>NC_136497.1:127435795-127645795 GCF_053919585.1 Euprymna scolopes | reverse complement strand
ATTTGATGGAAAGTGATGCTGAGGGGGCAAAAGTGAAAAATTGTAACTTGGGCATGATATGAGTTTTATCTGCTTGTCAAATATTCAACGACAACGTATGAGAGGTCGTAAGACCAGACAGCTTCCTTATATTGAGAATAAGTAAGTTTGAACACACTTTTAAAGACAGTGGAAAACTGGTCTGATGATTATCGTACTTGACTCACTGTTTTCAGTTTTGGTTTCGCGCTTAGCTTGACATTTTTCTACTTACAAGAAGTGAACAGTCTAGAAGAAATATAATACTTCCATGCACACGTTTCAGTTTCTGTCCGCTTTTTTTTACTTCATTTTTTTGAAGAAATTTTACGTTAGCTTTAATACCTACGATATTTCTGTTTATAAGAAATAAGCAATCTTAATTAATTAAAATATAATATTATGCGTATTTTACGGTCGGGCAACGCCGGTCCGCTTGCTAATCTACTATAAAAATGAAACAAACGATAATTAATTTAGCAAGTCCTAAAATATTTTCAAGAAAACAAATTAATAACATAGGAATTGAGGTACAGCATATGTGGTAGGAAGTCCAACGTAACAAAACGAGCCTTTGTAAGCGGCCGTTTGGCTTGAACCTCCAACAAAAATAATAACCAAGTGCGTAAGTTTCCCTAGTTTTTAATCACGGGAAAAATGTCACTACTTATTGTTACAAAAAAGAATAACAAAGTTATTGATTGATGAAACTTAGGATAGGTTGTTGTAATATTTTATTTTATTATTTTTCCATTTTTTAAATTGTAACTGGTATCCGATAAATGCCATTATTTTCTTTCCCTAGCGTTTTGTAATTTGATCGAATAGCGCTTTTGATCTAATTTTGATCTGCCCTCGGTATATTGCGGTCTTTTAGTTGAGACCTAGAAACATTTACAAGGTTCCGGCAATTAAACAACCTCGGTATATATATATATATATATATATATATATATATATATATATATATATATATATATATATATATATTTGTTTGTGTGTGTGTAAGAATATGTATGTGTGAGTACAGTTCCAAACCAATGTACTCAATGAATAAGTAATATACAGATTTGAAATTTATTATATAGGATAATCAGATGTGTAAACGTTTTAATCCTTTTTTCAGACGGAAAAATGGTCCAGAATATAAAACGGTACGTGGGGGTAATAAAATATTTATCTGTTCGTAAACTCTTTATCGAATGCTCATTTTCGACCATGAAATATAAAAGCCCCTTTATGTTAAGAATAAATCAGCTGGAAAACATTTGCAGAGTTGTGTCAAGCGCGTCTAATGGTCATCGTTCTTGTATCATTGTTATTAGGTTTTGGTTTCAATCTTAGCTCAAGTATTTTCTATTTTTACTTACAAGAAGTGAACTGTTTAGAAAAACATAATACGTGTATTCGCATGTTTAGTGTCTGTATCTATTAAAATATAATATTTATCCGCATTTTACGACTGAACAACCCCGGCTTCGTTGTTATATATATATATATATATATATATATATATATATATATATATATATATATATAGTAAGTTATAAAAATATTTATGGCAATTAAGCTACACAATATTCCGCGTTTCATCCACGCTAGGATTCATCAGGCTTATGCGAAGAGTTGTCGTTGCCTCGCATTTTTATATACGCATATTCTAATGAGTTTTTAGTTAGCCAATCAGCTTCCTAGTTACCACCGCACCTTTCTAATTAGCCAATGGGCAGGCACTTACAGGACAAAGTTCCAGTTGACCTTAGGTTGAACCCTTCCTTATTATGTGCTTTTTTAGCGCGAAGCGTAGATATCTAATGATCTGACATATTTTAAACCTAGGTGTAGTTAAATATGTGTGTGTGTGTGTTTTTTAAAAATATGATGTTAAATATATATATATATATATATACATATATATATATATAAATTTATGTATATGTATGCTTATTTTATTTATTGATTTTAATTGTTATTGCTAATTTTAAAATTATTTTGTATTGCTATACAAGAGTAAAGTTTATCCTGTGTATACAGTTGTTTTCTATTTCTCCCCTACAGTTTGGGTTCTTTAAAGTATAGGATAGCAAATTTTTCATGAATGCATAGTCTACATGGATAGTCTGAGTTTCTACATGTGTTTGATTGTTTTACTATTTTACATTCGAATACCGGCAAACGTCTGCTTTCTTTGAGTTCCCAGAATTTGTTTACTAGTGTTGTATTCATTCAGTGCTTTTTTTTTGTTTTTGTTAACGTAATTTTGTGGTAATAATATCAGGTTTTGAACTCTAAGGAAGTCATACATACATAATATTTCTTGTTAGTCGGATTTTCTTTCGCAAATATTGTGGCCTGGTAAAGTATGCTTTTGGTTAGACATTTATTTTGAAGTGGGCAAAGTGTGTGGGACATGCAGTGCATTTATCTTATTCATTATTAGTATTTTTATTTTTTAATTCTATTATGGCTTCCTTTGTCCGGAGTTGGTTTATTATTATTATTATTATTATTATTATTATTATTATTATTATTATTATTATTATTATTATTATTTCTACTAGTTATATATGTGTCCTTTATGTTAGTTTTATTTTGCTCATGATGTCTAATTTTTTATTGTTTATTTTGTTATGGTTTAATTGTTTTTATTTACTATTTTGTTATTATTTGCTTTAATTATCATCTCTAACTTTTCGCAGAAGCAGTATGATAATTTTAGGTTATTTTATGGAAAATTTTGTGAATTTTGTGAAGTGCTTTTTCGATGAGATCTAGAAATTTCTTTCCAAGTTTTGTTTTATACATTTGATTGTATGGTGTCGTATACCAGAATATATTTCTTTTTCTTCTATTTTTAATTTTATTATAGTTATTCGTGTTCTGTTGCTTATATTTTATATCAATATTTTTGTATCCACAATTATTTTAGGACTGTTTCGTAGATATTGATTGACCTGTTAAATACATTTTCATCGCCTGTGTTATTGCTGAGTCTACTTACGATCGAGTTAGGAATCTATTTTTTAATTGATGATGGATGATTGCACTAAGGGTTTACGTATATTGAATTCATATGTGTTTTATCTAAATTTAACGTGACGTCCAGGAAGTTTGTTATTTTTATGTTAGTTAGTACGTCTAATTTTAGGCCTAAGTTTTTCATTTCCTTGCGTATGATTTTCTTAAAGTAATCCCCCTTGACTTTCTTTGGGTTTTATCTTATAGCTAGTCCATCATCTCTATATGGGCCGATATCCGTAGTATCAAATATGCTTGTGAGGGTATAATGAATAATCCTACAAGATCTTATGCTTCTGCAGAATACAGAGACCGACTGCCAAATCAAAAGAATTTGACATTTTTGTTTTTATCCATTGGTTATTGTAATTTACGAGAACTGATTTTCTACATTTTTTAATAATGTGGATTTCGTCCGAGGATATATCAGTGTTCTTCAGATATCGAGGGATAGAAGCCCGAGGATAAATCAAGGTTCTTCGGATATCGAGGGATAGAAGTCTGTGATGTCGGACTGTATATCCGTGTATTTATTTTTGTTTTCTATATTTTTAAACCAAGTGATTGCTTCGGCAGTATTTGCTAACAGGTTTAATTCGAGTTCTGGTTTGTTTGTTTACTCTAGAAAATATAGCATTTCTGGTTTAGTTAAGTTTATCAAGCGATTGCTGGGGTTATTATTGAAGTCACATTTATGGTCTTTGTGCAAAATGTATGCTTCTCTAGGTTTCACTTGGACAACTTTATCGCTAATTTTTAATTTATCAGTTAATTGTTTACTTTCACATTCGTTTGTATCCAGTTTTTTGTAGATTTATGTGTTGGTTTCTATGATTAGTTTGTTATATTCTTGTTAATCTATTTTATAAAGATTTATAGTTTTATCTACTTTTACAAGGATTTTATTAGTTGTTCATTTTTCTAACGATGTTGTGTAGTTTTCGTTGGAAATTGTAATGTTGTTTGTGGAATTCTAAATTTTTAATTACGTTTAAAAGGTCATTTGCAACGTTTAACAAAAGGTCTACTGCTTTTGCATTTTTAGGATTTTAAAACCATATAATTCCTTTTCGTTTATGTGTTTATTTTAAGGAAGAAATTTGCTCGCCATCGCATTCGGCGTATTAGTTCTCCCACTCAACCACAGAGGCGACGCCCGCAAATAACTCGTCGGAATGTCTATTTAAATAAACATACGCCACCACTTGTACCGTGCTCAAACTGCCTGTTTGTATACAATACATATATATATATATATATATATATATATATATATATATATGATGGCAGAAAACTCGTTCTCGAGTATTGGCATTACTTAATACATTTCTGTCTCAAAAAGTCAGTCTTGAGTGCCACTAGCAACACATGCAGGAGGGTCACATACAATACACACACATATATACATATATATATATATATATATATATATATATATATATATATATATATATATATATATATATATATATACAGACAGTCGGGTTTCAATCCTGGCTTGAGGTGGTTGCCTGTCAAGCCGCACTGATGAGCTGTGAAACAGCGAAACAGTACTGTATGTGGATGACTATAATGCTCCTCACCTTGAGTTGAGCATATTGAGAAGTGATACACGAATTACCATTAGCGTATAAGCGACGCTCTTTGTGTAAACAAATCGAGCGGCGGTATTTCGGACGATGTCAAAACATCGTTAAATTCACTACTCGTTCAGCGGCCGCCAATAGCATAATGGTTAGGAGCCTTGACTGCCATACAGACAGTCGGGTTTCAATCCTGGCTTGAGGTGGTTGCCTGTCTAGCCGCACTGATGAGCTGTGAAACAGCGAAACAGTACTGTATGTGGATGACTATATATATATATATATATATATATTCCATTACATATAAAGTAATGCCTGTGCTTGAAGCTTTTTATATTGAGGAAATGGTTTGCACCGAGACAATCCCACTCTCTGAACAACTGCAATTTATTGCAATTCACACCCATATCTGCATCAGTTCTCATTGAATACCCATTTGCCGTTTCAGGCTACAGCCAGCCTTTTTGTTATCGAGATTCACACTGATTGAAAAATGTGTATTCCATTGCATATCAAGTAATACCGGTGCTTGAAGCTTTTTATAGTGAGAAAAGACTTTTCACCGAGACAATCCCACTCTCTGAACAACTGCCACATTGAAACAAAAAGATCAAATAAACATCACTGGATGCAGCAGTCGACACAGGGTTTATATCAGGGGTTTCCTTCATCTAATGAGGTAGCCATTACCAGGGCTTACGGAGCCCTCACCGCCTATCATGTCATTTGATCCATGACTCGGATATAGGTTGCTGGGCACCAGAGCATATTCCACTCGTAGGTGGATCATGTATCGCCAGCTTACAGAGCCTAAGCTCCTCTTGAGGTCTCTGTCAGGATTACCTCACCCTTAGCCTTTTGTTAAAAGAACCTTGGCCCAGAAGGCAGTGAAGGTCCAGTTCTACGGCGCGGGACCCTTGCCGTTGACCAGAGCCCTGTCTGCGTGGCAGTGGTCACGACGTGCACGTGTTTTTTTTTTTTTGTCTGGGAGAAGCACAGTATGACGCTAAGATATTTGTGTGCTTTACCACACGTCCACACCAGACCTTGTCCAGATATATATATATATATATATATATATATATATATATATATATGCATATCCCTAAATGTTAGTTACAAAATTATAATGTACTTAGATGTTATTTAAGAATTTTTATATTACAATAGAAAAATTCGAGCATGAAAATAATTTTGCTTAAGCTTAAATGAGGAAAATTAAAGTATAAGTTGTTAAAACTGGAAAATAAACGGACAAGATATTGTAGCAAAATAATATAATAAATTTATAACGTAAAATAGTGCAGCATTAAGAATTGATTTTTCCATACTTTTCCATGTTTACGTTTAATTATATTACTTTTCATGCTCGCATTTTCTATTGTAATATATATATATATATATATATATATATATATATATATATATATATATAAAATGGGTTAAAAAATTCCAACGAAAGAACGATGTATATTAAAATAAGGGGGTAGTCACCAACAATGTGTATTTTTTAACATTATTTTATTATTCCGTGTCTTGGTTTTTAATTGAATATTATGTTTAGATCATTGTAATAATGTTTTTAAATCATTGAAATCGTTTTTAACGCGTTTCACACGTTCTGTGAAGCGTCCTCTTCAGAAATTATTTTCAAAATGTGTTGGAGATGTAAACATAGCATTTCGTAGTTCATTTGAAGTGTTTCCAAGAGGTGGAAACGTGTAAGTGTCTACTATTCATTGAAATGTTGAATTTATATATATATACATATATATATGTGTGTGTGTGTGTGTGTGTGTGTGTGTGTGTGCATATACGTGTATATATATTCATGTACGTATATATATATATATATATATATATATACAGTGATGATCATATTTATTGGCACGGTAAAATAAAAGTTAAATTTTGTCTAATAAATTCTAAAAAAGGGATTAAATTAAAGAAAATAACAAAGTATATTATGTATTTTTAACTGGCCTTTCCGATGCAGCAATCGGATTTTAGAAAAAAATAAATAACAAAGGAACAACAAACATAATTGCAAAAAACCCTTGTTCAAAATTATTGGCACGGCTTTGTTTTTCTTTTAGTATCAGTATAATATCAATCAATTTCCGGTTTACGTGCTTTCTGAACTTTTTTATAGCCATATTATGCTTGTTTAACGCTAATTCAGTGAATAATTTTTTTCAGATAATTTTTAGATAGCGATTTATTTAAACTATTATAAGTGACTAAATTATAATTTTCAATCGCCATGGTTAAAACTAAGGAACACAGCGAAGACGTCAGGAAGCTTGTTGTAGCATGCCATACCAATGGGGAGGGCTATGATAAGATTTCAAAGAAGCTAAACCTTCCCAAATCCACTGTTAGAGCCATAATAAACAAATTCAAATCGCAAGGCCACGTTATGAGTTTAGAGGGTAGAGGGAGAAAAAGGATTCTTTCCCCAAGAGATGAACGGAAAATTGTTCGACAAGTAAAACAAAACCCAAGGATCTCTGTTGGGGAGATTGTTGATGAACAGAGCACCTCTGGAGTGAATGTATCTCGACATACAGTTGGTAGAGTTTTGAAGAGAGCTGGTTTAAAAGCATGTCGTCCGAGAAAGACTCCCTTATTGAAGCCTATGCACCTGAAAGCAAGGCTAGCCTTTGCAAAACGTCATATTGATAAAGATGTTGCATTCTGGAAACGTGTTCTATGGACTGACGAAACGAAAATAGAGTTATTTGGCCATAATAAAGTGTCTTATATTTACAGAAAATCTGGCGAAGCTTTCCTGCCTAAGAACACCATACCCACAGTGAAGCACGGTGGAGGCAGTTTGATGTTTTGGGGATCCTTTGCTGCCTCTGGACCAGGGCGACTTGTTAAGATCACAGGTAGCATAAAAAAGGAAGATTATGTTAAAATATTGGATGAAAACCTGAAAGACTCTGCTAAAGAGCTCTCACTTGGTCGTCGTTGGTGGTTCATGCAAGATAATGACCCAAAGCATTCGGCTAAACTGACTAAGAAATGGCTTGAGGACAATCATATTAATGTTTTGGAGTGGCCATCACAAAGCCCAGACCTTAATCCAATTGAAAATTTATGGAGAACATTAAAATTGAGGGTAATGCAAAGGAAGCCTAAGAATCTTATTCAATTGGAGGATTATTGTCAGGAAGAGTGGGCTAAAATTACTACTGAAGAGTGCAACAACTTGGTTGCAAACTATGAAAAGCGACTGAGGAAGGTAATCAAGGCCAAAGGCTATACAATTGATTATTAAATAAATCGTGCCAATAATTTTGAACAAGGGTTTTTTGCAATTATGTTTGTTGTTCCTTTGTTATTTATTTTTTTCTAAAATCCGATTGCTGCATCGGAAAGGCCAGTTAAAAATACATAATATACTTTGTTATTTTCTTTAATTTAATCCCTTTTTTAGAATTTATTAGACAAAATTTAACTTTTATTTTACCGTGCCAATAAATATGATCATCACTGTATATATATATATTGGGTACGTACCTAGGCACATCAGAATGTCACTACTATTTAAAAATATACATTCTGTATGTTTAGTTGTGTTATATAAAATATTTCCAGTATTTTAATCTATTAACGTTTGAATCTATATTGATTATTTTTGTGTTTTAACCTAATGCTTTTGTACACTGGGAATGATGACAGCCATGTTATTTTAGGTGTTGGTAAATCAATCTTCTATCAAAAAGGTGTAGGGCAAGGGTTAGGGTTAGACAATCTATTTGTCGTGTGTCTAATGAAACAATCCATGTATTGATAAGAGAGAGAACGATACTATATCAAGTAGAAGCGGCACATAACCAAAATCCGGCAATGAATCTAATGGAGAGTTATACAGTAAAAAGTAAAAATACAGTCAGCTAAAATATTCATTTAACTTGTGCGTTGTATAATAATGTTTAATAGAGTAGCCAGTGATTATAAACCAAACCGAACCGACATGTTTCTAAAATTTCGATTAGGTTTAACATTGAGTTATTTTATTAATACCTTACATTTGTACTTATATAAAATGCAGTTTACTCGTGTCTGTGGGTATGCTCGTATTCTTATAAACTCTTAAATGCGAAAGCCGATTTTTTTTCCAAATTTCACATAAGTCTACTTTATGGGCCTAGCAGTGTTCTTAGATAGGGTTCGCATCGTAATACCTCCGATAAGTATAACATATCGGTAATCGCAAACAGAATAACAGTCCAATGTTCACCAACGCTTATGTAACATTCATGCAACAAAGAACGTCATCTCTAAAAAAAAGCTAAGCTTACGCTCTCTTTGATGACAGCGTGGGAAAATCAGGAAAAGAAAAAATACGCTTGAAATTTGGTATGTTTTATAACGGAGTCGAGACAATACGCCGTAAATGGCGAGAGTTCCAGAAGATAAATAATCACATTTTACGGAAAGGGAAACTGTTCATCGTTCACGCTTAATGAGTAAACCTCAGACATCAGGAAACGTTCATGAGTATGCGGCAAAACGGTGATAAAAGAAAAAAACTCCCTAATGTGCAAAGTTTGGGTATTATCATCCATAATTCTATAAACTCTATAGAACAGTTTACTCTTATATACAGCCTAACTTCAAAAGTGCATTTTAGAAGTTCTATGGTCGCACAAGGAGAAAATTCCAACCTATAAAATATGCAGTAAGTCGTTTAGTTATACAGACGCGTGTTCGAAATGAATGTTTCTGTTTAGAGCACAATAGAAGCATGATACTTGACGTTTGCATTTTTTAAAATCCAAGTCGTTATATGTTAAGTTTTGAGACATTGTGTTGAACAAAGATGGCAGCGTAGTTCAGATCAGTAACCAAGATGGCGGCGTAGTTCAGATCAGTAACCAAGATGGCGGCGTAGTTCAGATCAGTAACCAAGATGGCGGCGAAGAATTAAATGCGGTCCGTGACGTAGCAAACGGCGAACTGATTGAAACCAAAATTCGACAATTTTTATAATAATTTTGCGACGTTTTCATTGGTTGTTTAGCACAGCCGTTAGTTATAAAAATGATTGGCGAATCCATTCGTCTCATACCCCGATCAAAAACATTTTACATTACATAAAAATGGTTTTATAAAATAAACATAGGTTTCTACCATGCAATATGGGTTAGAATGTATTGTAGACTAAGCCATTGCTTGCAGGCATGCAAATCTTCCCGGTGAATCCTGTTTGGACAATCGATTGGATTGAAAAATGGACAAGTTCGACGAAAAAAAAGTTTTTTGATTACAAATCTCACCCCTGGACAGTCGGGTTTCTCTGATAGTTTATGTAAAAAAACATTTACAAATTTAATGAATATGTTACAAAATTTCCTACATCATTCAATACCTGTTTGAGAAATTACACACCATTTACAATAGTTCTACATTATATACATACCAGGTGCTTTAAATAAGTTTCCAGACTTTCATTTTGCAGGCACTTATAATTGTAAACTCTTGAAAAATTTATATGTTATTGCGATATATCTTCCGCCATAACTGAGCAATTTCATGATTTCAGGTTCAAATGAACAGCTACAGTAGGAATTTTAATATGTTACAGGGAAAGGCTAAAGATGGCAAGAATAGGCATGTTACAGGGAAAGGCTGTCTCCTTTCCATGTAAATAAGAAGAATTTTAAATAAGTGCAAATGAGATTAGGATAAGCCTAGAATCGAACCCTGTAGGAAAAGATAAGAAATGGAGCGTGAGAAATTAAGCCTATTGTTAATTCTTTTAGAAATGTGAATATTAAATATGTCAGTAAAAGAATGGACAATAAAAACATATATTGTTAAAAAATAGATTAGGTTAAGAATAGGTTAGGTTAAAAATAGGTTAGGTTAAAAATATGTTAGGTTAAAAATAGGTTAGGAGATAATTCTTTTGTTTGCAGCAGTGTGTTTTGGACAAACACATGCATAACCACGTGAAATGAGTCACGGTTGGAAAAAGCACTTCTAACGTCATAGACAAAAGACAATTCTCCATATAGTTCTATGGGTTCGGATTTTGTAGTCAGTCGGTCGGAGAGAGTTGATCAGCCAAGAGATGACATGGTCAGAGGAGGGTCCCCTTAGAGGCGAAGGTCTAGAAGATTAACTATATAGATACAGGTGAATTCCTGACGTCCTTCGACCGGTCGCTCCGATAAATAAAGAAATCATCATCATGTTTTGTACGTGTTGTCTTGTGACGTCATTCAGTTACAACAGAAAAAATTATTGTGTTTATCATGAATTATAACGAACTCTTGTGTAAACCCTTCCAAATTATGTGTCCCCACCATCATCATATGTGAAGTATCTCCTCTCCTCTTATATGTGATAAAAGAACTTGTATACATCTCCAGTCAGTATCTATATGAAGTCCTTATCATCCCAGAACTGTATAAATGTGTTCTCTCCCTCTCATCACTATCGTTATATCCGTTATATGTACTGTCCCAATATGAATCCCCGTCATGTCTCTTAATATGATCCTGCTACACAACAAATACTCCCTACTAAAGCCTGATTGTCACAGCTACTGAATTTCAAAAATATAATATGCACTTGAGGGCACTTCAGAAAAACAAGCAGCAATATAACTGTTTCAAACTTGCAAAAAATGCCACAGAAACGTCTGGAATTCTACAAACTGCTTTTGCATAATCTTGCATTAATCGAGCATTTCGTATGGAATAAGAGACTCAAGGAGGACAGGAAGTCTGTGGGGGATGATAAGAAGTGTGGAAGGAGTAAAAAAGTCAGAACACCAGAGTTGGTTGGCATATTAAAGAATTCCATGGATAAGGACGATCGTTTGTTTAAAAATACAATAAGTGCACATTTTGACTTCAGTGTGGGAACTGTACACAAAATTATATGCGAGGAACTATTAATCCAAAAATTTTGTGCAAAATTTGTCCTAAGGCTTCTCAGAGAATATCACAGATTATTTGACTAAGATGGACATCAAGGCAATTCTTCACCCTCCCTGTAGTCCGTGCCTTGCCCCTTGTGACTTTTGTTCATTTCCGGAGCTCAATTTTCCCCTGTCTTTATCTGTGCCTAAATCCAAACGTAGATTCCATGAGCAAAGCTTCTTTCTTATAACTGCACGCCAGTGGAACTCTCTGCCGCTTGCCTGTTTCCCACCTGACTACAACTTGGACGTCTTCAAGTCCAACATAAACAAACTCCTGACAAACCGTCCCCTTAAGTAAGACACTCTATCACCCCCCCCCCCCAATACTAATGATTGCTACAATACTATCTCATTGATTACTGTACACGCAATAACACTTATCCATGAGTGGCTTTCTGGACTTGATAAGTGGTGACCTACATGTAAAAAAAAGAAAAAGTAAAACCTTGGCGGCAGTCGTTATTAAACAACTGAAGAGTTGAAAGAGACTGTTCCGAGGGTCATAGATTGTCATAACAAGTGCATTGCAACCGGAGGAGATTACTTCGAAGAGGACTAGAGTTTCATGTGTGTACTATCAATAAAAGTGCGCACACAAATAGAGTATGGAAACTTATATAAAGCACCACGTATCATGCAATGGAATCTCCATTCTGTTTTTGAACAATACTCGAAAACCAACACCCAAAGAAATATTCACTTCCTAAACCAATCAGGGAATCATACATTCAAACGCTTTTTTTCTGTGACAAAAAATAATTGCAGAAAGGAAAGCGTTTACTGACACGGCCCCTTCTTAACAGGACAGGATTGTAAAAGGCTCTGTCAAGCACAAATGTTTAGATCCATTAAGAGGAAGTGATTTACCTTGCGGCCCGCATTTCACTGCTGGAGGATATTAAACCAATATTTATTTGCGTTCCTATAGAAGCCAATAGTTGCCATACCTTCCAAGGCAGTAAGAATTTGTTTAGAAATAGATTTTTCAAATGAGGAGATGACAATTACAGGTACTATATAATAAACGTGTGAGAAATGTATAACAGAGGCATTTTCGAAAACATTAAAATTTTATAATTAACTTATAGAGTAATCAGCACAGGGCGGAAGTAAACGATATCTACATTATACTGTCCCTAGGATGCGTTTGTTTAGAAACACACGGTTCTCATACAGTTAGCATAAACGCGCACTAAAACTCTTAAGACAGGAAATCCCATAAACAGATTTATTGAAGGTAGATACGGTAAAAAAACTGAAAGAAACAACAACAACAAAAAAAACATTGTTCATAATGCAAAGAGAAAAAGTCCCGAAAGAAGTTATAAAAGTTATGTAAGGAAATTAGCGATAAGGCCGAACACGTGGATGAAGAAAATAAACAAAGTTCGTAGTAGTTAAAATGAAATAATATAAAAAATAACATAAAGATATTAAAAAAGTGTATTTAAGAAGGGGATATTACAACTTTTCTTATCGGAGATGGCGTAAAACGGCGAAGGATAATGAGAGATAAGAAACCGGGCCATGCGGCTGGAAACTGAGCCAGGGGACAAAACACTGGTCAATCTACTGGTGTCGAGTAAGGGGAAACTGTATAAAAAACATGTCCGGCCAAGGGAGATAGGTGTTTAAGGGACAAAACTGAGTGACATAATATCTACATACATCATTAGTCTTTCATTTTATCAGTTTCGTTTTAAATTTTTAGAGTGATTGGCCGATATAACTATTTGTTAGATATCTCATGAATATTTAATTCACTCATACACACATAAACAACATCTCTCCCACACACACACACATACGCGTACACACATACACACACATATATATTAGTGATGGAATATTCAATTTTTTTCCCTATTCCGATCCAATTACCGATTCTGTTCTAAATTTCCGTTTCCGATTCCCGATTCTGATTCCGATTCTTTTAAGATTTATAAATATTTAATTAGAGACTTTTTTTTTGTAAATTTTCAAATTATTACATAAACCCTCGGGTAATTTCCGGGTATATTTTTCTCAAGTGCTTTCCCGGTAATGTATTGGAAATTGAAAGACAACAACTGTTTTATTTGGATTTTAAACGGAGCCAAATTTTTTCAGTTCGTCGTTACTGTACAACATGTTACTTGAAAGTTTTCATAGAAAGTTGAAAATAGTAGACGATTGATATGTAACATGAGAAAACAATGTAAAAACAAAATATTAACAACGCCCCCCCCCCCTTTTACGAACGAATTTCTAAATAATAATGTTTCTTTTTAGAAACTTAATTTATACATGGAGAGGACGTTGGGCTTCGTTAACTATTATGTGGCTTCCTTCTATCAATGTTTAAATTTTATTTTAATTATATAAATTTGGTCGGTTATTAAATTACTTTGCTTTGCTGTAAAAAAAACCCCAAAAAACAAAAAAATGAGATGCCAATAATAATAATAACAACTAGCGGGGCCTGTGGAAATTCCACTGGGGATTCGTTCATATGTAATATATTTATATTGGTATTCATGGCGCATTAAGGTTGCTAATTGATTGTTAAAACTGCAAAAAGTATTTATCTAAGAAAGCAGGAACACCGGCATAACAAAGTACGCTTAAATATGATATTTTAATTCTGGCAGAGTTCGTATATATTATAGAGTTAATGTTTCATAGATTTTTTTTATATTAAAAAGTTGCGATTTAAACATAAAAGAAATATATCCATATGACTTGGGTGAATCAGCTTAAGTTCCTTCAGTTATAATCGAAACCGAAACCAAAAATTTATTAAGAATTCTTTATAAATTTATTTATAAAAATAAATGGATCGCTGGAGTGCCATCAGCTGTAATCGAAATCGAAACCAAAACTTATGAATAATTCTTGGTAAAATCATTTATAAAAGAAATAGATAACTTAAATGCCATCAGCTATAATTTAAACCGAAACCAAAACTTCTTGGTAAAATGATTTATTATAACACACACGCTATCCTATTAATATATAGTATTGTTAAACGTCATAAAAATCACGCTCCCTTCCTACTACTAACCCTAAGTACGGATGGCAATACGAAAAATATTCAATTACGTGTAATTTTATGATTTTGTTGATCCTCTTTAGAATTAGTGGTTAAAATTACATAACTGCTTAAGAAGTTATAACTTACCTGAAATGGAATCATTTTACATCATATTTATATGCCTGAACCCCTATTCTTAATTCTAAAATAACGTTTTAGTGTGCTCAGACATGATCACCTAAAAAAGTATAATCTCATATGTTTTGAGTATTTTAAATGTAAATGAATTTTTTTAATTTAACAAACTTCTCAATGTTATCTTTTCCAACGTTTTGATAAACTTGTGAGATTTTCATCTATAATTTTATTTGTGCCAAAATCAAACAAAATAAAAGAGAACATAAAATATTCCAAAGGATGTGGTAATCAGACAACTCCCTCCAAAATCCAAAGCATGTTAAATCTTTTTTTCTTAGAGTGTGAAGTCTCTAACAGACACTATATATATATATATATATATGGCCATTTATCAAATAGGGGCGAAAAGCTTTTTAAAATCTTTGATATTGAATAGGCAAGTTGTCTCTAAAATATTTACGTTGCTTTCAATAAAAACTAATAAAACAAATTAAATTAGGTTTCGAGAGTCTACATCTGGGAACGGGGTTTCAAGTATGCCTGAAATAACAATTGCCACATCCTCGAAGGATTTCCTTGTGTCCAAAGATTGTGCATAAAATTTAGTTATTTCAGAAAAAAAAAAACGATGACAGTCACTCCAATGTACAGCTGGCGCCAACCAAATTCAACCTCCCCTCCCCAGCCCAGAGCATTTCAAACTTTTTTTTAATAATCATATGAACTCGGATGAAAGCACATAGACATTTTGGCGAATAGATGCAAAGCGATTACAAAGGCAATAGTCAAGTTACCTCTTAATAAATGATCAATAAATGAAATAAATCGAACTCTTCTAATCAATGTTAAATCTGTAAATGAAATTTATAATTAATTTTGGGGCCCTTGTCAGTCTTATGTTGTAACGGAACAACTTCTACCCGAATTATAAGTAAGAATAGTAATAAGAATATACTGACAAAATTTTATATAACATCTTGAACACTAATTAGAGTTATGAAGAAAATGTAATGTATCCAATACCTCTCCGTTGCAACGAGTGATGTAACTCACTTTCCGGTTTACGACATCCGGTTGCGCATGCGTGCATAAACATTAACCCATAACAACGTAAACAAATAACCACAAATCGCTTCTTTTGCAGATTTTGACCTGCGCACTGAAATATTAACGCTATTATTTCGAAATTATTATTTAACATTGGAAGAGTGGGGGTTTTTCAACTATTCTTTATTATAACTATACTGTCGCTATATTCTTACAACTAAACAAGTTTAACCCGTTGACAAACATAAGAACAATTGTAATAAAGCCAAGGCTACTACTACTACTACTACTACTACTACTACTCTCTATCTGTCACTTTTTCTTCCTTCCTTCCATTCTTCTTTTTTATTTTTTTTTGTTTACATTTCTAGATACAAAATAGTTGTGTGAGAACGGTGAATTTGCTCACACATTTACTAATCTGTTTAAATATTAGTTTTATTTTATTTTATTTATTTAGGTTTTATTTTTTTGCTTCAGGTTTTGTTAATTTTTTTTTTTTTTTAGATTTTAAGTTTCTGTAAATTGGTTGTTGAAGGATTCCAATATGGGTTTTTCATTCTTATATTTCTCATCGGTAGATTCATGTGCGTGTTTGCTGCAAAATGACTTTCGTCGGTGTTTGATTCGTAGGAAAATCATGTTTAATTTTCGATTTTTGAGCGATTATTCGGAAAAAAGGTAACGTTACACGAATAGGGAATATTTTTTTCATGTTTGACTGATCCGCCCGTGATTTTTCATTTTAATATACTTTCATAGAAATGTTTCTGTTATGTCAAAAAAAAAAAAACCCTATTTTTTTACGTCAAAAGTGTCACGCTCGTACATGAATTCCATAGCTAATATAATAATACCGAACCAGCGGGTCACGGGTAGTCTAGTGTTCTATAAAGAATTGTCTCTGTAATAATAAATACGAAATCCGCATGAATTATAATATATTTACGCGTATTCTACGACCGGGCAAGGTCCTATTTGTCGCAATAAATTCGCTGTTTTGATACTGATTGCAATACAATTTCCATACTATGAAGCTTCTGTCTAACAACCACAATGTTGTGAATCTCTTTTTTTTTTGCATAGGCGAAAGCACTTATCAAGTCCCAGAGGCCACTTGAGAATAAAGATGAACTGTAGTCAAAAGGACAAAATCGTTAGAAGTGTAAATTTGGTAAATTGGATTAAGAGGAACAGCTCATCAAGAACTTGTTTACATTCGACTTGAAGACGACCATATTGTTGTCAGCTGGAAAGCAGGCCAACGGAATATAGTTCCACATGTGTGCAGTTCTAAGACAGAAACTTTGTTCATGGAATCTACTTTTAGGGTTATGAACAGATTACGTCAGCAGCTTTAATCTTACCTATGGCATTTGGCTTACAAGATAAAGTCCAATAGGAATGTCCGTTATTTCGTGCTTATAGCTCCTTACGACAAGCGGCTTCACGAAATGCCCTTAGCAATGTCCATAAAAAGTAAAGTTTATGCTGATGGCGACGAGAAAAGATATTTAGACATATATGTTAATAAATAGTTCACAGTAATAATATTTGGACGTCGTTTAAGATGATGATATTACAAAGTTGTTGATGCTGATCATGAATTTCATTTGTGTTAGTGTTCTTGTTGATGTTGTTGTTGGTATGCCCCATTTATGAATTCGTTTGTTTGAATCGGATGATTTTTGCTAGCATTCGTTTTCCCGTTGTATTTTAAGTTAAAACACTTACGAAAGGAGAGACAGCGTGGAGGTTGTAAACATCAATAAGTGAAAATGTTTCTGAAGAACAAACTGAATTCGAACTTGTAACAATCAGATTATCTGCCACTTTCCTGATGTTGTTGTCGAAAAGAAGGAAAAATGTGTTAGCCATGTGTGTACATTATTAATTGACCCGTGTATTTTTCAGTGGTGGTCGACGCAATTCTGTTAGAAACCATCCCAATAAAAACAAGGTGTTTCGTGATTAGTCTACCATCTGGAGTCAGTAGTGTAAAGGGATAGGTTAAAACTATAGCAAAGAGCGATCGTAAGAGATTTTTAGATAAATAGACAGACACATATGCATATATATATACACATATATATATATATATATATATATATATAGTCAGCCACATAAGTATTGTTTCGCTGTATCACAGCTCATCAGTGCTGTCAGATAGTCAAGGGTTTGAAGCATTACGCCAATCAGCAGCTACTGTGCGGGCAGTGAATTAACGATGTTTTGCCATCGTCCGAATACCTAAGCTCGATTTGTTTACATAAAGAGCATCGCTTAATACGCTAATGGTATATCGTGTATCACTTCCCAATATGCTCAACTCAAGATAAGGTGTATTTTCTAGCAGCTCTGTTTCACTGTATCACAGCTTATTAGTCCGGCTATATATATACAGCAACTTGGGAAGGAGCTGATGATCCCCGTTTTCTATTTACAAATATTAGTTAAGGTTTTCTCTTTTAATCCTCGTGTAGTTAAATTCTGTTTTAAAATTGAAGACTTTTGCGAAATCAGCTTATGCAAATGCTAAGTAACAATTTTAGTGAAGGCTTTTTTTTTTCTTTATCCTTATATAAATGAATTATCTTTTGTCATAAACACTTTAGAAGTCGGGTTATGTAGGTGCTAAGTCTGCGATAGGTTAAAGTTACATTTTTTTTTCTTCCGGGAATTTAAACTGCATTCTTTATTTTTATTTTTTCATTTTTTTTATTCAAAGCTTGTTTAGACTATATATATATATATATATATATATATATATATATATATATATATATATATATATATATATTGTTTAAATTTCATTAAGAAACACATAATTTTTCAAAACAGGAATTTATTGTTTAAATAAAAAATACAATTCAGTTTTTACATGGATTTTCGATGTAGGTTCATCTCCCAGAGGAAAAGTAATTAGCAAATATTCAATCTAATTTGGAATAATTTTGCTATTGAACAAATAAAGAAAATATACATGAATTATATCTTTTTAGGGGGTATAAATAAAGAAACTAGATGAAATAAGTGTAGCTACAATGAAAAGGTATAAATTTATGGTATCCGGGTGTCGTGGTAAACATTTATAGAGTCGTATATCCATTTTCTTGTATCAAGTATATTATATTATTCTCTTTTTAGTTGGGGTTATCTTATATAATATTACCTCCTAAATCTTTTTTGCAAGACACGATACCATACGATTCATTAATCCGTGTTCCTTTACACTCCAAAATTATGATATATATATATATATATATATATATATATATATATATTTGTGCAAACAAATTGAGCTTAGGTACTTTGGACAATGTCAAAAACATTCACTGCCCACATAGCAGCAGCTGTATAGTGCAACGGTTAGAAGCTCCGACTGGCATTTGCGAGATTGGCTTAAAGTATTTGCTTCTCTAACCGCACTGATGAGCTGTGAAACAGCGAACAGTACTGTATGTGGATGACTATAATGCTCCCTATCTTAGGTTGAGCATTTGAGAAGTGATATACAAATTACCATTAGCGTATGAATCGATGCTATTTGTGTAAATAAATTAAGCTTATGTATTTGGACAATGTCAATACATTGTTAATTCGCTGCTCACATTGCAGCAGCCGTATAGCGCAACTGTTAAAAGCTCCGACTGTCATTTGGGCGATCGGGTTTCGATACTGGCGTGTGTTAGTTGCTTGTCAAGCCGTTTGTAACAGCGGAACAGTACTATATATATATATATATATATATATATATATACTATGTTAAAAGTCTACGTATGCTTCTAGGATAGTGATTTAAAGGTTATGAGGGGTTTTTTGAAGCATGAAAATGATGTTACTTTTTGTATTTAATATTTTTATTGTTATTTTTTTTATATTTCAAGCGGATCTCCGCTCTTGGTCACAAAAAAGTATCGAAATGAAAAAGAAAAAGAAAGACATTGAAAAAACTAGAAAATTGTAGTGTGGACAGCGGTCATTCCTAGTAACTATGTTCCAAAAAAGCAAAAATGAGACGCAACTGATTTCAATATATTGGAATTGAAACGAAATTGTTAAACAGTAACAATATTGAAATCAGTTGCGTCTCATTTCTGCCGTTTGAATAAAACGCTATAACATTGCAACATTTAAAAAAAAGTTTTAATAAAAAAATAAGAAGAAATACAACTTTCTCCACAAACGGCTAAAATAATCCACGTTAACTTTTTTGAAAATGATTGCTAGGAATGAACGCTGTCCACACTACATCTTTACAGTTTTTTTCAACTGCTTTCTTTTTCATTTCGATACTTTTTGTGACCAGGAGCGGAGGTCCACTTTAAATATAAAAAAAATAACAATAAAAATATTAAATACAAAAAGTAACATCATTTTCATGCTTCAAAAAAACCCCTCATTACCTTTAAATAAATAAATACATATATACATATATATATACATATATATATATATGTATATATATATATATATATATATATATATATATATGATTACCTATGACATAATTACTATTTTAATTATTATTGTTGTTTCATTATTATATAGGATCGTTTATAAAAAGGACGATATTTCTGTCGATAATAAGATGTAGATGACGATGGCTTAGGACCAGTTCATTAAGATAATGTTGATGACATTAAAGGTTCGTTAATGACGTTAATTATATCAAAAGACCAATGATGAGGTTGACGATGATGATGATGTGAAACTATCAGTACTTACTCGGTATTGCTCAGGCGTTTTCCTTACACTCGTTATTCGTTCAATATTCTATTAATTTTTAAAATCAAATTATTTTGAAATCAAAATTTATAATTAAACTTTTTTTCCAATAGCGTAATCTAAAAATAATTTCATATTAACAGTTTAAATGCTTCCAGTTTTTTAAGCTCTCTGCAAATATCGAGAAATAACTAATTGTTTTTTTTTAAACAATCAATAAATGAATACAATAGCCTCATTCTTAACTAAAACTGTAGAAGTGGATTTTAATCGAGTTAATATTGTAATTAAATATTTTGAAGTTTCATTGTAGTCCTCAACAGTGTAGTATAACAGGGTAGAGATATTTTTACAAAATAACGTCATACGAACCAAAAAACTGTATACCAATCTTAAACATAAATACTATTTTAAAATAATTGATGAACGATTAAAAATGCTCTTTCAATATTAAATATTCTACCAAAGGGAAGATAAGTTATTGCCCTAATATTAAACGTATTAAAACATTAATATAAACACTTTTTTGTGTAGCTCGTAGGCTCCCATGCGTTCAAAATCATTTAAAAAAGTAAAATAGCCGCATTTCCTATTTCTGCTTGCGATATTGTCACCTAATAAGCGAATAAGATAGTCTCGGTTTGAAATAAAACGCCCGAGACAACTGTGAATTTGGATTTGGACGTTAGTCCTGTCAGCAGTGCGTCTTGTGTTGGAGTTGATAGTTTTTGGCAGCAGATCATCTAATATTGGTGTACCGATTTTTGGGGAGCAGTTTCGAATTTTGAGTACTGAATTTTAACAGTAGTGTGTCGAATTTAAGTCCGCAAATTATTACTTGAAATATAGAACAGTTTACACTTGATTGTTTTAACAACACTATGTCAGGCTGTAAATGCTATTTTAATGTTAAGCGTAACAAACTGAGATATTCTATTTCATATTAAAGCATTATAGACTTGAATATACTATTTATAATTAAAAAATAACAGACTAAGAATGTAGTCAATTGTGTGTTAATAATTCTAAAATATTTTTCTACAAAATTGTGTAAATCATGAAATGATGGGCATATTTTTATATTACTCTTTCCGTCTCGACTAAGACAATAGGAAAGATCTCCAAGTATCATGCGATGATTAATAATTGAGGTCGTTTAGTTCTCTTCCGTTGTAAGAACTCTGATAGCAGGGTCGGAGAGTGGTATTGAGAAGTCACCGCTCCCGAGAAGGAACATTTTGACCTGCAGAAAAAAGGAAGGAAGGAGACTGACACAAAAAGGACAGTTGCTGAAAAAGAGGGGGAAAACATCGGTATAGTGAGACAAAAACACAGATAATCAATCACTGATATTAGAAGAGAGATGTAGACAAAGTAAGAAATAAAAAGAAATAATACAGCTTTTTTTTTACAACATATCAGCACTTTTTAGGATATTTAATGCTTAATACAGTTATTTTAATAAACTGTCTTAACAAGAACTCGTTTACTTTGGATTTGAAGATAATAATATTGTAGTGAGCTAGTAAGCAGACCAGCGGAACAGAGTTCCACAGGGGAGGTAGTTCTAGGGACGAAGCCTCATTTATGGAATCCATGAGTAGGTTTAGACGACGATAAAGAGTGGGGGGATTTATTGATAGTGATTTTGGCTAGACTAGTGTCTTTTGTGAATTATTGGCGAAAGAGGACGATATATCAGAGCTCAGTCGAACGCTTTCAATGAAAATAGCAATAGAGAAAGGACAGGTTCTCTTCTTCACGTTCTTTATATTAGTTTGATTGTTTCGTTAAGAAAAATGTATTTTGTTTTTGACTTTACAGAACATGACTATGTTCTGCAAAAGAAAATAGAAAAAAGAACTAGTATAAACTTTTGTGCATTTGGAGTCAGAAACCGCGTATCTTCAGACAGTCTAATCAGATACCAGATCATGGGGAAGGTGAGAGAGAATTATAGAGAAAAAAGGATATGTATGGAAAGGGGAGAAAGAAGATGGCGACAGAAAAGAGTGTAGTTGAGAGAGAGAGAGAGAGAGAGAAAGAATTAGAGAGAAAGAGGGAGAGAGAGAGAAAGAGAGAGATTAAAGAGAGTATCCATTGCTATGCCTATAGAACTTCCGAGCAAGAGCCCACTCCCGTCTACAGCGACGCAGGTGGGGTTGTTTACGTTTTTACGGTGGGTGTAAGTTTCACCGCGCGTGTAAACACATTCAACAGCAGATCGTACTTAATCACATAATGTCATTCTGACATGGCGTGGAAGTGGTTTGTCGCATTAAAATGATATACACGAATGGGAACTACGGGCTGTCCAAAAAATCACTTCTAAATAAACAATATGTTTAAGTTCTTTGAATTTCAGTGACTTTTTGGACACCCTCGAAAGATTTGAGAGGGTGAGAGAGAGAGAGAGAGAGAGAGAGAGAGAGAGAGGGAAAAAAACAAAAAAAAAACAGAAAAGGTAAGAGTGAAGAGAGAGTTAGAGGAAAGAAGGGGTTGAAATAGATAGCCAGGAAAAGGTTAAATTGTGGTTAAGAGAGAAAAAAAGAGAAAGACAGAGAGAAAGAGAGAGAGCGTGAGAGGGAGAGGGTGAGAGAGAGGAAGAAAACTAAAAAGATGAAACAAAGAATGACAGTAACCAAAAGTGCTGAGGTTGGTAAGTAAATGAAACTAGAAGACATCTACGAAACTTTTACACTTTGAAGGACGTCAAGGCGACTAAAAGAACATTCCATATCGTTTTTACGAAGTAAGACTAGAACATGTATCGAGGGAGATCCTATTGTTCCTATTTACAATGGCTTCCCACGGGATGGAGTTAGACACCAGGGTCGTTTTTTTAATAGGGAGAAAAGGAACAAAAAATAAAAATTGCCTCAGTCGTGAAGGATTCCTCCTCCACTAACAGAGAACAAGAAATTGAAGTGTAGCATCTGAAGAACAGATACTACACTTTGAGATATTTATTTGCTCCCCCACTGAGTAAATTGGGCACAAGCCCGATTTTTAAAGTGATGAGTGAAGGGGAAATGGGGACCAACTCCCCGGGGAGTAGGGGAGCTGGATAGTGACAATTGGTATGAAGGGTTGCCCCTACACTGACCAAGGTCTTATATGTGGGATTCCCCCCACATGTGGTCTTTGTTTGCAGTATCTGTTCCGGCAGATACTACACTTTGATCTTGGCCAAAGATCCTGTTGTATAATAAGATATCGACGAACGTTGCATGTTCGCTATTACATCGGGAGTCCCAAAAAATTATACTCCTATCAATTTATTTTGTGTGTGTGTGTGTGAGTCGGGGGTGTAATGACATTCATATTAAAAAAACTTTTTCTTTTTTATTTAAAAAGAAAATACAACTTTGTTATACATGAGCTATAGAAATGCATTCATCTGCAAAAGATGAAGCTAATTTGCATATTTTTTTTTTTACACATTCATTTTAATTAATTCCCTATTAGTTTTATTTTTTGGTTTTCTCATGGGATGATCATATTTAGTAAAACTATTACGTGTAATTATATTCATGCAGATATTCTACATAATTTATACTTGCGTAACATTTGCATAAAAGGTTTATAAAAACATAAAAGTCTTTCTATGCGTATATATATATATATATATATATATATATATATATATATAAATATTTGTTTAAAAAATTTGCTTACAAAACTACTCTGTCAGTTTTTGGCATACAGAGATGAAATTTAACATATAGGGTATTTGACCCCATGCCAGCCTTTATATTTGAGGTATTGCCCGAGAAAATCGGTGCAAAAAATGTGAAAATTTAAACAAATAAACTGAAATTTGCTTGCTGAAGGTCGGACAACGACATTAGGGAGATACATGCGCAACATAATAGCTATTAGCTTATGGTTTAATTTTTAGCCTCGCAGCAAAAATGTATTCATAGCTAAGGCATTAATGTCAAAGAAAAAAGTAAATCATAAGTTAAACGTTTTGGTTTCGATTCTCGGTGGTGTCGCACGAGATGTTTTTTCTTTTACTCTCTTAATCATTACTATATATTGGGTCCAATATAATCTCTCTCTCTCTCTCTCTCTATATATATATATATATATATATATATATATATATATATATATATAAAAGTGAACGTGTCTATGTGTGTCTGTGTGCGTACATTTCCCTACGCAATAACTCTGTAAATTTTAAGTCTACAGACTCGAAATTTGATATACAGAGTACTGAGATTTGGAAAAATCTTTGTGACAAGTTTTCAGCCAGAAATTTGGCTGTTAAGGGGTCAAAGTTCAAGGATTTGACCTTTGAGAACTCTATAAAACTCCTCCGCCAATTTTGGGTGTAAACACTTGAAATTTT
Organism: Euprymna scolopes; assembly: GCF_053919585.1. Classification (NCBI taxonomy): domain Eukaryota; kingdom Metazoa; phylum Mollusca; class Cephalopoda; order Sepiida; family Sepiolidae; genus Euprymna; species Euprymna scolopes. Next base: position 127,620,947 of record NC_136497.1, on the reverse strand, counting down.
AGATATAGGTTACTTGGACATGGATCTAACCTAATAACTTGGTTTGAGCCCAACACGATAAATGTTAACGGGTTATCATAGGGGTCAAAGTTAAAAAAATTAACCGCTTTTTTTTTCTTTTTTTTTTGTTGCTCAACATTCACCTCCAAATACCCGGGCAACGCCGGACTGAAATGCTAGTATAATATTAAATAAGAAATCTGCATTTATCGAAATATCATATTTAAGCGTATTTTACGACCAGGCAATGCCGGGTTTCCTGCTATTGTAAAATAATAAGCCATTATATTTCATTGTAACATTTAAAAACGGCGTTATTGGTTATCTTTCTCAGTAAGTTTCTGGGAATAAATGGTATGGGGAAAAAGATGAAAATATGATAGAGTTTCCGTGCTCCCAAACATTTGCATTATCATTTCCCTTAGAAAAATCACTAAAACAAAATAATAAAAAATATATGTAAGATTTAAATTGCCGTTTCGGATAAACAATTGAATTCATTCACAAATATCGCAAACAAAAAAACAAACAAATGAATCATATCTGCATCAAAAAAGACGATACATCCAGCAGTGGCGCGAAGAAGGCCCACTAGTGGATGTTCAAGCCTCTAACCATGGGAGTCCAATTCTCATTAGATACAGCCATCCTGATGAATCGTAGATGACGAAACACGTGTCAGTGGATAATTATAATTTAAACATGTTGATGATTATACACGTCTGTTGAGAGAAAATGTTGTCCAGGTATGTTAATGTATTTAGTAATGGTGCGTAGCCATGGTATATTATTTGTCTCCTAGAAATTAATGGTAGTAGCGTGCGTCCATGTATAGACGGTGGCAAAAGATTAGAAAGTCATGAACTAAACAGGGAGTACGTATGTGTACATCATGTAGGAGTAGTCATGTTAGCGTGTTTGTTTTCACGTTATAGTCGAAACCCGAGCTCGTAGGCTTGGTAAGTTCTTGTGTGTGTCCCAAGAGAGAAATTGGGCGCGACAGGTCCTTTCCATGTGGAGTTCTTATTTACAATGCCTCCCTACGGGACAGAATTAGACACCAGGGTATTTTTTTTTTTTTGAACGTGGAGAAAAGAAACAAAAATAAAAATTGTCTCGGTCGTGAAGGATTGCTCCTCCACTCAGACAGAACAAGAAATTGAAGTGGTGCATCTGAAGAACAGATACTATACTTTGAGATGTTTAATTTTGTATTCACTAGAAAAAAGAAATACAAAAAGGGAAAATGAACAAATAAAGTTAGGCACAAGGCCAACTAAAAAAAAAAAAAGGAGGGAGACTTGGTTGGCCCATTTCGTCTGTCGAAAACATAAAAGGATTTCTCTCTCAGCCAGAATCTTTTACAACAATTACCCTTTTAAATGTGTATTTGTGTGTGTGGGGTGGGGGTGTTCCTACTTAAACTTAATTTTAAACCATTTATTTTTATACAAAAAATAAAAAAAATGATTCTTGGAATGTAGGCCAAGAACGTCTCCAAGACCTGGGAAAAGAGAGAGAGAGAGAGAGAGAGAGAGAGAGAGAGAGAGAGAGAGAGAGAGAGAGAGTCGGTGTTGCAGGTTTAACGTTTTATAAACTCGCTCATGTGACTGAGAGCAGGCTTCTCATGAGAAAGAATACCCAAACCCAAAGCAACCTAAGAAGGCTCAAGGGACCCCCAACAGATGAAGCACTTCAACAATTTCTACACGTGTACAGGATTACACCCAACCCGAACACGCCAACAGCAGTTTCACCTGCAGAAACGATGTTTGCGTGGAAAGTAAGATCCGTTTCTGACAAGCTATTACCCAAACATTCAAGGCCACTAGTGACCACTTATGTATCCAGTAAACGTTTCATGTCAGGTGAAAAAGCGTTTTTCAAAAGTTATAAAAACACGTCATTCTGGGAGGTGGGTACAATTACTAAGAGAGTCGGTGACATGGTATATATCATCCAAAGACCAATATATACACATAAACATCACCAGAACCAACTAAGAAGATGTCGATCAGTTGAAACCAGCAACAGTCCACCATTGGAAGATGAGCCGGTAGAGACTGTCTTCGAAACTTTTGATATTGAACCTCCTCAACCAACACCTGGACTACGGTCGTTCCGTAAGAGAAAGGTTATATATATATATATATATATATATATATATATATATATATATATATATATATATATATATATATATATATATATACGTGTGTGTGTGTATATATATTTAGTAGAAATGGTAATTAATAAAAACCTGAAGAAAGTGCTCAATACTGTTGTAGAGCAAATATGCGTTTTATTTTTTATTACCGTGTAATAAAAGTCTCGGCCACGAGAATTCACTCCTGTTGCATATCTCTCTGCTACAATCTTATTTTCAGTTTTAAACGTAACAAGTTGAAAAATACTATTTTAATTTAAAGCACAGCAGACAAAAAGTTGTTCCTTTTTTCAAAGTTAGGTTATACACATCGAAAAATCTTATTACAATCTTAAGCGTAACTGACTAAAAATCGTATTTCAAAGTAAAGCATAAGCGACCGAAATTATATATAAATATTAATGACAGAAAATTACATTTTAAAGTCAAGTATAAACACTGAAAATTTTATTCCAATATTACATATAACAGGCAGGAAATTATATTTTAAAGTTAAGAGGAAGTGATTGAAAATGCTATTTCAATATTACGTGTAACAGAGGCAAATAATATTTCAATATTACATGTAACAGACGAAAAATACTCTGCATACATACATACATACATACATACATACATACATACATGATGATTGCAACGTCTTGTCAGACGAGTGCCACTCCCTCAGACATTTAAAATCCATGATTCCAAATGTCTGAGGGGATATCTATACAAATATGATGTTACAGAGTCTTAGCTTTGTACGACAGCTAAGTCTCTCTCTCTCTCGGTTCAAAATGTTGAGATCCAGCAACAAGCAAGAGCAAGATAGCCAGCAACAAATTAAACTGCAGGCCAGCTTAATCCGGGTAATGGTCTTCCGCTTTATGATTTTTTAAATCAGAGATTTGCTTCTCCTAGAAAGGTTGCCTTCACCACGGCTTACGGGAGCCCTCTCCACCCCAATATCCATATACACACACACACACACAAATATACACGGTGCTAGTTGGCCGTTGACCCAGAAAAAGAGTTCATTCGCCCTTTATACATACATGCATACATACACACACATACATGCATACACACACACACACACACACACATATATATATGTATATATATATAGAGAGAGAGAGAGATTTATTCATTGAGGTTATACATCAATTAAGGGTGTAGGGTAAGTGTTCTCATTCATCCTACATACCTAAGTGATGTATACTCTCATTGAATAAATAATACATTTATATATATATATATATATATATATATATATATATATATATATATATAAAGGGAGAGATAGTACATAGGCTTATATGTCTCATTTAACAAACAATATATTGTCATTTCATCGTCCTCATATTGTTGACCTGGACCTAGAGGGAGTAAAGTGTCGAACAGAAATTCAAGGTGCTTTTTGTCCTATGTCACACAGGGGTAATTTAATAAATAATATGAATATTTGGTATAAGGACTTTTAATAGCGATTTAAGTCAATTTTTGTATTTACGTCTTTTTCACATAGATTTTATTTATTTTGAAGATTGCAGAAAATTTTGTCAGTCATCAAAGAATGCCGACAAAGCAGCCCTCAAGTCTAAAATGGCGGTCAGTTATCAAGTTTGCTATGGTGTTAAATGGTAATAAAACGAAGGAAACACAAGACTTTTAGAACCAAACATGCATTCACATATATTACAGGCAAGGCAAGTTGAGCAATACCATTCCTCAACTGTTGGGCGTTTGCACACGACCTCCTTGATCGCGTACCAATCTCTGACTCCGGGCAATGGTACTCGTTACCGGAAGTAACGCCACCAGATGAAGTGACGTCATGATAGTCCATTAATTTCATGGAGGGGCGTCTCCAACAAAGTTTTTATATGGCGAAGCGTGCAAGACATTTAACGTTTATTGGAGCATATAAGTTGCGTATGGTTTCACATGTTTCAACCACAAAATATGTACAAGTGGGGTAAATTGTTAAAAGATATAAGCGCTGTTGAATTTGAAAAAAAAAGAATGGGATGTCTGGAGGTAATGTCTCCTGAGGTGATCGAATCAGTCAATAACTTAATCAGTCTGACAGAAGAACAGTGATAATATTGCAAGGACTTTCACGTTATTTGTTGTGAAAGCACATAAAAATATTTAATGACGACCTTAGCTACTATAAGCTCAGCTTCATGTTGTGCAAAAGATGCTTACCGTAGAGTACAAACGGGGGATGATGGAGTTATCTCAGTTGTTCCAGCAGTGTCTCTCCTGTTATAAGAAGGGTGATGATTAGTTTCTTAAGAAGATAGTACCCTGTTAGGAGATATTTTCGTACTATAAGCCTGAACCCAAACAGCTGTCCATCGAGTGGAAGTATGTAGACTCCCCATTAAAGAATTCACAGCAGTCCATGCAGAAGGTTATGCTCAGTGTTGTTTGGGACATGCAAGTATCCAATCACCATTTCATTCCTTGAGAAATTAAGCATTATGAACGGTGCCAACTACTGAGAACTGCCGAGGAAGATCAAGAAAGACATATAAAACAATAGCAGGGTCATTTCGTCAGCAGGAGTTATTTTACATTCAGGACCTCACACAGCAGCCGAAACGGTGCAATGTTTAAACGAATTGGGATGAGAACTCCTCCCTTATTCCGATGTTCAACTGTTTGGTTTGTTGAACGAGTTCAGGAGAGGCAAGAATTTGAAAAGTGACGCTGGAGTCAAAAGTGATGTGAGCGACTGGCTTAGATATCAGTTCAAAGATTTTTACGCTAAGAGAATACGGAAGCTTGTACACAGATGGGAAATGTGTGTGACATTACTGTAAGAGCACGTTAAAAAGCATCAGCAAGCTCTTATCTTTATTAGAAGTCCTTATACCAAAAAGGTTTACGCCATGTATTGCATGACCCTCGTGCTACAAAATATAATTGTGGCTAAATACAAACTAATCAATATGATGATTAAATGAAATTTAAAAATGAAAAAAAGTTAGCTATCAGGATATATTCCTCGCTCAACAGAGCTTAATCGATGAAAGTACGATTTTAAAAAGTCATGAATATGGTGGAGGAGTTAAAAAATATTTAAAACATTTTTTTTTAAAAAAACGAAAAATAAGCGGGGCGAAAAATTACATAGAAACTAAATCACGTTCCCCCAATTCTAGAAAATATTTTTGTAAAATTCATGAAATTCGCTCTATGTCGTTGAATTCAGTTTCAATGATATTATATACAAACAGACAGATGGTGTGGCCATGGGCTCGCTATTGGTACCAGCGTTGGCAAATATGTTTGTGGGTTTTCTTGACCAGGGTCTATTGTCTGGTTTATACAAAACCAGACATTTACTTTCGTTGTGTTGATAACACATTTTGTTTATTTGACAACGAGGCGAAAGCGTATGTTTTTTTTCTGTCCTTAAATAACGTTTATCGAGCCCTTAAGTTTACGGCAGATAAAGAAACAGATTCTATTCTTCTGATCTTTCTTATTTCTGTTTATCGTAAACCAAAATTTACCGGTCTCTATATGCGTAGGAAGTCTTTTTGCACTACAAATCAAAAAGTTAATTTAATTAAAACTTTAGCACATAGGGCCTTAATCATTTATACTAACGTTAATCTGGATTACGAGCTGAAATTCATTACGAAGCCCCTTTCTAACAATGGCTACCCCTTAGATATTGTTGAAACTAATGTTAATAAGAAAGTTTCCAATTTTTACAAATCTAAAGAAATTGTACTTAATAGATGTCCTGTGTACTTTCGTCTACCTTGACTAGATACGATCAGTGACCGATTTGCTAAGCAAATTTCTTGGGCTGTACAATAGTGTTATTTTGCATGAAATCCACGCGTTGTTTTTTCAACCAGACCTATGTTGTCGTCCATTTGAAAAGATGTTGTCATCCCTCACCATAATAATTCTATTATTAATTTGTTCAAATGTAGGTGCAGCGCGCACTACGTTGGGCGAACATCGCAAAGATTTGATTTTCGTTTGAAACAACACGTCCCATCAAATATTCGGTGTACACATTTTTCTGAGTAATACGTATGGTTCTTCGATTTGCGAGCTGCTCATAAATAACCATGCGTGTGCCACGAATTACAGTGCTGACATATTTACGATCTTGAGTAAGTCGCACCTACCCTTTCATCTAAAAATTCTAGAATCTATTTTGATTTAATCTTTGCGGCCTTCTCTTTGCAAGCAAAAAGAAAAATCTTTTAGTTTCTATGTAATTTTTCCCCCGTTTATTTTTCCTTTTTTTTTACTCCCCTTAATAGTATTTTCCTCGATTAGCTCTGTTGAGCGAGGAGAGAAACATGATTAGCTATCCTTTATTTTCATTTGTCATTGTTTAATCATCATGTTGATTTTTCTGTATTTAGCCATAATATATATATATATATATATATATATATATATATTAAGGATATTAGAACAAGAGTCTAAAGAGCAGAGTATATTTTAATGTATTAGTGAATTCATTAATACAATTAATTATAATAAAATAAAACAGTGCTTGTCGTAATGTAGATATATAATAAGCTCGTTAGACAGATATGTTCTAGAGCTATTTTAATATTAAGTAAGATGGTTGATAATTTATAATTAAAATTAAAAATCAAAAATCTGTTTAATATGGAAGGACACACAAAATCATTTTGTTTGTTCTTCCTTATGAAACAGGTTTTTAATTTTTAATTATAATTATAAATTATCAACCATCTTACTCAATATATATATATTTTTGTATTTATTAATATGAATATGTATATATATATATTTAGTAATGTGATTGATAATTTAAAATTTAAAAATCAAATTATAATTAAATTAAAAATCCGTTTCATAAGAAGGAACAACAACAAAATCAATTATTTGTACGATCCTTTCGGAAAACAGTGTTTTTATTGTAGTAGACATCAAGTTACGGACAATAATTATTACATATAGTTTTTTAATAAACAAGGTTTCCTCATCACAAATTGTGAAGGGTTTTACTAAATTTAAATTTAAAAGACACCATAAATAAACCTAGCATTAAAAGTAAGGCAGATGTATCTGGAAAAAAAATTAAAATAAAGGTCTGGATTTAAAATTGATGAGAAAATTAATATGGGTTAGAGATAGAAAAGAAATAGAGTAAAATATAAATTTGGTTTAAGTAATATTATACATACACACATACACAAATATATACATGCATGTATATGAAAAAATAGACGCATACATACATATACATAGATATACAGATATATAGATAAAAATACAGGTACAAATATTTACCTTTTAATTTTTCGCCTTTTGAAATCAGGAACTATGGTTAAAGTACTCATATAGATGTTTGCTATAGCTTTTCACCTCATCGAATGATAAATTTTCAAAAAGGACGCCCGTGCAATAATTTATTTCCGATTTAAAGACGCCACGGTTTATAATTCGAAAGAAATTGTAAGTTAATGTTATTTGTATAATTACATAATGTAAGAGGGATAATTAGTCATAATTTATATATATATATATATATATATATATATATATATATATATATATATATATATATATATACAGTGTGTCCACAAGGTCTGGCTACATTATGCAGCCTGATTTTGTGGAAGCATCCTGTAGACTATGTAGCCAGACTTTGTGGGCACTCTGTATATGTACACACACACACACACACACACACACACACACACACACACATATATATATATATATATATATATATATATATATATATATACAGGGTGCCCACAAAGTCTTGCTACATAATCTACACGATGCTTCCACAAAGTCTGGCTACTTTATGTAGCTTTGTGGACACCCTGTATATATATATATATATATATATATATATATATATATATATATATATATATATACATATATACACATATATATATACATATATATACATATATGCATATATATATACATATATACATACATATATACATATATATATACATATATATACATATATATACATATTTATATACATATATATACATATATATATATATACATATATACATATATATATATATATGCATATATATACATATATATATATCCATATATATATACATATATATACATATATATATACATATATATACACATATATATAAATATATATATATACATATATATATACATATATACATATATATAAATATACATATATATACATATATATACATATATATATATATATATATATATATATATATATATATATATATATATATACGTGCTGCCAAATGATCTTGCTGTATTATTGCAATGTTTTTAATCGCCGAGTGCATTTTGGACCGGAATCATTTGTAGTAGTTTTCTGATGAATTACAGGCAGCTGACCGGAAGTCTATTAACGTTATTAACTTCCGGAATTGGGAAAGGTTATAAGAGGTCTGCGAGAGTCGGTCTTTTGTGTTCCGTTTAATGGCTGGTGGTTTAGATGGTTATCCGTTTGATATTTCTCCATGCGAAGCAATTAATGGAATTACCCGATTTAGCCCGAGTTTCGGTTCGCCGTAATTACTTAGATTTTATAGCAAAACATTTTAAACATTTTGATGTGGAGTGGTCGATAAAGTATCAATGTTTCTTTTGTCAAATTAATGTTTAAACAGAGATTTAACGTTTGTTTTTGATATCTGATTACATACAGGCCTTTTTCCTTCGTTTAAAAGACATAAATACAAATATATGTATATATTGAAAAAGTCAAAGGAAAAAGCAATCGAACAAAGAAAGAAATGAAAAACAATAGATTTACCGGTATCCTTAATACCATTGAACGTTTTTAAATGATATCGGGGGATTAGAGCTGTGACAACACCATATATGCTTTTATATAAAGTGATGCAGTTCTCGGTTGATTAACTGTGTCTAATATATATAAATAAATTTATATATATATGTATATATATATGTATATATATATGTATATATATATATATATATATATATATGTATATACATATAGCTTAATGTAAAAGGAAAAGAGAAAGATCAAGTCCACAAAAGGAGACTCATCCGGATAATGCCAAGCTCAACAATACTTATTGGACCTTATACAATTTTGATATCATTATTATTAACCCCGTCATTGCTACCATAACGACTACCATTATCTCCATTTTCACTTTTATTAACAGTAATTTTGAATTTAATTTTATCACAATTATTGGTAACACAAAATTTAATGTCAATTTTAATGTTTACTTTTAATTTTGCCTTTATTTTTACTTTATTTACTTTATTTTATTTTATTTTTTATTTTTTTAATATTCAAATTTACATCTAATTTTTTTTATTATTCAATTTTACATCTAATTTATTTTCAGCTTTATTATTACTACTATTATTATAATTGTCATTACTATTATCTTTCGTACTATTATAATTACCCTACTATTATTTGGTATAGTTTTACCACTCTCATAAGTAGTTATGGTTTCCTTACTCACCCACTTTGACATCAATATGTATACTTAACCTTTTACATCAAGTTATACGCACTCATATTCATTGCCACCCTTATCTCCGACCGCCCCCTTATGATCATACTCACTATATCATAACAGTAGAAACTTATAAATGTATTGCCGCATATTACCTTTCAGTTTTACAACCTTGCATAACCCCTCCAAATTAATCAAAATTACCCACTCCATAGAAAATAGACACCCCACAAATCGTTAAAATAAATTACCACACAGCAACAATACACCTCCTATTTTACCATAATAGATATTCCCCTTAATCTCAATACTATGTTAAAGACCATATATATTCTTATATATCATACTATATATAATAGCTCCTGATTTATTTCGAATTCAATAAAGCTTTCCCCAACATTCTATAATTCCTCTTAATCTTTTTCATCCCTAATGAACCTTACGCTAGACGCCGTATCTCCCTCATGCTATCTAGCACCTTCTCTACTCTTCTGATGAGAAGCAATAGGCTTCGAAATGCCCTGTCATAACCCCTCCCCCCAAATTGTTCCTGTATTTTATTATTCAATAAATGATCCATTCTATATCTACCAATATATATTTCTGTGTCTTAATTTCATACTCTTGTTGTCCTTTACACACTCATATATATATATATATATATATATATATATATATATATATATATATATATGTATATATATATGTGTGTGTGTGTGTGTGTGTGTGCGTGTGTGTGTGCGTATCGAAAGCGCTCGTGACAGCAACAACTATAGAACTTTTATAAATATTTTTTTTTGATACAAAAAAGATTATACGGAAAATCGAAAAAATAAAGAATCACAAAGCAAAGTGTCTCCGTTGCATTTAATAATAAAAACAATATACAGTAAAACACTACGTTTTATTGTCGCGTTGATTGTTTATTTGTAACGCAAATTAAAGCACACACACACGCACACACACACTCACACACATATATATATATATATATATATATATATATATATATGTAACTGTGTCCTTCTTACCGAGAACTGGGACTTTTCGTATCTAACACAAAGTGGTCCAATCGAACAGTTCAGAACTCAATGTGTGTAAACCAAATTGTTTTGAACAACCTGTCTAGGAGCTGAGTAGCCTCTCTCTTCCGGAAGTAGGCCGTGCTGAGCAAACCCGTCAATTCCTATTATTTGTTCCTGATTTTATATACAAAAATATCAGTCAAAGCAATGAAAAGAATATTCTCTTGTCATAATCCATTGTGTATAATTGGTTTTTGTTTTTCTATTGTTCATACCACCAGCATTCATCGAATTTTTATTTAATGATATCTCGTGCATCAATATTAATATCTGTGTTGTACGGTTTCGTTGTATATATAGAAACGAGTGTGTATAACAATTTACTTATATATATATATATATATATATATATATATACATACATGGTGGGTCAAAATAAGGGTCCTATTTTTAAAAATTCATAAATTGATGTAAGTTTTTAGAAGAAGTGTTTTTCGGCCAAAATTTGTTTTGTTTATTTCAAAAAAATCTCGGAAGGGTCAGTCTACACACACATAATGTTTGGTGAGTTTAACTTTTATTTTGTGGAAGGTATTCAAATTTAAAAATAGGACCCTTATTTTGGCCCACCTTATATATATATATATATATATATATATATATATATATATGTATATATATATAATTATTTTTTACTATAAGAATTAAATACCTACAGAAACTAGTGTTACATCTTTTCGGGAATCTTCAGTGCAGGGGGTCACGATTAAAACCAGTCGACAGATTCGAACTCGGCAACACGAGCCATCTCTAGCTCGATTAGCTAAGATCGTATCCATTGGGCTACCATTAACCGCGTTAAATAACGTTGAATTTAAACATTCTTATTTTTAAATGTCCTTTACGTCAGTCAGTCAGTGATCTAATCGTTATAAGATGATCTATGCATATATATATATATATATGCAAATTTATATAAATATATATGCATATATATATGCATATATATATGCGTTGATGTGTGTACATGTCTATTGAATGTATATAACTTGTATATTATTATGCGTGTGTCTATGATCGTCTAGTCTCCTCGTGTTCGTATATGTCTCTATATTCACAGATAAAGGTCAACAGCCATATAATATTTACAAGAAAAAGTGACGGATAAAAGTTCTCCGATGATTTCTATAAACAAACAGGGATACATAACAGACCGCTACATAGAATATGTATATCAAAGCAACAAAGATTCCCGGGTTTTTCACTTCATCGAGTTTATTTCGTATGTACCTACATTGGAAAGCTACACTCTGGTTCTACTTTCCTTATATATGATAGGCGTTGACCTTTCTTTATGCCCGAGTTCTGTGGGCCATTTCGACCGGTCTGTGCGACACTATTTCTGTCTTCCTGAAAATCTAAAACGGACTGACTAAATCACTTCGTATACAAAAAAAAAAAAAATGCTTGTGATGGCGGCATCAACACGGATCACTCATAATCATCAAATAAGGTCTTTCACGTATACTTGTTTATCTAGCTAACGTTCTTCTCTGTGTATGTTAAGAAAAGTAACACTCCTCTTCGTTTCTAACAGAAAAATGTTTAGCTTGAATTTTTATATATTCTTTCAAACATTCTAGTTTATAACATCAATAACGATTAGAATAACAATTGTTCAGCTTACTTCGCGTTGTCCAGAACCACTACGTAACACACACGCACATATACATGTGCATGTCTAAGTGTGTATGTGTGTGTGTGTAAATACATGTGTCTGTTGGTTGGCTGGTTGGTTGTTTTGTTTTCCGGCATATCAACCCTTTTCAGGTTATTTAATGCCGAATCTGGTGATTTTGAAGAACGATTTTTTAATATAGTATATTTGTTTTTTAAGTCGTATTCTATTTAACCCATAGGTGGGACTCTAACAGGTACTACCATTCCAGGTAAGAGTTGACCTGGGAGCAATGGCAATTAAAGGGTGGCTCCACACTCCCTAAGGCCTGCAAACTGGGGCCTCACCATCGGATATAGTTTAAGGTCATATCCAGGACCGACATGTGTGTGTGTTTGATAATATAAACATATTTATATATTTCAGAAATATAGAAATAAAGCAGAAATTAAACGTGAAACTGAATATCAATATTGAATATTAAACCCTTCTAAACAGTTATTTAAATAATAAGCAACTCCTGAGAGCGAGCTCGGGCATAGCCTCTTTTCATTTAATGACATGCTAGACCGTGCAAGGACCGTGATGAAGAATAACTCTGAGGTGAGAGAACCGGTACAGTCTCAGGGGCCCAGCCAACATGATGGGATCGTGTGGTATAGGGCGATTGCAAGGGCCACATTGCGAGAAACTGCTGTTCGCTGATATCGGTGTAATGAGACTCATGATATGGCCCGAGATTGTTTGGGAAACGGAGCCGGGGACGAAATGCTACCGTCAACCTCTTCCCCAAGCAAAAAGCTCTTCCGATCATTCAGGTTTATATCAAAGAGACACTGTGTTCAGCACTCCTTGATTCCGGGTGCTCGCACACCATAGTGTGTGCGGACCTCTGCCGCACTTGTAAAATGTAAAAGAGTGTCAGAGTGACCAACATTACTCGAGAAACGCGGACGTCGCCGGATAGGCGCGATGAACATTTGTACAAGAACTGAAAATTCGACCCGTCAAGGCGCTGGTAGCCTTCGAAAAACCGCTAAGATTTGACCTACTTTTAGGCCATGATTCCATTAGATCCCTAGGTGGTGTTCGCATAAAGCAGACGGGGGCTGTACATGCGGGCCCCAGTGTGCGAAGCGCTGGGGTCAGAGTTCAGTGTCGAATTCGACCAGCAGGAGAAGACTTGGGCCGCCTAAGGAAGGTGGTCGGAAAACAAGGAACCAGCCAAACTGCAAAATGAATTACCCGCGTACCATGTGTCCAACCATGTGTCCAACCAAATGAGGTCTGCTATGAAGGCGAGTTCCGCGAATGGATCAAGGATGGCTGGTTGATGCCCTACACCTATGAGACACTTGGACTTCCCAAAAGTTTGATCCTGTTAATGGCAGTTGCTCAGCACAATAAAGCAAAGATGAGGCCAGTGATGGACAACCGCGAACTAAACGCGCATGTTGATGCGTTCACGACAGATGCTGACATTTGTGCCAGCAAGCTTCGAGAGTGGCGCAAGTAGAGTTCTATGTCCAACTGAATCTAAGAAACCATACCTGCAGGTCCAGGTCTGCGAGACGATGTGACCATTTCAGATGGTGGTGTTTGCCGGCCAGAAGTACTGCCTTACCAGACTGGGATTCGGGCTTAACGTTGTACCCTAAATAATGAAGACCATCGTCAACGCTGTGTTGTCATAGAAAGAAACAATAAAAGAGGGACATCGGCGTACCTTCGTGACAGATGTGAACGAAGTTTGGTCTTATTTACAAGGATCCAGACTGTGTGGGATATGGTGCCCGTGTCTTTGGTCTGAACGTTCGATGGACAATGAAACAACAGACGGTCTGGTGAAGGAGATTATCGCAACGGTAAAGCAGGATGACCTTACCAAAGGATACTGGTGAGTGCAGGGAGACGAACTGAACATGCGAGTGAATACGACCTCTCTAGCGATTGGTATGCTGTTGAAGAAGAATGAGTCTGCCGCTGAGGATGACTGCTGGTTGCGACCGACGAATGGCACAACTCATATCAACCTGGGACACACACTGATTCGCTAAGCGTGTACTACTGGATATCGGACATACTGAGAGGCAAAACCAGGGTGCGCACCATGTTTATCAGACGGAGTTCGGAGACCGTAAAAAAAGCTGGTAACAGCATACAACCTGTCTGTGGATTCGATACTTGTCACTTCAAACTGCATCATTGCTAATAGGGTCACTCGAGTGGCACGGACATGGTATGACGCCATGAGGAAGGAAGCTGAGTCGATTGTATTATTGTGTGCTGCCTCTGTTGAGGCGACGGACAAAATCAGAGATACACCACAATAATGATCACTCCGGAGTGATACGGACATGCAATTTTGTGCAGTTGACCAATCCATCTGTGTCCAACATGGCAGTGTGAGGGGTGGTAAAGAAATGCCAAACATGCCAGTCAATCGACTCAGCCTCAGGTAGATGGCAAAAGTGTCGGCTGGGAGTAGGCAGGATTTGGAGCTAACTGGGTATGGACATAACCAACTATGGCAGCCAGCATTTCCTGACATTGATTGATTATGAACAGACGAGGATCACTACCTGGCGCCCATTAGTAAGGCACGGCATCCAGTGTCATCCGTAAATTGGAGTCCATATTGTACGAAAGGCAGCCACCTGAAAATATCCTTAAAGACAACGACACGGCTTTCTGCAGCGAGAAGTTCAGGAGTTTAGTAGTCGAGTGGGGGATCCGTTTCAGACACCGATGAGCGCATATGCTGAGTTACAACGGCATAGCAGAGCGGCGCCACCGAAACACGAAGAGGATCGCGGCCAGGAAGCAAAGCAAGATAGAGATAATGCAGCATCCATTTATGCTGAGTGAACATCAAGGGTATAACCGCGCGTCTGCCCGATCGATGAGGAACACGAGGGCTGTATGAGTTAGGAGGCACCTTCTGAGTGAAGCCTCTTTATAGCCGGTGCATCACCAACTTTCGAAGAGAACGAATCACCGACATCGTCATGAACAGTCTGTCCGGGCTGCCCTAAATACGAACAAGTTGGCGAGTTGCGGCAGTGATTAATGATCCAACGATGAACTGTGAATCGGAGCATGTCCCCCGGCCCTAATGGTTTTACAGCGAATCCCAACGCTGATGCTGATATTTCCGATGCCCCTTCCAAAAGTTATGATGAAGATGAAGAATCCAGCCCACCCCTCTTAGCAGGAGCGCCCACAAGAAACGACCATGCCAACAATGCCACATGTGTGATCTTAAGACTAGGGGAGTGTGGACATGAAAGTGAGATTAATCTTTCCTCTCAGCGTAAGAGGGGTTGTTTGTGTCTGACGAGTAGAGCAGAAATTGATCCGAAGAAAGAAACGCAACCATTACGGTGAGTCGGTCTTATAAGAAACGTGATCTCGTGTCTCCAAGGATTCGAGAGAGTTGAACTTGGCTTATGCAAATGGGTTGGCGTTTGCGGGCATAAAAGGTGACGGCTAGATGCCACTTAGCAGATGGTGTGTAGCGAACTACGAGGCGGTGTTGTTATGGAGTGCGAAGATCAGTGGCGTTTTGAGGCGATTGTTTCTGTAACGAACTATTGAATTTGTGAGAAGTGGGTTTTAGGTCTTCGTCTTTCTTTACAAAAGCCCAGACTTTGACGAGTTGTTTTTTGCAACAGAAACTGTGTGCTTCTTACCGAGAACTGAGATTTTTCGTATCTAACATAAAGTGATCCAATCAGATTGTTCAGCACACAATGTTTTGAAAGTAAATTGTTTTTAGCAATCTGTCTAGGAGCTGAGTAGTCTTTCTCTTCCGGAAGTAGACCATGCCGAGCAAACCCGTTCACTTTCTATTGTTTGTTCCTGATTTTACATACAAAAATATCAGTTATTTATTTTAAATGTTTGTATTTATATCTATAAATATTTGATAAATAGACCCTTTTAAACTCTAATTTAAATTTCGTTGCCTAAATTTCACATCACCGGCCAATACATCTAGTTACAAGTAAATTTCAGGATGACTTCGTAAGACCTTTCCATTATTGGATCGGATATGCATTACATGTATTTTGGCAGGGAGGGAGTCTTCGAGTTTTTAATATCCACCCTGTTCACGTTAAGTATACTTCGTTTATTTAATCCATTTACAGCAATGATTAATGATAGTTATCTGTTTCTGATGAGCTGTATGATGGCGTGATGGCCTATATTTCTATCATCCCAGGAAAGCACCTATAAAGCTTTAATTAAAATATATGGAAATTCGTTTATGATTTAAAAAAATGAAAAAATAAAAAAATAAGTAAACGTTATTGTGGACTAATTTTTGTCCAACTGAAATTTAACTCACCAATATATATATATATATATATATATATATATATATATATATATACATATTATTATATATATATATTATATATACATATTATATATATATATATATATTATATACACACGTTATTAGCCTAATGATTTTATGAAAAGGAGGGGAAAAGAAATATAATTTAGCTTCATGTATAATAAATATATATATATATATATATATATATATATATATATATATATATATATATATATATATATATATATATATATATAACACTAGCTTCTTTTTTACATTCTCCAAACTTCGAATCATTCTTTTTGCGTTATTATTTAAAATTATTTAGGTCGGATCCGCTTTCGATTGGAACGTTTCCATCATCTTTAGGCATATTATTTCTTAAAATTGTATAATAAAAATTGCGTTTGGTATTTCATATATACATTAGTTTGTCATGGTCACGTGGTGACTAATTAAAAAATTAGGCGAGTGGACCATTTTAAACAGAGGGGGAACGTTCACAATGATATTTACATAAACTGTAATTACTTTTTTCTCTCCTTGTCGTTTTATTTTATATACATATTTAAAATTTAAGACCCTAAGCATTTTAAATATTTCGACTAAATTCGTAAGTTACATTATTTTTCTTAGCTATTATATAGAAAGCTGCCAGTATTATTATCGCTTTGTAAAACTTTGGTATTTTAAACCATGATACTTAGACATTCGGAATTATGGCAGCCATGTTTTTTTAAGTGTTGCGATATTGAACTGGAATCAGAGAGGTGGAGAGTTCGTCTTCGTGCCAACGTGTTTGTAGCATAGCCTATGTAGTTAACAGTATTAGAGATATATTCTCCTAATAAGCAATTGAATTGAGAAACTACATTGCTTTTTTCTATAAAGTTATTAGTCCTCGAAATGTTGTTTTTGATAACGAAGTTAGTCGTCTGTAGTTTTTTTTTTATAATAGATAATAAACTCAGGGTTTTTTATTGTAGGAGATACGTATTTGTAGATTATATACTTTTAGAATACTTTCATCAGTTTTGACGTTCTTATGTAGCTGGTTACGGTAAAATATGTAAATAGGTTGAGGATTATTTTCTCGTTGAATATTAGTAGCTTGATTTAAGTTGTTAATAATTAGTTTAATTGGATTATCTACAAGAGAGTTTGAGAACTGGCTACTGACTAGGACCTGTTTAATTTATTTTTTTTAGTTCACTGAAGAATATTTTTTTGTTTAAAGAAATCACTTTCGCGCGATGTTTAAGATTTTTTATTACAGCGATTTTGTAACGAAACCTATAATCACTTTTGTAATTTAAAATGCAGGAATTGATCGAGATGACGAGTTCATCGCTACTGGAATCAATAGGAACGCCCAAAAAACGAGATTTTGTTATCAGCACTTAGTTCTATCGGAGATGTTAAGAACTTAATTATTTTGAAATGTGGCTTTTGAATCTTGATTCGCTTTTATGCTATCAGCTAGAATCAACAAATCGAACGCAATTGAATATAATATCTTACTTTTTAGATTGGCCGTGTAAAAGTTGCTAAATGTTCGTCCAAATACGGAACCAATAGCTACGCCATCCATCTGTGTGATTATACTTGCCAGATGATCACAGAATATAACCTTAGATGTGCATATTATTAATAATTTCTTTAAGATTGTTGAATTTATTATAAGTGAGAGAAGGATTGGTTTATTATATATATTTTCAATGATGATGTAAATTGTTTCATTTACTGGTACATCATGTGTATATATATATATATATATATATATATATACGGAAATATATATAATTATGTATATATACGGAAATATATATAATTATGTATATATACAGACATGTATATAATTATGTATATATACAAACACACACATATATATATATACATGTATATATATATATATATATATATATATATATATATATATACACACAGATATATTTGAAGGAGGGACACCTGAGCATTCTGTGTTAACAATTTAAGAGAGTTCCGTCAACGTAAGGAATATTTATAACATATTTTAATGTTTTCCGTTATTTTTTTGCTTGAGAAATATTCGATTATGGCATGTGTAGTTCATATAAAAATTCATTTAAGTAGTTATCGCCTCAAATCTCGTTTTAATTTCGGTTCGCTGAAATCATTTCAAGTAAAGTGCATTAAAAACTATTTGAAAAAAAAAAAAACAAGAACTGAACGTTTATTTACCATGGTAATATTTATTTCGTGTATATTTTTTTTTCAGGTAGTCGTTTGTTGGCTTTTCTGCTAAACAGTCTTACTAAATAATATCGATGAAATATCGAAAAACAAAGAAACAAAAACAGTTTTGAAAAATAATAAAGCTTTACTTAATTTAGTAAAATAATCCGACGATCTAAATGGGATATAAAAAAATAACACGTAATTACTTTAGTTTTTTAAAACAAACAATCGATATAAATATGAATAAGTAGAAAATGGCGCCCTTTTCAAGTAGAACAGGGTCGCTTCACTTTTACAGTATTTTCAGGGTTGTACTATTGTAATGTAAAGAACACACAGAAAGGCTTGTAATCAACTGAATTCCTTCTAGTATACTGACAAAAAAGCTTAAACAGATGTATAAATAAAAATAAATATGATATGCAAATGTTTTTTTTTTTAAAACACGTAATCACGTGAGCAGGATTTTTTTTCTCTATTTGACACGATAAGATGTAACGTTCTTATTTTTTATTATTTATCTATTTTCGAAAGAGTGCTAAGTGCAAGTGAAGAAGGAAAAACAGAATTATGCAAAATTTGTGTCGAGAATTGCCTAAAGTTCCGACTTTTTTTTTTGGCTTTCACTTTAATAAGAATGTGAATTTATGAGGTGAATTTATTCGGCACGATATAATTCAACTAAAAAAAAATAAAAGCTAACATGAATTAAGATTAAAGTTAAGATGTTATTGTTAAAAAGACCTTGTTAAACTTTGCGACATATTTAAATTCTATGGAGGTCAGGCGCGAACGAACACCCAAAAAATTTATCATACCATATATCAAACTGAAACATAATTATCAAAGTATACTTTCGCAAATAGATATGAAAAGTCTTTATTTAAGTTTGTACCATATTTCCATGGAGTACAGGCGCAAACGCAGACTCCACAATTTTATTATACTATCCTAATTAAGTTGAAACATACTTATCAAAGTATTCTTATGTACATCTATATAAACACCCTTGTAAACGATTTTTTTTCATTTTTTATTTCCATATTTTGGGTGCACGGCGCGAACGCAGACCCCATAATTTTTATGAATCACCGTCTGCTAGATCAAACATAACCATTCCTGATCCTCGATACATCTTCTATCATCATATGTAATCAGTTTTTTTTTAAATAGTCAACCAATATAGGATAGTATTCGTGACCAGGTAGTTATTGCTCCCCCACCGAGCAAATAAGACACTAGGCCGATTTTTAATGTGGGGAGTGAAGGGGAAATGGGGACCAACTCCCCGGGGAGTAGAGGATCTTGATAGTGACAATTGGTGTGAAGGGTTGCCCCTACATTGACCCAGGTCTTATATGTGGGGTTTCCTCCACATATGGTCTTTGCTAGCAGTATCTGTCTGACAGATAATACACTTTGATCTTGGCCCGAATGCCACGAAGGTGGCCAATTCGTGACCGGACACACACACACACACACACACACACACACACACACGTTCAGCTTTATATTATATACTAGCAAAAGTAGCCGTCGTTGACTGGGTTCAAAAACAGCCTACAGAAAATGGACTCTTATTTATGAAAGTATGATAGGTTATGAAAAGGAAGGGTTGTAAAGAGATAGCTTCGAATTTGGGGGTATCAAAACAAAAGCAAGGTATGTTGGAAGGAAAAATAAAATAGATAAACCCCATAATTTATTATACCATACCTGCTCACACTGAAACACTTATCACAATAATCTGTGGATCTATATTAAAAATCCTTGTTATACTTTGTGACATATTTCCATTCTATGGAGATCAGGTGCAAACGAACACCCTATAATTTTATTATAACATATTTCTTCAAACTGAAACATAATTATCAAAGTATACTTACGCAGATAGATATGAGAAGTCTTTATTAAAGTGTGTGCCTATTTTTATTTTATGGGGGCCAGGCACGAACGCAGACCACACAATTCTTATACCTCCATATATAAGTTAAAACATACTTATCAAAGTATTATTATGTACATCTATATCAAAAACACTTGTAAACGGTTTTTTTTATATTTTTTCTTTCTATACTTTTTGGACTAAGCGCGAACGCAGACCACACAATTTTAATTAACCACCGTCCTGCCAGATCAAACATACCTATTCCTGTGTCTCGATACAATTTCTATCATTATATATAATCAGTTTTTTAAAATAGTCAACAATATAGGAGCCTATTCGTGACCAGACACACACATACACACATACACACACAAAGACATCCAGCTTTATATTATATTATATATATATATATATATATATATATATATGTATATATATATATATATATATATATATTATTCAGAATAATGAAATACAATAAATCTACTCGTTTGCAAATCCAGTGATTATCGGTCTTACAAAATATTATTGGATGTAATATTTTATATAAGACTATCCCAGTTAAAGAAAATTGATCAATATACTAGATAGAGCAAATAAATCGTAGTTTAGTAATTAAAAATTTGTGAATTGAAAAACTGAAATTTCAAACATAGAAATATAGAAAGGTGCAAACCTTTTATAATATTTGCTAATATTTTCCCCCGACGAGATGTATAAACATCGAAAACTCATGGGTTAAGGAAATATATTTTACTATACTGTATTCTTTGTCTTGCATACAGTAACATTTGTATATTTGAAATTTAACTTTTTCCAATCACAAATTTTAAATTCCTAAATTATGATATATATATATATATATATGTATATATATATATATATATATATATGTATATATATATATATATATATATATGTATATATATATATATATATATATATATATATATAAACGGATGTATGTGAATATAAATAGACACAAAAAGAATTTGTAGGAGTATGTAAATATATATATATATATATATATATATATATATATACTACAAATTTTTTTGTGTCTATTTATATTCATATACACCCGTTCTTCTACTTAGTTATTTATTTGGTTCCCGACTGAGCAAATTAGGCACAAAGCCGTTTTTAATGTGAAGAGTGGGGAGGGGACCAGTCCCCCGAGAGGGAACTAAATAGTGACAATTGGTATGAAGGGTTTCTCCTACATTGACTCAAACTGATTGCTCAAGAGCAAATGTTTGATACGTGGGGTTTCCCCCACATATAACGTTGCTTGCTATATCTGCTGGAAGAGATACTACACTTTTATAACAGAAAAAAAGAACCTTTTTCTGTTCATTTAAAGAGTACAGCTGTCTTATGTATGGGTGGTGAAATGGCATTCATCTGCAGAATATCTAGCTAATTTGCATATTCTTGTATACATTCATTTCAATTAATTCCCAATTGCTTATTTCTGTTTTCGTACGTGGTGATCATTTTCAGTTAACTATTACGTGTAATTATATGCATGCAGAAGTTCTACATGATTTATACTTGCGTTATATTTTCGTAAAATGGTTATAGTTTATATGGAAATAACGATAAAACAAAGACAGGATCGCAATGTCTCTTCTGTGGAAGAGAGGTTACAGGGAAGGGAAAGGGGCATCTCCCACTAAGCAACAAAGTCTATTTTGTACTCTGTCCAGGCAGGATAGACTGTTTTTAGCTGCTCCTGCCCAGATCTTCAAATGTTTTACAATGCAACTAATCGAAAATAAAATTCACATTTATTATGTGTTTTGGAAATATATTATTTACGAATACTCCACACTTTCCAGAAGTAAGATTGTTTCTGAAACATGTTCATCACTTACTCTGATATCCTGTCCTCTTCCATACGCAAGACTTGTCCTTCCCAACGTAATTAAGATTGCATCAAAAAGCTTTCAAAGGCCAGCAATACCGCAGCGCGTGAATAGGTCCGAATTAGACATTAGATTGCGTAGGGAGAAGCCACTAATTTTTCTAAGGTAATTTTTGAGGAAAACATCAAGCTTCTAGATGTGATCGTGGTAAACTATCGATGATTCCGATCCATAAATCAGCGACGTTAGCACAACTGCTCTATACACAAGTACTCTAGTTCTTTAGCTAATCCCCCGAGCATACAATAAGCCAATAAGCGATGGCGCAGTTTCCCAAAAGCCTTAGTGGTTTTCGTAATTCGATTAATGATTTCATCCCGTAGAGAGGCATTCCAATTTACCTTGCCACCAACATAGGTAAAGTTTTATACATATATATATATATATATATATATATATATATATATATATAGTTAGTTAGTTAGTTAGTTAGTTATAACATATATATGGCGATTAAGCTACACTGAATATTCCGCGTTTCATCCACTCTAGGACTATTCAGGCTTATGCGCGAAGAATCCTAAAGTGGATGAAACGCGGAATATTCAGTGTAGCTTAAGCGCCATATATATTTTATAACTTACTAACTAGCTCTACCTACGTATTGAGCCCTTTTGAAGTAAATACTTAAAGTTTACGCATGAATTTATACTTTTGTATATTAATTTTATGTGAGTAAATGAAGTAGTTATATATATATATATATATATATAACCACTTAATTTACTCACATAAAATTAATATACGAAAGTATAGATTTATGCGTAAACTTAAGTATTTACTTCAAAAGTGCTCAATACGTAGGTGGAGCTAGTTAGTAAGTTATAAAATGTATATAGCGATATGTATATTTCAGATATTTACTATTCACTTGAATTGGTACATCGGGAAAGCTGTATACTTACCCAAAACCTCTGGCATGGAGATGGTCATTTCGACAGAAGTACGTCTATCATCCTCAGGCATATTGTAGAAATAAATGTAAAAATTGTTTTTTTTTTATTTACTTATAGGATGATAGAAGTACTTCTTTCGAAAGCGCTCGCGATTATAGATCCAACATATACAATTTAAAGAAGAACACAAAAAGGACTGTTCGGAGATTGGAGAAGATAAAAAGGAAAATTGTAAAACAGAATAATTCCGTGCTATTCAATAATATTTGTCTAAATGAGAAAATGTTACCTTAATATACACAATATACATACATACATACATACATACATACATACATACATACATACATATGACAAAGAAAAAAAGTATATAGCTCATCTAAAACCGCTAAATAGTGGAAAAATAAATGAATCACATCGTTTCGAAGCGGTTAATATCGCTAAAGATAGGAGCTAGAAATATATTACACCGTATATATTTCTATGTATATTTGAAGATTACGTATATCTGTATGTATCTGTATGTATATTTGATTAATATGTGTATCGGTATATATTTGTATATATATATATATTAAAAGCATGTATATATGCATGTATTTGTATATATATTAAAAATATTTGTATATATATTAAAAAAAATATAGATATCTGCAAGAATGTGTATATAGATATATTTACAAACAATAAAAAATGATTAAAAATGGCTTCTTTTTACACACATTTTACCAATATATTGATATTTTCTCGTCTAATAAGAATAAAGATAAATTCTAAAACTAAATAAAGCAAAACAGATAAATAATAATTTTGTTTATTTTGACACTATCAAAGCAAATTGAGTACGAAATAACTTTATTCATTGTATTGAAAATGGAGAGCTTAAATTTTTTAAAATTATAATTGAGGGTATGACTACTAACATTTGGACGACCTTATTTATAACTACTTGGAATTCATTTTTGAGATGAGCATTATATCTATTAATTTATTTTTATTTCTGACTATTATTTTCATCATCTATAGTTGTTGTTTTTCATCTTTTATTAGTTGTTGTTTTTTCACGACGTTTCAGCCAACAATTCCTCTTGCCTTCGTCAGGTGGTAACCGCGACGGATAGGAACCTCAAATCTCCTTACTGCATTCTTAGCAATCACTGCCATCTGTAGTAGTTGTTGTCGTCGTCTTACCACGTTTTGGCCAAGTAAACCTCTGGCTTGCTTTTGGGTGGGATTGAAACCGCTATCTTCAGACAATGTCGACCTGGAACCGTGGAGATTCAACGTCTCTATCAACTACGCAACGGGCCCCGAAGGGCGATCGAGGTTGGATTTTTTTATCTTATAAATCCACGTTTAATTATTATCCGATCTTCCATAGTCGGGCCCGTACCGATTGGGTTATATATTATTCTTTAATTGGACTTCATTTTTAAGATGAGCATTATACATATTAATTAATTTTTTTTTCGGACTACTATTTTCATCTCTCAGATGAGAATAGTAGTCCGAAATAAAAATAAATTTATATACGGGTAGAACAATACACCAATGGGAAGCCTCGGACATCGTTATAAAACTATCGAAGTTTGGATTCAAGCCATCTCGCTGTCAGTCTCCGTTTTTACACGACTGAATCTACTGCCGCCATCGTTGTTCTATAGAATCACTCAAGACTTGAGATCATGACTTCATTGATTCTTTGTTGATTGGGTCTACTGCAACCATCTTTATTCAATAAAAATGCTCAACACTTAAAAACCACTCTCCCGGATCTGTTTGAATCTAGTGGCAATGAGAAGTTAATCACGTAAAGATAAGCGGAAAATCCTTCAACCGCCCCAGAAGATCTCTCACTACTGATGCAATTCTCTATCTATATAAAAGCCAAATACGTCCAAGGATGGAGTAGTACTGCCACATCTGAGCAGAAGCTGCTAAAAACAGCCTATCCTGTCTTGAGAGAGTACAAAATAGACTTCGTGGCTTAGAGGGGGGGGGGGGGCTTTTCTCTTCTATGCAACTCTCTCCCACAGAAGAGATGTTGCAAGCCTGTCTTTGTTTTATCGTAACTTCAATGACAAGTGCTCGTCTGAGCCCCAATCCCTGGTTCCCATCGCCAATCTTTCACGACAAACACCCGTCTAGCTGAAACCACTGTCATTAATTTTCACCACTCTTTAACTGTGCCAAAATCAAAACGTAGATTCCATGAACAAAGCTTCTTTCTTAGAAGGGCACGCCAGTGGAACTCTCTTCCGTTTGCCTGTTTCCCACCTGACTACAACTTGGATGTCTTCAAGTTCAACGTAAACAAATTCCTGATGAACCGCTCCTTTAAGTAAGACACATTATCAAATCTCCAATACTAACGATTACTACGATACTATCCCATTGATTACTGTACACGCAACAACCCTTATCCCCGAGTGGTTTTCGGGCCTTGATAAGTGGTGACTTTCATGTAAAAAAAAAAAGCATACAGCACCTACTATTCCCAAATCGTCACCTACTTAAATAGTGACTAGGCTCAATCTCGAAATTTCGGTGGCCTCTATACGTCATCAGAACACGTTTAACTAAAGTACTTTGAAAACAACTACAGGTTTGCAGCATTACGTCGCTGAGCATTGGTTTAACTTTGGTTGACTGTGCGTGACCTATTACATTGGTGACTATGTTTGAGAGAGATTAGTGATTAATAAATGAGTAAAATGGTAAAATTAAATAATTATTTGTACCCAAAACATTTCTTCTGTAAAACGGACATTGCCATATAGTTGTCTTCGTCATATTTGTGTATGATATATATCTTTCCTCAAATACGTTACGCACGAGATGTCTATGTATGTAGAAAGAGAGAGAGAGAGAGAGAGAAAGAGAGAGAGAGAGAGAGAGAAAGCCAGAGAGAACAAAAAATGCGAAAGAAAGAGAGAGCGAGGACTTGAAAGCTGTCTTAGTTACGAATACGTCATGTCTTAATTATTCGAATAATATCTCCGCCTTATTATCATGGATATTGCAATCAGGCTTTTTTACCACCAAGTATGATTCACGTTTCTAACCAAAGTAATTTGACAGCTGATTTTGATGTTTCCAAGATAATCAGGAGAAAAGAGAAACTATTAAATAACAGCACAATAACAAGGAAAAGCGATAAAAATACATATATATACAAAAAAAAGCATCCTTAGGAAATTCCGGTCGCGTGAGTTGTCTTCATAAAAGTGTCCATCTGATGTAATTCTCCTAATGGATGGTATCTCCATCTCTTTCAGCTTCCTCACCTCTGTGGATGAAGCACGATTAATTCCTTCATTGCTGTTTCACTCATTTTAAGGACGTTTGCTTTAAGGAAAGGCGGGATGCGGGGGGGGGGGCAAATGATATCTTCGTAAGCGTCGATGTAATATTAATAATGATAAAACGATGATAATAATAACAACGACAACAACAACAACAATAATAATAACAATAATAATAATAATAATAATAATAATAATAACAATAATAACAATAACAATAATAACAATAATAATAATAACAATAATAATAATAATAATAATAATAATAATAATAATAATAATAAATATAATTATAATAATAGCTAGCGGGACCTGTGGAAATTCCACAGGGGAACTCATTCATATGTAATATATTGATGATGGCATTCTGTAGATGATCAGTGTCAATGGAGACGCTCTGATATTATTGTAGTTTTTATGTTAAAACTGCAAAAATATTTATCTTAGCTAGCGTGAACGCCCGGTAAAGCCTGCTCGTTAAGTACGCTTAAATATGATATTTTAATTCTTGCAGATTTAGTATGTATTATCATAGAGTTTATGTCCAACTGATTTTTATATACTATAAAGTTGCAATTTACAAAATCAGCGTGAATCGAAACCGAAATAAAAACTGATCAATATATATGTATATGTATATATATATATATATATATATATATATATATATATATATATATATATATATGTGTGTGTGTGTGTGTGTGTGTGTGTGTGTGTGTGTGTGTGTGTGCATACATATATAAATATAACTTGAGTTAGTTCACTCATTATAGAAACCGAAACCAAAACATATGAAGAATTCTTGATAAAATTATTTATAAAAAAATAGATGATTTAAGTGCCATCAGTTATAATGGAAACCGAAACCAAAACTCATAAAGAATTCTTAGTAAAGGTATTAATGACAAGAAATAGAAGAACATAACAATTAAACGACACGGATATAAGCGTGACACACAAAAAAACACACACACTATCGTATTAATATTATTATTATTATTTTTTTAATAATAACAACAATAACAACTTCAACAACAACAACAACAACAATAATAATAATAATAATAATAATAATAATAATAATAATAATAATAATGATAATAATAAATAAATAAATAAATAAATAATGATGCAACCAAGTAAACCAGACCTAAAATTGTAAATTGACTACTCCCGCCCTCCTAATAATAATAATAAAAAAAAAAGCTGGAGAGCTTCCATCGACAAGAACCGCACTAAATATTTGAAGAATCAAGAAGGATTGAAAGACCGAGAAAGTAAAGCACAGACCAGACCTCCAATAAGTACGAAAAGGAGTAGGACCATTGGGATGCTTATTCCACTGATGACCAATAGTTATTGCCAGCGAGAAGTAAATAGCAAACGACTGTTACGATAATGTAAATTCATTCACAAATGTTATGGAAAGAGATGGGGAGTACTGTAATCGGTGGATACTTGTTGTCACCCAGACTCCAGGGAACACCACCGGTTTCTTTCAGTGAGAAATTTCTGATGGTAATCTGTGTAAGAACCCTTTATGAGTAAAACAATAATAATCATACCTGCAAGCAAAAAGACTGGATGTCATAATAATTAGCAAGAATGAAAAGAAATTGCCAAATTGTAGCTGTTGCCGTCCCAAGAGACCCCGTGGTGAAGACCAAAGAGAAGGATAAACAAAACAAATATGTAGAACATTACAGAGAACATAAAGGAATAAGGAACCAGTAATTGTAGGAGCACTAGGAACAGTCAGAAAAAAAAACTTGGGAAAGAGGCGAAGAGAATTTGAAATCGACGGGAAGACTGAGATTATGCAACGAACGGTAATTCTGAAAATAGCTGAAATCTTAAGGAAGGCTTTTGTGTTCAAAAACTAGTCCACATGACCAACAAATTCTAACCGGCCATATATAAACTGCAACAGAAGTGAAACGAAAAGTCGCAGTTAAGAGAACTGGTCCACGAAAAGTTAAAAGATTCGAGAAGGACGCCACAATTTGTTATAAATTTATAATTCTTTGATCATAGCCTGTATGAAAACTCCTAGGGCGTGAATAATAATAATAATAATAATAATAATAATAAAATTAATAATAATAATAAATAAATAAATAAATAAATAAATAAATAAAAACAAATGCACTCAACTAGCATAAGTGAAAGTCTATGAAACATGAACAAAATCAAGATAACTACGATAACTCTATAACCATAATGAATGATCCCGCCAAACATCGCAAAAATGAATATGGAAGAAATTGGAACTAGAGGGTAGAATAGGAAGATACATAAAACATTAAAACAGCGCACACACTAGGCAAATTACTTTACTGTTGAAGCCAGCCTACATAAACTGCAGGCACTAATTTTGGTGCGACAATAGCAATAAAACATATACAGAAGTAACACGACCATAGGGAACAAAGAAAACCGAAACTTTAGCTTCACGGAAAAAATGCTGAATCGATAAGGGATAGCACCACACAAACTAGTTTTAAAAGGTCCGAGACAGGTAAAAAAAGGAGACCACTAGGCAAATATCTACTACAAGATTGCTGGGTGAACTTAGGACTTGGGCAGACTGTTTACCACCCAAACTTCACGGAATACCGATGACTGATGCTAGTGAGAAATCAATGGTTGCAGTCCACTCCCGCTGGTTATAGAAATACCCCGAAATTACTTGAAATCAGAGAAGACTTGTTGTCACTCTTTCCAGGTGGTTGCCAGTGACTGATCGCTGGTGATAGCCCGTGTTAGACTTCCTAATGAGTGATTGCCAGTCATGGCCTATGTAAGAACTCCTAGTAAGTGATCGCCGGTTATGGCCTATGTGGGTACTCTTACTAAGAGGATCGTGATGACGATGATAGAATTTATAATCAAAGTTAAAGCTATAATTAAATGACAGACTCCAATGATAAAAAAGCTGAAATCCTAAGGAAAAGCCTCGACTTCTACAACTAACCCCCATAAATAATGAACACTATCTACAAGAAAACAACAGAAATGAAATAACCAAGAGAACTGAAACTGCAATACACACACATACATACACAAACACACACGCATATATATATATATATTATATATATATACATATATATATATATATGAAAACATAGAATGACAAAATATTGAATACATAAATATAAATAAAATAAAAAAAAATTAAAATATAAATTAAAAGCAAGGCATTAGATTTGTTGCTACCGCATAAAATATCTGCAGTTGATCAGGGAGGAGAGAAACCCTAGGAGGAAGATCATCAATCACCCCTTCATTGAAAAAATGCAAAAAGTATTGGGACCTTTGAGTGGTTTATTGCCAGTATAATCCTCGTGGAACCAAATAACCGCTCCACATATGAAATCAATGGGGAGCGACTGTTGCGGGAACGAAAAGTAATTTGCAAAAGCTTTCGAAAGCAGTAGAGAGTACTAGAAATGTGGTAAGAATTTGTGTCATCCAAACATTACTCTTCACCTTTAATAACTTTGGCGAATGAGTTTACATTATCGCAACAGACGTTTAATAATACTTTCCCGATAGCTATACCATTAGTTTCTGCTGGGGTTTGAGTGGTAACGAGTCTTCTCAAGCTCTCAGAATTATGCACGTCTATTAATCCTCTATGACGTTTTACAAAAAGCCTGTCTGGTATCGGCCGATGATGAGTTTATTTGGATAGTGAGAGGAGATATAAGATTAATTGAAGTCTTATTTCATTGGGTTCTTTTGTGTGTGTGTGTTTTTTCATCTTTTGTTTTAATTCTCTTCTAATTATTATTATTATTATTATTATTATTATTATTATTATTATTATTGTTGTTGTTATTATTGTTATTATTATTGTTATTATTATTATTGTTATTATTGTTATTATTATTATTGTTATTATTATTATTATTATTATTATTATTATTATTATTATTATTATTGGATCACAAGGAGCTTACACACAGGTCATCAACGATCTCTTCTTGAAAACAACCTGTGGTGTTCCCTGGAAGCAGAGTGACAACAAGTCTCCTTAGTTTTCCAGCACTCTCCACCTATTTCGATAAAATTCGCAAACAAATTTGCATTATCGCAACAGTTTCTTGCCATTGATTTCTCGTTGGCAGCGGCTATTGGTCTTCAGCTTAATTTGAGTGGCAATAAGCTTCCCCAAGGTCACAGTTCTCTTCGTACTTATCCGGCAGAAGCCTGGCCAGTTCCTCAGTCGGGCGGCAGTGATGTGGCAATGGCAGGCTTGGGGTGGGGTGTGGTTATAGAACTTATAGATATGCGGCTTCAGTGTTCTATTATTATTATTATTATTATTATTATTATTATTATTATGCACTAGAATTTTTCAAACAAGGCTTTACAGTTGAGTGCTCATTAGACAAAATCCAAGTTGTATCCCTATTTGTTTTCACTAAAAACTGAGTCAAACTTAGTCACCCTATGATACAAGTAGTCTCCGTAATGTTTCAGACAATATCTGGATGATGTTGTAGCCACTTAGTGTTCCCATTTCTCTAGAACACTTGGAACACATTTTATGGTGATGATAGTAGTAGTAGTAGTAGTAGTAGTAGTAGTAGCAGTAGTAGTATATTCGCTTCATCATAGCCATTGTTCAGTCTAAAGCAACAATCGGTAACTCTTATAAGGGTTGTTGCGAGTGTAATTCTTGGTCACAAATTACGCAGTCCGATTGATTCAATTGACAAAAAGGCTAGCATGAACAGAACCAATGCCGAGATAAGTGAAAAGTACAAACATTACACGATATTCTATAAACGGTCACCCATTTTAATACTGATCAGGCTCCATGTCGCTTAGATTAGATGATCTAACGCTTAGGATATATTTACATCGCTTATATGTGCTTCTATTTGTGCTTCTCTGATTTTTCTGTTTTTGATAAATTATATATCAACATATTCAGCGCTATCATCATCATCATCATCATCATCATCATCATCATCATCATCATCATATAGTGTTTTCAATTTTATTAGAGTTTGTTATTTTAATTTTCATTTGATAACAGCAAACATGTAGTCAAAATGAAAACCAAATCCCTACAGAAAGACAAACACAGCCAAACCGCGCCATTGTTTTTTAGCGTTGTTTCACGCATGCGCAGTTACTATATTTCGTCCATTGACATGCACAGTTTCCTCCCTTGAAGCAATGGTGGCGTTCTTTCTCTTTTGTTGCTTTTCGTGTTGATGAACGCCATATTCTCTCCATTTTACAGCCTGGTTTGTTTTTTAAATCTGAATCTGCCCAGCGTACTTCCGCTTTCACCGTTTCTCGATTTGATGGATCTTATTATCCGCACCTCCTCTATATTAAACATCCTTTCGTTTCTTTTCTTCATACTCCCTCCGGATGTTCGATCATTCTTTCCATTTCATCGCCTTTCGAAATCGGTAACGTTTAATTCTCTCTATTAAACAGCGTTGTGTTGTTTTTTTTTCTTTCCCGTTTTACTTTCAATCTGAACGTGGACTGAAGAATTCTGTACTCGGGGTGAGGTGGGATGATGTGATTGATTCTTCTCCAATATTCTGCACGACATTCAAGCTGAATTCCGCATAAATTTACCTCAGTTGTAATCATCTCAATTTTTTCACGTCAAGTTATTTTACTTATTACCCGTGGCAAACGCTCTACGGAAAATAAAACAAAAATACAAGTAACGAAGTTATTTCTTTTTCGTTTAGCTTTCTTCGACAGGAAAGCATTTCTTTCTTGTGTTTTCCGTCCAAATATTCGTTATTAATTTAGCTTTAGAAATTGCTTACTTGGAAAGACAACATGTTTCATTTAATTACTTGTGGTTTGATTTGTTCTCTGGACGTGCTCACTAACGTTTAGTGTGATTTATGCATGTGCGTTTGCGTCTCCCTTTCCCTCGTTATATATCCTCATCTCTCCATACATACATCCCCACATTATATATATATATATATATATATATATATCATGTATATATATAAATGTATATATATCATGTATGTATATATATATATATATCTCATGTATATATATATATATCATGTATATATATATATATATGTATATATATATATATATATATATATACATCATTTATATCCATAGCGATGTCGTTTGAGGGGTCGGGTTTCGATCCTGGCTTTAGGAAGCTGCTTGTCTAGTCCCACTGATGAGCAGTGAAACAGCGAAACAGTACTGGATGTGGGATACTATAATGCTCCATATCTTGGGTTGAACAAATACAAATTACCATTAGCATATTAAGCAATGCTATTTGGGGAAACAAATTGAGCTTAGGTATTTGGACATGCCAAAACAATGTTAATTTCGTGTCCGCCTAGCAGCAGCCGAATAGCGCAATGGTTAGAAGCCCCGATTGTCGTTTAGACGGTCGGGTTTCGATCCTGACTTGAGTTAGTTGCTTGTCTAGCCGCACTGATGAGCCGCGAAACAGTACTGGATATATATATATATATATATATATATATATATATATATATATATATATATATATATATAAAAAGTACTGCTCCGCGGCTCATACGCATATATATATATATATATATATATATATATATATATATATATATATATACATATATATATTATTTGCGTTTTTTGGCGATATTTTTTAATGAATTCAAGTATTTATACGTATTTGCATTTTTACATAAATGCGAGTTGGGAATAATTTTCCCGTTGACAAATATATTACCTCCAAAATGGGGAGGGGCATATGTATGTTAAAAATATAATTAGCCACTGACACGTGTTTCGTCGTCTATGACTCATCAAAGTGGCTGCATCTGGCGAGATTCGATATCGGGACTCTATAGTAAGAAGCGTAAAACCCTACCACTAGGCTATCTCGGACTACTCCAGAATGATTCGTATTTTATGCAAATATTATTTGTTTTTGTTTTGCGATACTTTTTGAATGAATTCAATTATTTATACGTAACATCTACATTAAACACGATACGTTCGGC
Source organism: Euprymna scolopes (assembly GCF_053919585.1). Classification (NCBI taxonomy): domain Eukaryota; kingdom Metazoa; phylum Mollusca; class Cephalopoda; order Sepiida; family Sepiolidae; genus Euprymna; species Euprymna scolopes. The sequence goes on along the minus strand of NC_136497.1, from coordinate 127,587,013 downwards.
AGTCGTGTGAGATAGGCTAGTGAAGAGGTTTACGCTTCTTACAATGGGGTACCGATTTAAAATATCGGTAGATTAAGTCACTATGATGTGACGTAGACGACAGTATATATATATATATATATATATATATATATATATATAGTAATTTATAAAATATATATGGCGATTAAGCTACACTGAATATACGGCGTTTCATCCAATCTATGACTCCTCAGGCTTATGCGGGAATTCTGTGGTTGTTTATCGTTTTTATATGCTCCTCTCCTATTAAGTAGATGCATACATATATATATATATATATATATATATATATATATATATATATATATAAAACGTGACGTGTTTGCTGTTGAACTCATCGCCAGACAAGAAGTGACGTAGGTTTAAATTAAGGCTAGTCAATCAAAAAAAGGGAAATACTTTCGAAAGTATCAGCGCAGAAAACGATTCCCCCTTTTAGAAAAGTGCCCAGTTGAGGGTGAATTAAAAACATGTCAAACAGGGTCCACTGACTTTCTGAACAAGATCATGTAAATATCCTGTGCCAGATTGGGTAATATGAGCTTATCTAATTCAAACGCAATGCTTAAAAACACGGAATTAAAATGTAATTTCAGTATTTTCATTTGTATATAAAATAATTTAAAAATAATATAAGTGCGACTAGCTGAAAATCAGTAACGAAATTTTCTAGAAAAGAGATAATGGCGATATATGCATTTCTAATAAATAAGTAATAAATATGACGCAGCCTAACATCAATTATTGGTATGTATATGTGCTTTTTATGTACGTGTGTATGTAGATATGAATATATCTGTGTTTGTATGTAACTTATATAATACGTTTATGCGTTGCGTGTAAGTTTGCTCGTGTGTGTATATGTAGCGACATATATTAAGTGTGTGGCGACATAATACTATATATATATATATATATATATATATATATATATATATGATGGATTGTCTCATCGAAGACGATGAATGAGGGTTCAGTATGCAATCTTCAGCAGCTCTCAAGATCTGTGACACCACATGCGTAATTGCAATCATGTAGACGTCCGCACACTCCTCCGCAGATGGTGAACTTTCATATGCTCGTCGGTCAAAGATGCCTTCTCGAATGAACAGATAACTCTGCTTTGCTGCGTGCTCTGAATGGCATACATATTCATTTTTAGGTGGATGTTTCTTGTGTTTTGCCTTCATATTTGCACGAAGGGCGTCCCTATGACAAAGGCGGTTATGTTCAAATTCTTTGGTTCCCAGGAAACACATCTTCCTCCATTTTCTTCGATCCCCTGCTGCTCTCTCCCAGGAACTCAGAGAAATTCCACAACATTTCAGGTTGTCTTTCAGTTTATCTTTGTAACGAAGCAGGGCACGCCCGATTGGACGGCAAGAATTTGTCAGTTGCCCATTAAAAAAGTTGCTTAGGAACTCTTGAGTCATCCATTCTTACAAGATGACCCGACCACCGCATTTGTATCCTGATCAAAAATGATACAATACCAGTGATTTCACATCTGTCCAGTAATTCACTATTCGGAACACGATCCTGCCATCCAACATTGGAAATAAAACGCAGACATCTCTCACACACACACACACACACACATATATATATATATATATATATATATATATATATATATATATATATAACTACTTCATTTACTCACATAAATTTAATAATCGAAAGTATAGATTTATCCGTAAACTTTAAGTATTTACTTCAAAAGTGCTCAATACGTAGGTAGAGTTTATTACTATATATATATATATATATATATATATATATATATATATATATGCATATATATATGGCGATAACTACAAATGGATCACTGATCAGTATTAGTAAATATACAAAGTGTCTTCAATAAGTTTCCAGACATTTTCCTGTGAACACTTTTAATGAGAGCACACGCATGAAACTCTAATCCCTTTCGAATAAAACTCCGCCGGCTTCTATGCACTTGCCATAGCTTTCCAAAACTTCTGGAAGACCGCGTGGAAGTCCTCTTTTGAGCGTATCAACTGCCACATCCTCTTTAATCTCCTCAATGGTCTGATAAAAACAGACTCTAAAGGTTTCTTGGAGGTGAGGGAATAATCAAAATGTCACAGTTAGCAAAGTCTGAACTATAATGAGGGTTAGAAACATAAAATAGTCTGTGACAGGGTTAAAGATGTAGACTGCAATCTTGGGACAAACTTCGCGCAAATTTTCCGCATCTTTCGTTTCTCGCTAATAATTGTGTGTACAGTTCTCACACTCTCAGCTAACTGTGCACCATTGTCTCTAAGGAAACACGATATTTATCCATGAAATCCTTTATTTAGCCAACCAACTCTGGTGTTCCGACTTTCTTTACTCCTCCAACACCTCTCATCATCCCTCACATACTTCCTGTGTTCATTGAATCTCTTATTTTACTTGAAAACCGACACTCGATTCATACAAGATGATACAAAAGGAGTCTGAAATATTACATACGTTCCCTTGGATAGTCTTCCAAGTGTAAAACAGATTTTTTTTTATTGCATATCGTATTTCTAAACTGTCCTCACGTCCTGATTGCATTTTGGAAATTCACCGGCTCTAACAGTCCTGATTAAGTAGGGTGTATTTCAATCTATGCCGCAGGTGTTCATTTGTATCTGAAATCATAAAAATTGCTCATCCATCTCAAAAGATGTATAGCAATAACATACTGAATTACCAAAAGTCTACGCCAATTTTAAATGCCTGTACAAGAAACACTTGTAATTTATTTTATTTAAGGCCCTCATATACACACACACACACATATATATATATATATATATATATATATATATATATATATATATATACTTTTTCTTTTTCTTTATGTAAATACAGTCATATCTTGTTAGGATGTGCAGACCGTTTCGATCATAATTGATCTCATCGGGCAAGAAAATATAAAAATTAAAAACATACAAGACCATTTTTAATTTTAGAGGTAAGACAAGATTTTTGCAATGACTGACGTGAGGCAAGATTAATGTTCTTATGGATTTAGATTTAATTACAAAAATAAAATTTCTATTACAGAAAAAACATCCTATCTTTGATTGAGCATTATCACATGTCCGTGTTGAAATTCAATTATTCTTAATTTTTTGATATCTTTCAACCTGGAATATATATATATATGTATATATATATATATATATATATATATATATATATATATATATATATATGTGTATATACATATACGAATATTGGCGCACGTTAATGTATAAAATACATCTTAATGTTCATGTATGTTGTGTGATAATTAAATCAGAATGTGTCTTGACCACTACAGAATCTTTATATAGAGTGCTTAGATATAACGGTAGTTCAAAATGCTGTCGTTAACAACAGATGGGACGTTTCTAAACAATTTTCCAAAGGAATGACAAAATAAATAAAACATTTTCACTAATAGAAATTAAGAATACATGTTCTTACTTAACATTAACTAATATAGGCATAATAAGTCTTATCCCCCCATTTTATTTCTTCAATCTTGTTCACCTATACGACACTGTCTCTTTCCCGATTATTCCTCTCTTTAATTTGAATTTTTAACCTTCACTCGTTTGGCGCTCAAGTAAACATCACGGCCTGATAAAAATGTCTCTAAAAAGACGACTGTAGAAAAATGTATGCATATATGTAAGCATGTAGCATACTGAGAATACGCAAGATTGTGAGCGGATTTACATGCAGGATTTACTTAAAAATACCATTCTTATATAAGTTGGCTGGCAAGGCCACAAGGGAGACAATAAAGGCAGCAAAAGTAAAGATACCCTGCAGAACACAATATATAAAAATGTAGGCAACTTTTAATGGTTTGAAAATACATTTTTTCTTTCCCAATTGTCAAAAAATTTTAATCATAGAATCGGATTATAATCTTCAAAAAACCTGCAAATTTTCATGTAGTTTCGTACAATCCACCAAATGATAATCAATTTGGCTACCAGTATATATATATATATATATATATATATATATATATATATATATATATATATATATACAGTGTATCACAAAAGTTAATACACTTCTCATATTTCTTAAAATCTTTAAGCATATCTCTTCATAGGACAACAATGAAAAAATTTCGACACAACGAAAAGTAGTCTGTCTGCAGCATATATAACAGACTTAATTTATTTTCCACGCAAAATAACTTAAAATATAACAATTAAAATATATCTCCCTGCCAAAATAAAGTGAGTACACCCCTTACGAAAAGTTGTCAATATTGACATACAACATTTCAATTCTCAATATTTTGTGTGGCCACCATAATTATCCAAAACTGCCTTATTCTCCTTGGCATGCAGTTTACCACGGCTTTACATATAACCATTGGAATGCTCTTATGGTCTTCGATTGCGACGCCGTGGATATTTGAGACGTTGCACATTTCCACTTTCTGCTTGTCCAAAGATGTTCTGTTGGGTTCAAGTCTAGAGGCATGCTTGACTAGTCCATTACTTTAACCCTCAACCTCTTCAGTAAAGCAGTGATTGTCTTTGATGTGTTTTTTGGGTTATTGTGATGTTGGAACACTGCTCTGCGACCCAGTTTCTGGAGAGGGGGGGATCATGCTCTGCTGCAGTATTTGATAGTACGTGTTGCAGTTCATGTTTTCCTCGGTGAAATATAACTCTCCAGCACCTGCATCACTCATGCAGCCCCAGACTATGGCATATCTCCCACCATGCTTGACTGTAGGCATGATACACTTATTTTTGTACTACTACAACTTGTGTGCATGGCTGTCACCCCATAAGAAAGCCTCTTCTGAAGGCAATATAGAAAGCTCGCAAACAGTTTGCTGAAGATAAAACAATGAAGCTCCGTTGGTCTGATGAGACGAAATTTTATTGGCTTGGTTCTGATGAGAGATGTGGATGAGAAAGGTGAGAGGTGCACTCACTTTTGTGATTATATATATATATATATATATATATATATATATATATATATATATATATATATAGAGAGAGAGAGAGATAGATAGATAGATAGATAGATATAGATAGATAGATAGATAGATATAGATAGATAGATAGACAGATAGATAGATGGATGGATTGATACACTACCTTTTTAGCAATACACTGCTGATCTAAAATTTAAGACTACTTAAAAATCTTTAAAACAAACCACACTTTTTTTAAGGATAGATGTTAAACTCTTCCGCCTTAAGGTTACCAATACTACAATTCTAAAAAGATATGGAAACAAAAAGCTATATTCCGAAATGTATTTTTAAAATTTACACTTCTTATTAAATTAAGCTTTTTACACATGATCAAAATTATAAGACCAGAGACAAAAAATTCTAATAAATTGTACAAAAAGTGTATGAAAAGTGTTTGAAAACATTCAATAATCAAGCCTAATAATGAGTTCTACCTCCACAGTTTTGATGACTTCAAAGATTTTGGGGGCATCCTATAAATAAGGGTTTCCATTAAGGTGCAGGGGATCCTGCTCCAGTTTCTAAAGATGTCTTCACGAAGTTCACTTTTTGTTAAATATTGTTTGCCATTTCGATAAACCTCTTTTGTCATTTATCCTGAAAAATTTTCAATTGGGTTCAAGTCTGGTGAGAATGCAGGATGGACTCCGTTTTCTTGTAGAAAGCTCAAGTTTGGAGAATGTATGTGTGTATATGTCTGTCATACGTTTGTATGAATATCATATATATATATATATATATATATATATGTGTGTGTGTGTGTGTGTGTGTGTGTGTGTGTGTATGTATATTACATTTTCATCCCAAAGAAGGCATATTGCCACCTTGTTGTAGGGGGCTACTATCAGGGACATAGGAATCAATGTTACTGTGTAGGGAGTTGGACAGCAAGATATCGGTTCACGTTGCATTTGAACTTCTGCATGCCAGTACAGTTGGGGAAACAGGGACGCGGAAGGGAATTCCAAAGTCTAGCTGTTCTGGGGAAGAAACTACTGGAGTAGAAGGCTTTCTTACATCTAGGGATCTCTACTGTGAATAGGTGGGATTTAGCTGCTTGTCGCGTTTGTCGGGGGTATTTACGTCGAGGTGGCAGAAGTGCTTGCAGTTCGTCAGAGCATTAATCGTTAAAGTACTTGTAGAAAAGGCAGAGGGATGAAACATATCGTCGATGGGACAGAGACTGGATTTAGATGACAGTTCAGGGCCTATAAGATTGGCGACTCTCTTTTGAACCTTATCTAGGTGCGAGAGACTAGTGGCAGATGCACCAGTTCAAATATGACAGCAATACTCCATACATAGGAAAATGGTGTCCTTATAGAGGTATAGGATACTTTAAGGCGTTAGTATCTTTCTAGCACAGTAGAGAGAACCTACCTTCTTCGCAGCGGTCCTGGCGATACTCTCAAAGTAATTTTTTCAACTGATGTTTCTTGTGAGCGTTATGCTGAGGAGTTTAAAAGATGTACTTTCAGATAGAGAGTCTTTTCCCTTGCTATTGGTGGTAGAGAAGGTTTCTTGTAATTATTGAAGGAAACCAGTTCAGTCTTAGCAGCATTAAATGTGACCATCCATTTATGTCTCCATTCAACTACAGATAGGAGGACATCATCTAGTGTAATTATATATATATATATATATATATATATATATATATATATATATATATATATATATAAACGCTAATAGATTATTCCTCATTATCCTACATATACAAGTTTTTTTGTATTGACTTATGAAATATAGGGTATGTTTCATAATTAAAATGAGTTACGTCTGTTAATTTTCGACTGTTATCTAATTTATAGTTTTAACTTTTTTTTTTTTTTGCTTTTTGTTTTGCATTGGAAATAATTATAACTTATAATATTTCGGACACTGTTATTTTTTTGTGAGGCTTAGTTTAGTATTTTCTGGGTTGTTCTTTGTTTATGCTATTATATAAAACATTTTTGTTCATATTATATGGTATTAATAAAACCATTTCCTGATAATAGATGAAGTAAGATTTAAGTAAATATCAGAGTAAAACAAATTTCACCCACGAAATGAACGGAGCTAAATATTAACATGCAAACAAACAAAATGTAAAAACACTCATACATATATATGCCTATATACACCGACATACATGGATCAAAACGAACACATTGAAGCACGCCCACGCACGCACGCACACACACGTGCACAAACACAGGCACACAATTACTTTGTCTCTAATATAACACAGTGAATATCAGCCAGTCTTATCTATTAAACCAACAGCACTAAGAATTACTTTATTCTGCTCTTACGTAATAAGACAAACATCGCCCGAAACGCATAAAACCTATTTCAATGATTGGAACAAAATATCAAATAATAAAACAAGAATATAAAAATATAAAAAAAATAACATTATAATTGTTAGTGACCCCACCTGTTAAAATATACATTATTTTCTCGTGAGAATCACTGTACCTCTTGCACGCACACACACACACACACACACACACACACACACAGACACACACACACACACATATATATATATATATATATATGTGTGTGTGTGTGTGTGTGTGTGTGTGAGATGAGATAGATTGGCTGACAAGAACTTGATATTAGGACCTATAAACGGTTCTCTATCGCCAGATTTGAAACCGACGGCACCGACTACTTATCTCATCCAAAATTCTGAAAATAAAGATATAAATATTACGATTTTATTTTGATTTTTTTTCTTTATGATTGAGCACACTGCTGAAAGTCTTTTTCCCCTAAATATAACTCAAGCCAAACCCGCTGTTTGTTTGAGCACAGTAAAAGTGGTGCTCGAATGTTTATTTAATGGACATTTGAAGAGATCATTTGCGAGCACCGACCCAATAGGCCAGTGGTTAGAACTGCCGACTATCAATGCGAGAGTCGTAGTTCCAATCGATGGAGAAACGTGCTCGTCTACCTGCACTGATGAGTTGTGACACAACGAAACAGTACTGTATGTGTGTTACTATATAATTTAAGCTCGTCTCATTGGCTAGAGCACTGTCGTAAAATATATTTCAGTACTGTATATGGATGCATATATATATATATATATATATATATATATATATATATATATATATAGTAAATGAGTTACATCACAGATTATGACTCATATAAAATAATCACAGTGAGATAATATTTTCAGGATAAACTTAGCCAAAACAGTTAAAGCTCAATATATAAAAAATAGAGCAAAAAATAAAACAATAATAATATGATTTAAGTTAGAATATTTTGAGCATGAAACATTCTTGAAAATCTCTGGATTAGGGAAATAAAATTCTTCTCCATATATTCCTTGTTTCAAACAATAAATTCTTTACTTGTATATATTTTTATCTATATTTTAATCTTAAGAATTTAACTTTAATCATCACTAGCGCTATGACAGCAACATATTCTTTTAATGGTTTTGACTCTCGAGTATATATTCGACACAATTAGACAGAGTTAATCAACCGACGACAACATCTCAAATAACAAATAAAAATAAAAAGAATATGCTGTTATCCTAGCCCTAATGATTACACTTATATATATATATATATATATATATATATATATATATATATATATATATATATATATATATATATACATATTATTTTTAAAAAACAGTAATCTACGGACACGCGTGTTTCGAAGCCCTGCGTTTATGTCTCCGCGTGTCCGTAGATTACTGCTTTTAAAAGTAAGAAATGAAAAAAATAATAATAAATAATACGTCCAAATAAAAAATGGGCGAATTTCTAAGAAAAACATCGGTTCTCCGATAAATCTTAATATCGTTTAAAAAGATCAAAACAAAATCACTTAAACAGATGAACGATAAAAAAAAACGAAGCAGTAAATCGTCTATGGCACCATAGGGGAATTGATTAGGGCGCTGGACTGTAATGCATAAGGTCCAAGGTTCGAATCCTACCAATAGTCAAGCTACCCTGATGAGGAGTAGGGCTCCGAAACGTCCGTGTCCGTAGATTACTGTTTTTAAAAATAATAAATAAATAAATAAAATAAATATAATAAATAAAAATACGTCCAAATAAAAAATGGGCGACTTCTAAGAAAAACACCGGTTCTCCGAGATGGAGACATAAAACTTAATATCGTTTAAAAAGATCAAAACAAAACCACTTATATATATATATATATATATATATATTTATATATATATATATATATATATATATATATATATATATATATGTGTGTGTGTGTGTGTGTGTGTGTGCGTGTGTGCGTTTGAATATGCCGCAGAACCGTTTATGCGTCCTCAACAGATGTTTCTCGCTCGGTAATTTAAAATGAAGTTTCGTCATGAAACATATCTTGAAGGCATCCACTATTCTTATCTACTCGGTACTGACTGACTTTTTCCAGGGAGTGTCTTTCCCTTTCTTCTACGCCGCACTTTTCCCATTCCGTGCTGTTACCCGGAAGCATCGCCTTCGTTTTGCTAACATAATATTACCTTTATGCTTTTTGTTTTTTTTTTTACTCGGCTAAACCCATTTACCCTTCGGAACCTAAAATTGTGACTCAGCCTTATTTTCGTACTCCTTCCTCTTGTGTGGTCTTTATAAAATGTTTCCGTTTTTTTAATTTTTTTTTTTTTTTTAGTAATGGTTTTTATTTTCTTATTTCTTTTTCCTTTCTGAATCATTTGAATATTCGTCGTATTATTCCCGAGGTTTAAAATACGCTGAATTATTCGTCAGAGCCGGATGCTCCCCTTAATTGAATTAATCCTGTCAATATGCGTCATTGGCGCCTATTTTTATTCCCGCAGACTGAAAAATAAAAAAAAAAGTAGATTTAGAAGATTATCTACTGCATTTAAATCAAAACTATTATTTTTATAAATATTGCAGTAAAAATTTTAAAACTGCTAAATACGGTTGTTTGGTTGTTTTGTTATATTTTTTTACGGCATATCAACCCTTTTCATGTTATTTAATGCCAAATCCAGTGATTTTGAAGAAAAGTGTTTTAATAGAATATATATATATATATATATATATATATATATATATTTATATATATATACATATATATATATATATATGTATATATATATATATTTTTTTTTTTTCAAGTCGGTTTCTATTTAACCCATAGTTGTGTCCATAACAGGTTCTACCACTTCGGGTCAGAGTTGACCTGAGAGAAATGGCAATTAAAGGGTGGTTCCACACTCCCCAAAGCCCGCAAGCCGGGGCCTCATCATCGTATATAGTTTAAGGTCATATCGAGGACCGGTAAATACGGTATATTAGTAGTAATTTTACTACTGTTACTGCTACTTTGTTTTATTCACGTTCAGCTGTAACAAGAAATATCGACACTTGGACGAAAAGGGATGCCTAAGAAAAATTAAAAGATGGTTGTTTACGTTACATTTAAACTTCTGCATATCAGTACAGTGCAGGAGGGAAGAAAAACTATTAGAGTAGGAAGCTTTCTCTGATTTAGGGACCTCAACAGTAAAGGAGGGTTATTTTGTTTCTAAACAGGTTTGTCGGGGGCATGTACGTCGCGGGGACACGCGTGCAACGAGTTCATCATAGCACATTATATTCAAATTCTTGAAAAAAAAAGGCACAATAATGCAACATTATAGCGAGAGGAGAGGGGTTTGAGCTTAATTGACAAAGTGGGACATATTAGATTGAAGACTATTTTGGGGATTCTCTCCAAGAGGGAGAAACTAGTGGTAGATGCACGAGCCCAGATGTGGCAACAATACGTTTTGCATAGTTGAATAGTGGTTTTGTACAGGCACAGATTACTCTCATGGTGTGAGTAGTCCTCAAGCACGACAGAGGGAACCAATCTTCTTGCATTAACCTTCGCAATGTCCTCAATGTATTACATTTTTTTAAATTAAATTTTCACCCCAAACATGTCACAGTGCCACTTTGGAGTAGGGGCTACTATCGGGACATAAGTTGTAGGGGCATTATGAAGGGAGACGAGCAGCAAGGTGACTGTTTGCATCATATGTGAATTTATTCATGTCAGTACAGTTGGAAAAGCAGAATCCAGGAAGGGTATTTTCAAGTCTAGCAGTTCTGGCGAAGAAACTATTAGAGTAGAAGATTTCTTACACCTAAGGATCTCTACTGTGTAGGGGTGGGATTTAGCTGCTTGTCGGTTTTGTCGGACATATTTACGTCGAAGGGATAAAAGAGCGTGTATTTGCCATAAAATACTTGTAGAAGAGGCAGAGGGATGCAACATTTCGTCGATGGGACAGAGGCTGAAGCTTAGATGACAGTTAAGGTCCTATCAAGTTGGCTACTCTCGTTTGAACACAATCCAGGAGTTAGAGACTTTTCAATTCCTATTGCCTGTGAATGGTAAGCCGTAAAGTTTGAAGGAAGAATTCCTAGGTAAGTTGTAATTTGTCATGGATATCTGTACTTTGAGGAATTTCTCGTAACCGTTAAAAGAAAACTGCCTAATCTTACTAGCATTAAATGTTACATTCCATTTACGGCCTCATTCACCTATGGTCTGGAGGTAATTTTCTAAGGATCCTTCTATTATCTAAATAATATATGTATATAGATAAATTATATAAGCAGTATATAAGCTCTAATTTGTGAACAGAGAAAATCTCTTCTATCCGTTGTTCTTATATTCGGATATCTTCTATCCAAGTTACACTATATATATATATATATATATATATATATATATATATATATATATAAATGTAAAATTGGTTCGTTCCAACCGAATAAAACCATATTTCTACGTTACAATTTATTTGAAATTTTCAGACAGCCCATCTTTAGAGTCGAGGCATGTTTTTATGTTATTAAAATAAATTTACCTCGCGAATTATTAAAATATTAAATAAAATAAATATATTTTTTTACCCGTGGTGCAAATCTGTTCTCTTGATAAAACTGAACTTTCGGTTCGATTCATTTCACAGCCACGAATTGACGAAAGATTTCATTTTCTGTTCAGTAAGTAAAAAAAACAAAACAAAAAAGCATAATTCATTTGTTTATCTTCCAAATTTTTTTAATTTACACATTTTTTTCTTTATTATATAAGGCCAAAAAAAAAAGTTTGTCGCTTGTTTTTTGAGTTCTTTTTTTGTTTTTCGATATAAGATTGGTTGGGATAAAAAACACGATTTAAAAAATAGCGCGGAATAACTCTCTGCATTAGCACCGAAAAATGTTACTAAACATTTATTAATAATTATTAAATTAATAATTCTTCACTTTTACAAACATTTGATTTTAAATTTCTTTTTAAATGACGACTTTTATCGACTTTTTTCCAAGGTGGACCTAATCTAAAAAAACACAAAAAAAAACAAACAAAAAAAAACAAGTTTTTTATGCGCACACAAGCAACTATTTTTTGATTATCTTTTTTTATTTACTTTTTTATTTAAAAATTAGTAAATTTCAATGAATAGAATAATAAGTCATTTATCATTAATATGTGTTTTTGGTTTTGTGTTGAATGAAATTTTTTTTTCATTACAACAATAATGAACCAATTTAAATCTTCCGGCATGCGTTTAAGGGTTACGAAATTATCAATAAATCGTTTAGTTACTAAACCAACGTCAGTAAATAAAAAAAATGTTACGTGCGCATGCATTAGCCTTGACTAGGGGGGTCTAAGGGAGCGACCATTAAATAATTATGCTGGTCGCCATGGAACTCAACGCCCAAGGAGTACCTAAAGTGGCACTAATGCACTTATGTTTTCGTGCTATTTTTTAAAATAGTATTTTCATGTTAAATTGAAATTTTACAATATGTTTTTCTTTTATTAATTTGTTAAGTGAAAGTACACATAACCCGGTCGGTTTCTAATGTGAGACAAATCTAACCCCCCCCCCCAAAGGGGTACTCTGGATAATAACAAAATATTAAAATTGCCTCAGTCTCGAAAGATTTCTTCTCTACTGAAGAGGAAACAAACGGTGAAGTGTAGTTCACCTTCTGTTTCTCTCCCCTCTCTCTTCCTCTCTTAATATCTCTCTCTATCCATCTCTCCCTTTCCCTCTCTCAATCTATCTTTCTCTCTATATCACCCTCTCCATCTCTCTTTGAGCCCCTTTCTCTCTCTAACTCCCTCTATCTCTCTCCTTTCCTCTGTCTCATCCCTCTCTGTTTCTAACTATCCTCCTCTCTCTGTTTATCTATCAATCCCTTTATCTCTCTATCTCCTTCTCTTTCTCTATTTTCCTCTCACGTTCTCTTTTCTATCTATATATCTTCCTCTCTATCTGTCCATCTCTAATCCCTCGTCCTATTTTAGTCTCCTAAATTAATTACAGTGAATAAGGCATTGTCAAAACATGGATAAATCCTATTTTAGTCACCTAATTTACTGACTGTGAGAATAGAAGTTATTTGGAAATTACTGCTACCTTGAACAGCACGAGAACTGGTAAAACCTTTCTAATTAAATTGATTTTGGCAGCCATTTGGTAACAAAATGACATAGCCTTAGCCCTTGCTGCATGAGGAATACCTGCGACCTTGCTGCCAAGGAGAAGAATTATTTATTCTACTTTAAAACATTCAATTTTTCCAAAATCTTATGTTCGACATCTCCAAAACATCCAATATGGAGAAAAATATTGCAGAAATGCCAACTTATTGTTAAGGATGAATGCACAATGATACGCAAAAATCACTTGAGGCTCTTGGTCGATCCTTGCAAGATTTGCGTGGCAATGTCAGACCATTTGGGAATGCAGTAATATTGCTTGCAGGAGATTTCAGACAAATGTTACCTGTTATTCTTCAATCAACGCTAGCAGATGAAATAAATGCTTGCCTCAAATACTCTACTTTTTTGTTCCATGTGAAGACATTAAACTTAACTCAAAATATGCATGTCCAGTTGCCGACTGTTCGATCCGCACAAAAACTTTTGCATCACTTGTGGGAAATAAGGTACGAAAAAGTGCCAGCTGATCAGAGTTAATGGCAAAATTCTTTGACTTTTAACTTCTGTAATTTCTGTAATTTTATTTCATCAAAAGAATAGTTAGTTTAAAATGTTTTTGCAGATATTCAAATTATAAGAATTCCATTTGACTGAGTGAATGAGCTATTCTTGCAGGTCAATACAAAGATGCCCATGAACTTAACGCTATTATTTAATGTAAAATTCCAAATGAGGTAGTAAAATACAAATCCATCGACACTGTTGTGAAAGCAGATAAAATGGTTAATTATTCAACAGCTATATTTTCCAGGGATGCCACCGCATGTATTGCAACTGAAATTTGATGTACTAATAATCATGTTGTGAAATATAAACTAATCCAAGCTTTGCAATGGCACATAGCTTGCAGTAAAAAAAATTAACAAACAATATCATAGAAACAACAATCTTAACAGGACCTTTCACAGATGAATATATCTTCATTCCATGCATTCCTATGATTCCACCGGATACATAATTACACTTTAGGAAATTGAACTTTCCAATTTTATTGTCATTTGCAATAACCATCAACAAAGCACAGGGAACAATCTTTACAATTGTGGGCCTTACAGTTACACACTGACTGTTTTTTCACATGGACAATTTATATTACGTATTCAAGAGTCACCAAACCAGAAAATCTCTATATCAGCTAAGAAAATGGAACAACAAAAACTGTGTATCCATGCAAAATGGAAAATTAAACCTATAAGAAACATGCTTTTTCTCATTTTTTTCCATTGCGCCAATTTGAGCCACAGCAACGCGTGGCAGGATATAGTATGTATATATATATATATATATATATATATATATATATATATATATATATATATATACACTAGCAGGACGTCCCGCGTTGTCCGGCCGTAAAATACGCATAAATATTATATTTTAATACAGAAACTGAGACGTGCATGCGTGTATCACGCTTTTTTTCTAAACAGTTCACTTTTTGTAATTATAAAAATACTAAACTAAGATCAGAACCAAAACCTAAATACATTGAATTAAGTACGATAACCATTAGACTAGCTTTCCACTAGCTTTGTAGAGTGTTTTCAAACTTACTCGTTTTTAACATAAACCAGTTGCAATATTTCACGGCTGTGCATATGCATTCGTGAAACAGTTGAAAACCAGATAAAAATCCGATGATTTCCAAGTGCAAATTTTTAAATTTTTAACCTTCATCTCATTTCGGGATGAAAACCGATTAAAAATTTCTCACGTGTCTGACTACCCTCTATACACATGTCAAGCCTGTAGATAAAAAAATTGTTGAGTGTATGAGTTGAATAGTGTCCTCACACGCATTCTCACTCATATATATATATATATATATATATATATATATATATGAATAGTCACTATAAAAATACGATGAATTAATTTGCTTAAATCGATACATCAAAAATACATGTGCGAATTTCTTTAATTTGTAAGATTTGGTTCTTAAGTACAAAAGAAATAGTGCTCGTACCGTCATATTTAACGTGTTTACATATAACACCTTCGTCAATGATAGCTTCACAATTTTTAAATATTTGGTATTGTATTTTTCTGTTGACCATTCACATATAAGGAACGTTCCAAAGTAATGACTCTTATTTTTATTCCGCTCGAATTATCATATAGAATACCAAATTGAGTTGTTAAAATGCGTGAACCTATGCATTCATGACTGTACATTGTGCAGCATTCATAGGTACTTGTTGACATTTAACAGAGCCGAATAAATAGATTTCAGCATATTTAGAAGATGGGTGCGTCGATTCCAGAGTCGCGACAGAGATGTCAGTGACAAAGAGCGCTCCGAAGCTGCTGGCCAAAGTGTATTGTAAATACTGGTAAATGTGTGGAAAAATAAATCATGGAGCACAAAATGTCGTTTATTTTAATGGTTCCACTTCCATTTTTGTATCGCTTCAACTGTTTTTTTTTAATCTATAAAATAGGAAGCCTACAATTTGGAGCAAGCTTCGTATCTACAGTATTGTAGTACATTTTAAGGTCTATTTATTTGCAGTATAAAAAGTGGTCGGGGAAGTCCGGGTAAGGTTTAATGTTGAGGTTGATTTCATAAAAATTTAAAGTGTACTCCACGTAGTTCTTATCGTTATTTAAAGTAAAGTTTGGTTTCTCCTACTTTTATCAAGGTGGTTTACAAAACGAAATTAGTAAATTAATTCTAAGGGAACATAAAGTATTTTAAGACACATTGTACTCGCGTGTGTAGCATCGAGACCACTCTATAATAACATGCACTGATGAACTGGATCTGCTAAGTTGTAATCAAATCTGTCTTTTTTACAAAGGAATTAACGATTATCAGATTCCGAAGGTCACTCGGGGACAAGTGTTAATGAGTATACAGTAGTCAATTGGACAATTTCGCAGTAATCGTTAGTAGTGAAAATTTGGTAAATTGGATTACTTAAGTGGAACGGCTCATCAATAACTTGTTTACGTTGGACTTGAAGACGACCATATCGTAGTCAGCTGGAAAGCAGTCTAACGAAATCCAGTTCCACAGGCGTGCAGTTCTAAGAAAGAAGCTTTGTTCATGGAATCTACTTTTAGCTTTAGGCAGAGATAAAGAGTGGGGGAAATTATTGATAGTGGTTTTAGCTAGACGAGTGTTTTCGTGAAAGTTTGGCGAGGGTGGGGGCCATAGATTGTTGTTCAGAGGAGCATTTGCCATGAAAATAACAATAAAGCAGAGACTGGCTCGCAACTTCTATTCTGTGGGAAAGAGATTGCAGGGAAGGGAAAAGGGCATCTGCCACTAGGCTACGATGTCTATTTTGAACTCTGTCAAGGCAGAATAGGGCTTTATAATAGCGCCTGCCTAGTTTGGCAGCGGTATTTCATCCTTGGACGTAACTGGCTCTTATGTAGGTAGAGAATTGCATCAGCAGTGAGATATCCACGGGAGCGGTAGATGAATTCCGCCGTATTCTATAGTATCAAGCATCAATTCGTGAGGTACCTATTTATCAAATTTATTTGTCTTCGCAATTTCAAGTGGTCCTCACTCGTCATGTACTTTACTTATAATTAAGACACAGTTTCTCAAACAGTTGTGTTTGGCTCTTTATTAATCGCTGTTGACATCTGATCGCCGACTACTACACTCACCATATTCAAGATTCTTGTCGCCGCAACGGAATTTCTTAAACCGCCATTATGCTGTGCGTTTAGTAATGGTTTATGGGCAAAAAGCTTCGTTAATATCGCGAGCTGTTTCAGCGGCTTTTCAGCCTAACTTTAATTAGAATAAGAAAATTGGTGTAATTTACTGTTTTTTTATAGCTTGTATTCAACGTTCTGAAAATAAGAGAAAATAGTTTTAGAACGATCATAATTTAAGATATTAGATGATGCAGAAAATAAAAAAACATGCCTTTTCAAATGATATATAAAAATAAAGGTATTATAACGAACACTTATTTGAAAATACATCATTTGAAACTAAATTAAAAATTCCACAGGAACTTTCTTCTCAATTTTATGGTAATATTTTTGGAGCCGAGTAATATAAGCATCAATGGTTTTTTTCTGTACAAATATTTTTAACCTTAAGTGTACCAACCAGTCACGAATATTACACCAACCCTAAATAATATTCCCAGGCATATCGGAGTTTTGCTGATGTATCAATATCATCCTAATTTTCTTATTCGCGCGTTTACAGATATTTTATAGCGTCAGCATTGGTGGTACGTCGCGAAACTTCCTTATTCGCCTTTCTTTCCATTCTTTACGGTTGATCGCATCATTGCCATGGGCATACTTTCTTACTAAAGTGTCGAGTAATAAGGAATATATTCTCAATAACATCGGACACATTCTACAAAAAAGTGTGTTTCCGATAAAAGAACCCAACAAAAGAGGCTAATGTGTGAGTCATGAGAATGGTACGTAAAAATAGCATTTTAAAATGAATACACGAACAGAAAAAAAAATCTCTCATTGCAATGTATTATACACTGGCAGGACCGGTGGAAAATCCACGGTAGTTGAAAGCATCATGACACAAGCAAACAATAGAATGTCTTTCAACCGCTTTAGTAGATATCTCACTCCTGATGCAGTTCTCTACCTATATAAAAGCCAGGTACGGCCAACAATGGAGTGCTGTTGCCATATCTGGGCAGGTGCTGCTAGAAGCAGCTTATCCTACTTTGACAGAGTTCAAAATAGACTTCGTAGCTTAGTGGGGGATGCCCTTTTCTTTTCCCTGAAACCTCTTTCTCACAGTAGAGACGTAATTGGACTGTCTATCGTTATTTTCATGAAAAGTGCTCGTCTGAACTCTAATCTTTCACGAAAAACACTCCTCTAGCCAAAATTACAATCAATATTTTCCCACATTCTTCATCTGTGCCTAAACCTAAATGCAGATTCCATGAAAAACACTCCTTTCTTAGAACTGCACGCCTGTGGAACTCTCTTCCGATCGCCTGCTTTCCAGCTGACTACAATCTGTCTTCAAGTCCAACGTAAACAAGTCCTTGATAAACCGTTCCCCAAGTCATCCAATTTACAACATTCTCATTACTTTACTACGCTATAATCACATTGACTAATGTATACCCATTAACTTTTATCCTCGAGTGGCTTCCAGGGCTTGATAAGTGATTATTCCTGTGCTAAAAAATAGAATAATCAGTACAATATTAGTTCCGATCAGACTGTGAATTAAAAAATAGATATTTTTATTTAAAAAACTAGATAACTGCTTGATTGGTTTGGTTTGTTTGTGTTTGTTTTATGGCATATCAACCCTTTCCTGGTTATTTAATGCCGAATCCAGTTATTTTGGAAATAGTATTTATGTTGCATCCAGTTATTTTGTAGAAATTTTTTTATTCTTCAACCTCTGCATATCTTCAATCACTAGTTTTCAGTGTTTGGTTTGATTGCTTTATAGTGGATCTTATCTTTTTTCTTCCGTCACCTGCTGAACATGAATGAGTTTTTTTTTCGCAATGGGAGTTAGAAGACGGGTTAAAATATTAATGTTTTGTACATTTCAAGTTAGGAAACCTGTTAGGAAGTGAGGGAGATATAAAGAGAAATAGGAAATTGGAAGAAAGAAAAGGGGAGGAAAGGTGGGTTGTTGTTTTTATTTTTAAATTTTCAGAACATAATTAAGTTTTGCAAAAGGAAGTAGAAAATAAAATCAAAGTATTAATGTTAGGTAAATTTCGTCTCAGTAAGCCAATATCTTCAGACAGTCTGATCTGGTAGCACCTGATACCTGCTTGAGATGTATTATTCCAACAAACAGAACTATAGTAAGACATCATTTTTTTTTAATATAGAGTGTTGCCAACAAACTATTTTTATTTTAATAAGCACTAAAATGGGTGTTTATGCCTGGTAAAGGAGTAACTATAAAATATTTAAAGCTCTAGCATTGCACAGTTAAATTATCAAAAAGGAAATTTCTGATATTTCCTTCAATTTACTAAGTTTTGTATAAAACATCCGTAAAAGCTCTCTCTATATTTTTTCTTCAAATGATTTATTGAGAAACGTTTCTTATTATTGTGAAAAACTGTTTACATAAAAGATCATTAATATTTACTTTTATTATTCATTGCCTTGTTTATTTTTTGCAAAACAAACCAAATCACCTAGCAGGGGCATTTCTCCGCAAAAGAAACTAATTCTTTGTTTATAGTTACTACAAATTTAACTTCCAATAAAGGATATTCTGAATTGAGGCAATATTGTTTTTAAAATGCTCCAGTGAAGAGAATACCTTCTAGAAGTAACAGGACAATAAAAAACAAAACAAATGAAGTGTGTTGAGGGGTCAGGATGGTCTGCTTGTGTGATAGACGATCCCGTCCCCATGTATATGGTGTATGCATTGGATGGTAGAAGGATTGAAAAGCAAAAGGTCGCATAATGATGACAAAAACGTACCGGTATATATAAGCGAAGGAATGCAATTTATTTACATGAGAAATATTAAGAAAGAGATAGAAAGAATAAGAGTTCGTTGAGAGATGAATAACGTTACTGGCAATTTATGAGAGGCTGACATGTTAGTCACGATAAACACCCGTCTAGCTGAAACCATTGTCAAAAATTTTCCCCACTCTTTATCAGTGCCAAAAGTAAAACGTTGATTCCATGAACAAAGCTTCTTTCTTAGAAGTGCACACCTGCGGAACTCTCTTTCGTTTGTCTGTTTCCAACCTGACTACAACCTGATTGTCTTCAAGTCCAACATAAACTCCTGACAAACCGCACCCTTAAGTAAGACACTTTATCAAATCTCCAATAATAATTATTACTACGATACTATCTCATTGATTACTGTACACGCGATAACCATTATCCCCGAGTGGCTTCCGGGCCCTGATAAGTAGTGACTACCTTGTATAAAAAAAGCGAATCAAATAACAAACAGCTATAAATTTACGAGCAATTAAAGAACAATAGAGAAAAAGTAAATAATTTATTAACCAGATGTGTCACGTGATTGACTGCCGCACATGATTGGCAAGTACAGTTGTGTTATGTAAGAGAATTCAATGAGTTCTAAACGTTATATGTAAACACAATAAAATATTACACAGGCTGATAGGTCAGTGTGTGACCAAATCCCCTAGCAGGGGCATTTCTCCACAAAAGAACCGAATTCTTTGTTTATGGTTACTACAAATATAATTTCCAAAAAAGGATATTCTGAATTGAGGCAATATTTTTTTTAAATGTTCAAGTGAAAGAGAAAGCCTTCTAGAAGTAACAGGACAGAAAAAACAAAAACAAATGAAGTGTGTTGAGGGGTCAGGATAGTCTGCTTGCGTGGTAGACGATCCCGTCCCCATGTTACAGATTAAGTAACAGCACTCTTTTTTTTACTAGTATGTTTTGGTCAAATTCGGAACTTAGTTCGTGCTCATTCTGTCAGAATCGGAACTACTCATGTGTTTCATTTTACAACTAGTTGTTCTAAAAAGACAGAGATAGAAGGAGATAGAAAAAGATAAGTGCAAAGAGTAGTCGGCAAAAGGGATGAAAATACTAACGTGATTGGTCATGTGCCCTAAAAAGAGAACGCTACACACACGCTTCTGTATTTTTACTTTGTGGTCTGGACATTACCGAATAACCCTGCTATAGTCAGTATGTTAAGTTTAATATTTTAATGCATATGTATTTCTACCTAGTTATTTATTTTTTTGACATATCTTATTTATTAAAAAATATATGCGTTTTAAAAACTAATCATCTATGTCCATATAATTTTCATGATGGATTTCCAGAACGGAAACATTCTCATTTAAACAACATATAATCGGTTTCTAAAACTTCCAATTTCATGTATAAATTGAATATATTACAACCATTAATGCATGTTTAACCAATGAAATTGCGCCATTTAAATAGATTTGGCTATTTGCACACAATGATATGCTTGATTGGTTTCCAAACGAATATCCATCTTTATTTATTGCTGTTTTATTTATGCGTCGTTGTACATCTCTTATTGGGATAACCAATCTTCTTCATAAAATCCAGTTCCCATTTTCTCTACAATTTATTTTATATATATACATATATATATATATATATATATATATATATATATATATATATATATATATATATACACACACATTCTTATTTCAATGTATATGTATGTACACACGTGTGTGTGTTTGTGTATTAAGTATTGATATAGTCGTGTTTATATATATATATATATATATATATATATATATATATATATATATACAGGGTGACCAAAAAACAAAACAAAAGCTAAATGGAGGGCATCTATACCATATGCTGTAGAACGTAGAAAAAAAAGGGCAAAGACCCTAGTGTTTTAATGTGATGTTTTGAATATAATAAACTAGTTATGACCAAAGTTTCATTTCATTCGGACAAGACACTAAGAAACGGGGCCTAATTAGAGTCGGGGCCCGTTTATTTTTAGGTCACCCTATATATATATATATATATATATATATATATATATATATATATATATATATATATATATAAACTTTAACTTTCGCAGCGTTGCCCGTGAAATATAAAATAATTTTTAGTAAAAAGTATTATTAAATATTTTTTAATAGCTAATACATATGTCCCAGCTTTGCCTGCTGGAAATATAGCACAAAGCCAGAATAGACTCGGTATTGATTTAGACAAGCCTGTTCAACAGCAGACATCATAACTGTAATCTCAGAACGTATATACCAGTCACTGGACAAAGCGGGGAGGGGTAGAACAGTAGGTCTTGATATATCTTAGGCTTTGACAGGGTATGGCATGAAGGTCTTCCCAGGAAAATCAGATCATATGGTATCACTAGAAGAATACATGACTTAATTAAATCCTTCGTGGATAAGAGAAAAAATCCAGGTTCTCCTTGACGGTCGTACATCTACACAATACGATATAAATGCGGGAGTGCCTCAGGGGTCTATCCTGGGACCTCTTTTATACCTAATATTCATAAATGACCTCCCTGACAAAATTGCCTGTGAGATAGGTACGTATGCTGACGACACCACACTCTACAACAGACACGACAGGAAAATAAATGACCACATATCTAAGGAAATGGTAGAAGCACTAGAGTGGAATGGGGACAAAAATGGATGGCCACGTTCAATGCTGCCAAGACTAAACTATTTTCCTTCAATAATTACAAGAAACCTTCTCTACCACCAATAGCAATAACCAATGACTCTTTATCTGAAAGTATATCCTTTAGACTCCTCGGCCTGACGCTCTCGTGAAACATGAGTTGGAACAATTACATCGAGAGTATCGCCAGGTCCGCTGCGAAGAAGGTGGGTTCTCTCTACCGTGCTACGAAGATGCTAATGTCCAAAAGTACTCTATACCTCTATAAGGCCACCATTCGCCCTTGCATGGAGTATTGTTGTCATATTTGGGCTGGTGCATCTACCGCTAGTTTCTTGCTCCTAGACAAGATTCAAAAGAGAGTCACCAATCTGATAGGTCCTGACCTGTCATCTAAACTTCAGCCCCTGTCCCATCGACGAAATGTTGCATCCCTCTGCCTTTTCTACAAGTACTTTAACGGTGAATGCTCTAACGAACTGCAAGCAATTGTGCCCCCTCAACGTAAATACCCCCGACAAGCAGCTAAATCCCACCCCTTCACAGTAGAGATCCCTAGATGTAAGAAAGCCTTCTACTCCAGTAGTTTCTTCCCCAGGAGAGCTAGACTTTGGAATTCCCTGCCGGGTCCCTGCTTCCCCAACTGTACTGCCATGCAGAAGTTTAAGTGCAACGTGAACCGACATTTTGCTGCCAAACTCCCTACACAGTACCCCTGATGCGCATGTCCCTGATATTAGCCTCCTGCAACAAAGTGGCAATATGCCTTATTTGGGGTGAAAATGTAATTAAAAAAAAAATAATTAAATACCAAGAGATGTTAAACGCAGAGTAATGTACTGCATTAAATAAACGATATAAATAGTTCTTCGGGCATGAATTAATATCAGCATATAATCTTCCAATATAGAAAAAAAGTTATCGACGAAATTGTGTTAAACTGAAAACAAGTAAAAATAAGATTATATGGCGGGAACAAATATATGTCTTTTTATAATAAAGGTTTTCGTTAACAAACACAATTTTTGCATAGTAAAGGAACGTAAATAATATTTTTTTAAATTTAAAACTGTAATTGTTTAATAATATCGAAAAGTGTTGATAGTATGACAAAAATTAATATTTACAAAGCTCAAAATTAAGGTGACCGAAATAGAGTTAAAAATGTTAAACTGTTATTATCATTAATTAGTAGCGTATCCATACGCCCTAATATTTGTTAGAAACACTCGTCTAGCTGTAAACACTATCAATAATTCCCCCCACTCTTTATCTGTGCCTAAACCTAAACGTAGATTCCACGAACAAAGCTTCTTTCTTAGAATTGCACGCCTGTGGAATTGTCTTCCGTTTTCCTGCTTTCCGGCTGACTACAATATGGCTGTGTTCAAGTCTAACGTAAATAAGTTCTTGATGAGCCGTTCCATATAAGTTATCAAATTTACCAAATTTTCATTACTAATGATTACTATATTGTCCAATTTCTACTGTACACTCTTTAACCCTTATCCTTGAGTGGCCTCTTGGCCTTGATAATGTGGTGATGCCTATGTAAAAAAAAAAGATATATACATATAATCTTTAAGTTCAACAGCATATCTCGCGCTTAACGGCAGCTGAATGGATGAGGTCCTTGCTAATAGAGCCACGGATGGCTTCTGTCGCCGGGTTCGAATCTATGAGTGGTGTTAATCGTGAATGATTTCCGAAAATACGAAACACTAGTGTCTGTAGGCATTTCATGATTATTATAGTAAATAATTATAATTATATATATATATATATATATATATATATATATATATATATATGTTTAGAGGTACAGAATTTATAAAAACTTTTGAAAATGATAAGCAGAAGTTTCTCAAGGGCTCTTTCGGCTATCATCTCATCAGGAGAATATCGATAGCGTAAATATAATAGTGTCGAAAATAAAGAGTTCTAATGGAGAACTTATTGAATGTGCCAAAAGTACGGGGACACTAAAATAAATTCATAAACGTTTAAAAACGATTAAAATATTGGCACAACGAGGGAGGAAAAAAAAACGGGAGAAAAGATTCAAAGTTCCCCAAAGAGAAACAATGCGTTGGATGTTTCCTTTTGCCGGCACAAAGAAGACTGACGCTCCGCAATAGAGACAGACTCCAAAATCTTTAAATGGTTTTTGGAGTCCGCTCTATGTAGCACCTCGAACCAATCTATTTTATATCTATCGGCACAGCACGGGTTTTTATATGTATATTATACACACAATATTATTTTTACGCTATCGATTTTCTCCTGAGGAGATGATAGCCGAAAGAGCTCTTGAGAAACTTCAGCTTATTATTTTAAAAACTTTATATATATATATATATATATATATATATATATATATATATATATATATATATATATATATATATATATATGAATTCTTTTTCAAGAATCTTGTTTCGAAATACTCTTATTGGTGCCATGCATCTATCTATCTATCTTTATCTATCTCTCTGCCTCTCTATCTCTCCCCCCCTCTCTCTCTCTCTCTCTATATATATATATATATATATATATATATATATATATATATATATATATATATGTTTTATTTTTTTATTACCGTTTTATCTGTTTGGTTACATATGTTTCGGATGTTGGACCGTGTTTACGATCTAACAGCCTCGTCAAACCTCACAGAAATGGTTAGTATTAGGAAGAATTGTTTTTTAGGAGGAATACGGGAGAAAAGAAAAGAGGGAAAGAAAAAGGCGGGCAATGACAATATTTCAGTTTTGAAGGTTAAAATATATTAGGTTGTATTGTGTGTGTGGGGGTAGTAGATACAGGTAGACTTGGGTGTAGATATGTGGGTATGGGGAGGGGGAAGGGGAGAGAGGATGGTAAAGAGAAAAGGGAGGGCGTAATGAGAGGAGGGGGGAGATAGGAGTTTCAATTTTTGGTTTATAAATTTTGACCTTTTTATATGTATATTATATATATATATATATATAATATACATATAAAAAAGTACAAAAAATATGTAAACAATATTTGTATATATATATATATATATATATATATATATGTATATATACACATACTGTTTACAAATTGGAATTACTTCATGGGGGCTCTTTTATGGGACAAAGTCTATTTGGTTATCACTCGGGAAATATAGCTTAAAATTGAAAAGTATAAACATGGAAGGCGAACGTCGACTAAACATATCCCTGTACGCTTACGCAAGTAGACATTTATGAATTATGCGTCGTTAATTGTAAAAGATTTATAACCTCTGCCCTTACGTCATACGGAAGCAAACACCGCTGGAGTGTTAAATGTTTTAGTTTCGATTGTAGTAGATTTTACCCAAGTCATGGGTATGTTTTTAAATATTTGAAATTATTATTATTGGCTCACCTGGAGCTTTCACACGAGTCAGCAAACGATCTGATTGGAGACCTGTGGGGTTCTCTGGAAGCTGAGTAACAACAAGTCTCCCCAAACGTTCAGCTCTCTCCGCCTCCTTCGATAGCATTTGCAAATAAATTTGCATCATCGCAACAGCCTCTTACCATTGATTTCTCGCTGGCAGTGGCCATTGGTTTATACTGGAATTTGAGTGGCACTAAGCCTACCCAAGATCCCAGTTCTCTTCGCCCTTGTCCAGCGGAGGTCTGGCCAGTGCTCTCTCCTCGGTCTTTCCATCCTCCTTGCCGCCGTTGCCCGGTAATGAATGAGATTCAATGAATATTTCGCACTCTCATATTTTATTGTTATATAAATTAGTAAAATCTTCTATTTTTAAATTTTCCCGCAGCTATTTACACAACAATACATCGTTTTCTATATTCCACTGTAGAGAACCTACTATTTTTTATATAATGGCTTGAATTAACATTCAAAAAGCAAATATCAAGTACTATGGCCCAATTCTGTTCTTAACAGAAATATTAATTTCGACCGCACCCTTTAATATCAAAAACCTACTGTTGATTTCATATACCTGACCTTTCTACTTCTGCAGTGATAGTGGTTTGAATTAAAGTTTTAAATGTTAAAGTCAAGTATCCTGGGAAAATTGTGCTCTAAACAAAAACAGGTATTTCGAATGCGCTCCTGCTATATCAAAGAACCTATTATTGATTATATATGTCGGGCCTTTACGCATGTGTTGTAATAACACTTTTCAACTCCACTTGTGATGTTAGGCTGTGTAAGGTGTTAACTTTGTTCAAAATTATCTGTTTCTTCTTTCATTGGATTTTTTCGATTATCGATTATCATTCATTATGGAAAATATTACGCTAAAAACCTATGTAATCACACTGCCAGACACATAATTATATTTGTTTGAAAGTTAAAAAAATCGGCCCAACCATTTAGGAGTCTATAAGAAAGGAACGTACGCAGATTAAGTCATACACAAAAAAATTACCCTTTACATACTATGATAGGGATTATCTATATATTAATACGATAACGTGTGTGTTATTTTCTGTGTCACGCTTACATCCGGATCGTTTAGTTGTTCTGTTCTTCCATGTCTTGTCATAAATAATTTTACTAAGCCAAGAATTCTTCATAAGTTTTGGTTTCGGTTTCGATTATAGCTGATGTCACTTAAATCGTCTATTTTTTTATATAAATAATTTATCAAGAATTATTCTGAAGTATTGGTTTCGGTTTTGATTATGCTTGCAGAAGAAAGTTATATATATATATATATATATATATATATATATATATATATATATATATATATATCATAAGTTTTATTTCGCTTTCGATTCAAGCTAATGCATCCGAGTCATATGGATATAATTTTTTTTTCTTTTGAAATCTTAACTTTATAATATATAAAAATCGATAGAACATAAACTGTATAATAATATATACGAAATTTGGAATAATTAAAATGTCATATTAAAGCGTACTTCACGAACTGGCTACGCCAAGCGCTCATACTAGCTTAGACAAATACTTTTACACTATAAACCAAAGAGCTACAATTATATCAGAGCGTCTCCATTTACGCTGAACATCTATAGAATGCCAACATCAATATATTGCATATGGATGTGGAATTTCCATGGGCCCCGCTAATTATTATTATTATTATTATTATTATTATTATTATTATTATTATTATTATTATTATTATCGATGTTGTTTCTCGCAACATAGTATATTGCCAACTTGAATATCGACATCGTGTCTAGTCTATTTTCCACAATAATTCCCAATAAGTATGTGATCTATTACAAGAGGTGCGGTAGACTGTGCACATCAGGATGGTCTGACTGACATTCTTGACGCTATGTGGATGTTGTTGATCTCATATACTGGTTCCTGATATCCATCTGCAACCTCATCCACAGCCTGGATGCGGTTTGGTCCGTCGCTAATGTCATGTCAATAAGTAGCAGCTCCTATGGCGTATCTCTATAGAGAAGAGTAATATCGTCTCGATTGTGTTTCGGTTTCTTATCTGCATAGATCGCCATTTTCCAGGTAATTGAGCCATCTCAATTGTCTGCAACTGTCAAGGCTCAGTGATTATTCTATTTATACGCAATCTATTTATACGCACTCAGTTCATAATAATAACTGATTGAATTAATGGATAAAATATGATATTCCAAGATCCTTCGATCTCTTTTACGTACTATCATTGCGATGGAAAGTATAGACATGCAATTATAAGCAAACAAGCAATTTGTCTTCAATTTAGTGTATACAATGAATCTTTTTACACCCACTTCAGTATCTACTGCAGAATGGGCTCTTATTTTTTCGACAATTACTTATTTGAATATACCCCTAATTAAAGAAAACTAAAAACAACACTTCAGTCACGGAAAATACTGCGTCGTTAACAGAAGGTAGGAATAGAAGGAGGAAAAGGATGGAGAGATATATAAGAGGGAGAGAGAAAGAGAGAGAGATAAGGCGTAAGAAAGAGAGAGGGAGCGAGAAAGACAGCCATGTAACTAATTAATCAGTAAATCGCTTATCTTCTTACTTTTGCCTGTCGGTAAAGATTCTAGCTAGGGAAGTTAGAAGTATGATCATATTTTAATTAATAACTAATATATCGCTTTGTAAGCGAAAGGAAGGACATTAACTATGTAGATACAAGTGGATTCTGACATCCTCAGCAGTCGACCGGTCCAATGAATAAAAAAGCATGATTGTATTTTTTGTAACTGTTGTCATGTGTCAGCTTTGAACACTCAAAGGGTAATGTATTAATCTTGCAATGAACATTGTAAGCCCTTCCAAGATATGTGTCCCATCTCCTCTATCAGTAGATATGTCTCCCTTTCTCCAAGATATGTTATAAGAACTGATATATAAATGCCTCCTCCTCTCTGTGTTAAGAATTTGTATACATCTCCAGTCAGTATATATATCAAGTCCCAAGCATCCCAGAACTGTATAAATGTCTTTCTTCCTCATCATCACTATCGTTATATCCGTTATATGTATTGTCCTAATATGGAACCCTCGTCATATCTCTTCAATATGAACCCCCTACTATTCAATATCAGGGCCAAGATGAAGGTGTAGTATCTGATCTTCTGATGCTTCATTTCAATTTCTTGTTCTCTCTCAGTCGAGGAGAAATCCTTCACGACTGAGACGATTTTTTGTTCCTTTTCTCTATGTTAAAAACGACCCTGGTGTCTTAATCTGTCTAGTGAGGAATCAATTTTAATAGGTACTATATTCAATATAACTAATGTTTAAGATTACAAAAGTATCTGGGAAAAGTACTTCCTGATTTAATTACAAAATACCCTGAAAATGTCCATTCTAATTATTATTATTATTTTTGTACTTGCCTCCCCACAACGGCAGAGTTAGACATGAGTTCAGTTTTAAATGTGAGGGAAACTAACTCCCTAAAAGGAGCAGTCTACTAGTGATTGTTAATGCAAATAAATATTTACAAATCGTTCGTAGGTACTGTATTTAGAGTATTTTTTGTATGTTTTATTAATGGTTTATATGAAATAATGCTTTTTATGGTAATATAAGACCTTGTCTGGATATCTTAATTGATCGAGGTCGGACTGTCATGACTGTTTTCAAGTTTCAACTTTAGCTTGAAGCATTTGTCTATCTAGCCATACTGAAGAGATGAGATATAGTGAAACAACATGTGAGTAGCATTTATATATCTCCAAACGACACTGTAAAGTACATCTAGGTACTTGTTGGTGTTGACTATTAAGCCGACTTCAAAGATGTGAGGTGGCATAATGTGGCTCGCCTTTGGGATCTCGGTGAATACTCAGGGATGCTTTGGTGTTGTGGGAGGTCATGTTGGCGATGCTCTAGACCTATGACCAAACGAAGTAATCAAGCGGATTCAATTGGGGAGAATGGGGTGGGGGCTAGTGAGAGTAGAGTATAGAGTCGTACCACCTTTTCAGAAGCCAAGCCTTGGGCTTTTTCACTTGTGGGCCGACGGCGATATTGCTGCCACACTCAGTCTGCCAGCGGCCACCAGATTGCACCAGGGGACATCCACACTCTTTAACACTTCTAAATACACGTTGGTGTTGACTTTGAAGCCGATTTCAAAGAGGTGAGGTGACATGATGTGGTCTTAACTTGAAACCAGAATCGTGGGCGAAAACTTTATTTTCATCATCCTGGGCACGTCGTTGATATTTGTGGCAATCCCACGATGCATTTTGAGTGTGTTGCCAATGGTCCTATTGTCATAACTTTGATCGTTAGAGAGTTGTATCGTGGCGTATCTCCAATCTCGGTCGAAAAGCATTGTAGCATTTGCAGACATGATAGACGGCTCGTATCACTCTTGGGATTTGTACACAACTGGCAAACTAGTAGATGATCTGCACAAAAAACAGAAAAAAAAATTTCCCCCAAACGGAAATGGAATCATGAAGTTTTCTCGGTGGCGACAATTCTATTGTTCCACTTTGTATATATTTAGTATTATTGAAGTAAATCGATGCATACTTTATTATATCCTCTTATAACTTTTATCTGCATTGACGAAAGAAGAACTATATATATACTATCAAAAGTATCCGTCGTTGACTGGGTTCAAAAAAAATACAGAAAATTGACTGATTTATGAAAGTATGATAGGTTATGAAAAGGAAGAGTTGTAAAGAAATAGCTTCGAATTGTGGGGTATCAAACCCAAAGCAAAATATGATGAAAGTAAAAATAAAATACTTTCCTTTTCATAACCTATCATACTTTCATAAATCTATATATTATATATTATATATAACCCCCATAATTTATTATGCCACATCTGTTCACACTGAAACACTTATCACAAGATTATGTGGATCTATACTTAAAACCCTTGTTAAACTTTGTGACATATTTCCATTCTATGGACGTCAGGTGCAAACGAACGCCCCATAATTTTATTATACCATATTTCTTCAAACTGAAACATTATTATCAAAGTATACTAACGCAGATAGAGATAAAAAGTCTTTATTAAAGTTTGTGCGTATTTCCATTCTATGGAGGCCAGGCGCGAACGAAGACCCCACAATTTAATTATACCATCCCTATTTAACTTAAAACATACTTATCAAATTATTCTTATCTACATCTATATCAAAAACATTTGTAAACGTTTTTTTTTTTATTTTTAAATTTTTTATTTCCATACTTTGTGGACCAGGCGCGAACGCAGACCTCACAATTTTAGTGAGCCACTGTTCTGCCAGATCAGACATACCAATTCCTGTGTCTCGATACATTTTCTATCATTATATGTAATCAGTTGTTTAAAATAGTCAACCATATAGGAGCCTATTCGTGACCACACACACATACACACACACACACACGCACACACACATTCAGCTTTATATATATATGAATGATGAAAATAATGGAAATAGTATTCCGACAAAATAGAGAAATAAAAAGGAACAAACCGTATCATGTGTTCATCAATGTTTCGTCTTTATTTCGAAATTTCCTCACAAGTGAAAAAGACCCAGGCTTGGCTTCAGAAAAAAGTGGTACGCCTTTATACCCTACTCTCAGAGGAAGTCTCGAAATAAAGACGAAACGTTGATGAACACATAATACGGTTTGTTCCTTTTTATTTCGCTCTCTCTCTCTCTCTCTCTCTATATATATATATATATATATATATATATATATATTAAGCGAATGATGTATGTTCTTTATAGAATGGTAAAAGATATTGTAACGTAGTAACATTCAAATTGATTTAGTTTTATATAAAGTGAACATTCCCTTTGTTAACAGAAGCAATTTCCATAATTTTAAGAAGTTTGTTCATTCAATACGTTGGCAAATAATTCCAGAACGAATGAATTACTCTTTCCTAATAATTTGATCAGATGCTTATTTACACTCGCTTACAACTGCCGTTGCTGTCTGCGCCATTCACAGTAAAATATTAGACTATTGTTGAACATAATCTTCAGTTATTTTGTTTTTTCTGTCCCCGTGGCTATCTTATTGCTATATTACCTCCTACCTCGCCGTAATTTAAGCGAGGGATAATACTTTGCATATCCAATCTAAAAACGTTTAATATAAATTTATTTAGTTTTGCAAACTATTAACACCGGTTTATTCTGCAAATTACAACATACTTCTTTAGCCTTTTTTAATTAAACATTTTTATCGAGAGGGGTCAGATGAACCAATACATCGTCATCCGAAAATCGCGCCAATCATTGGTATTTTTCACGGACAATTTCTTCATAAACGACATAACGATCATTCTTAAGGATTGTCTGATTTGTTCGTTATACCAGAAATGCTGAAGGTTTATCTCAGACACCGAAACAATACCACACAGAGATTGCATCCGAAGTTAGACAAAGTTTGGCCTAAAAAGGAAAATTATACTAACCCCATGAATGTTTGGTTCTACGCTTGCAAATATTTACTTGTTATGCACATAGAAAGAGAGAGAAAAATAAAGAGAGAGAAATAGGAAGAGAGAGAGAGAGAAATAGAAAGAGAGGGAAATAGTGATAGAAGAAATATATATATATATATATATATATATATATGAGCAAACAGTTAATAAAACGTTAACACACTTTGAAAAAGAGTTAAAACATATTTAATCTGAAAAGGAAACAATTGATAAGTGGATAGTCCTTAATCCGCGGAGTTTCGAAGAAAACTTTCCTTCTCATCAGAGGGTAGGAATTAGCAAAATGCGGGATCGGATTTTGCATGCAAAAGTATTTGATGAAGCAATAAGGAAGTCAAAGATCTTAATTGATAACAAAAAATTATATATATATATATAGAGAGAGAGAGTGAGAGAGAGAAAGAGAGAGAGAGATTAAGTAAGAGATTACCCAATGGTGAGTTTTATAGCTCATAGATTTTGACGGGAACCGTTTAGCTCAATAGTGTTCTTAATATCACTTAATGCTAGCCCTATCCACCTTCAGTTCGACTTATTGTGACACTGAAGTCCAACCAGCTACTCTTAACTACATACCTTTAAATGCCTATCTTCTGGCAAGAGATTCGACTCGTCAAAACAGAGCTGTTTTTACACAGTTAACAATTATTCTGCAACACAGTTTAAACATCATATCTAACGAAATTTCAGCCATCGCCATCCAACATATCATGCAGTGAAAGAAAAAAAAGGCAAGATTTTATTGAGGTAAATTTTGACAGAAATTATATAAATTAGTAGTCAGACTGAAAGACAGACAAAATTAGAAAACGGAGGAATGACGAATATTAAAGCATTCGTTTAACTAAAAGAAA
Organism: Euprymna scolopes; assembly: GCF_053919585.1. Taxonomy (NCBI): domain Eukaryota; kingdom Metazoa; phylum Mollusca; class Cephalopoda; order Sepiida; family Sepiolidae; genus Euprymna; species Euprymna scolopes. The sequence continues at coordinate 127,553,583 of NC_136497.1, read as the reverse complement.
GGTTTTACGGTTGCAGCAACACATAAAAGTATAATCAACTGACAGGTACATATGTTCGAATAGCAGACAATCTTCTATTTAGAACGTTATTATCGCATTATTCGTATTCGGAGAAACTTTTAAACAAAATCATATTATTGTCCGTGTTTTCTTGTTACATCTCAGGTGAACTACCTACAAAATAGCAATGGAAAATTTTACAGACAACTACTTTTAGAAATTTCAGTTGTTTATTTAAAACCGTTATTCTTGAAGATTTTAGGGTATATCTCTATTCTATTTCTTAAAAAATTGCCCGATAGTAAAATTTATAAAGCTGTTACATTAACATACGTTACGGATTCCAATTTCGCCTTTTTTCAATCATTCAATATACGCTAATTGATAAGAAACAAAACCAGCGTTTATAACTAATTACATGTCTTCTCTTTTGGTGACTACAAAAAGCTACAAAAACTTACTTTTAGAAATTCACGTGGCTTTGTTAAAACCGTTAATTGTACACAAGTCGATCTCTTCACAAATTGCCCCACGGTAAAATTAATAAAGCTGTTACATTAATAAATGTTACAGCTTCCGATCGCGCTTTTATTAAATTATTCAATATATGTTCAAGTGCATTATATAATCCGTGGTAACTATGCTATTGTGATAATACTTTAAAGTTATTTATTTCTACATTTTTACGGACGTTTCTATTCCATACCTCAGGTTTCGATACATCGTCATAACACTTTCGAAAACACAATAAACTTTTATATCGAATACAAATATTCAAGAGTTTATTTCATATTTATACGCTTTATATCCGGAAGTAATACTGCCATTTTTCTGATGCGCTACCGCTTTATATTTAAATTCATGAAATATTAAAAGTATAATGCTTCTGAATTTAAAAAAATATTTTTTTTAGAAAGTTTTGAGGATTGTATTTATTTGCTTCCCAATCAAAGCGAATTAGGCACAAGGCCGTTTTTAATGTGGGGTAAAACCCATCTCCCCTAAAAGTAGGCAAAAAGAGGGCACTCTGGTTACCAAGAATAATAATTGTTCCAGTTTAGAGGGTTTCCCCTCCATTGACTCGTACAAATTATCTTAAGTGCAGCATCTGCAGAACAGATACTACACTTTAATCCCGGCCCGAAATTGACTGTTATGAATTATGAGAGTCTTCCTATTTTTGTTCCCATCTAAAGCATTATTCTTAAAACGCATGAAAATGTGGCATAAAGTTATATATTGGGTGTACAAGAACTAAAAGTGCTGAAAATGTCCTGTTTTCTGCATAAAAAAAACCCAAATCAAGTGCTCACCCATTGCCTGTTTTTCCTAGGAGAACTTTAGGAGTATAACCGAATGCCTTATAACTGAGAAAAGGTAAAAATGAAGGAAGATTGGACCGCATAAGAATAATCAAAACATTACCTCAGCCTACAGAGCAAAAATTACTTACCGCAACGATCCACTCTATATCAGTGAGTGATTAATATGTCTTTATGTTTCTGGTTTATTATATGACGGGTCTTATTTTTATAGAATACACGAACAACGCCGTGTTTCCTTACATATATAAAATATGTGTCCAAACAGAATTAAATCAATATTTCCATATCGTTTTCATAAGAAAAATTTTCATCTAACTAAAAAGACAAATAGATGTCTAAATTCTATTATTTTGTAAGATATCTAAATTTCCTTTATAGATACAATTTCCGGAATGATGAATTTATATGGAGACACCACTCTGATCACGGAATCACTAAACCAAACGACCCCCCCACACACACAGTCACACACACACAAATCACCTGCTTTGCTGCGCATTGATCGGCGTCTTACGTCGGCTTGCAATAAAACAGAGCGAATGACGTCATGTCCTGAGCTAATCCGAGTGAACGATAAGTTACGTCTGGTCCAAATTCTACACAAATTACGAGTTGATATATTAAACAACACACAAACACACACCCACACACACACACACACACACACACACACATATATATATATATATATATATATATATATATATCGCGATGCCTCCGTTCAGTCTCAAAAGACAAAGTCTACCCACTGCAGTTGCAGTTGCGCACGTAATTGTGAGGCCAGGGTTGCGCAATCCCAACAACACCTTTCCTGAATCGTTACTGTTTGAGTCCAGTGGCAAGGAAAATCCAGGACGACTGGAAACAATGCCGAGATAAGCGGAGAGCACATGCAGCACATAGAAGTACCAAATGGTCATCCATTTAGCTCTGACCAGGTTCAACGTTGCTTAACTTCGGTTATCCAGCGGGAACTGGTGTATCAACGTAATTATGTCGTGAATATATATATATATATATATATATATATATATGTGTGTGTGTGTGTGTGTGTGTGTGTGTGTGTGTGTGTGTGTATATATATATATATATGTGTGTGGAAAATCGGTATAATCTCTTCGGCGACAAAGAAAAAAGTGGAACTAATGCAAAATGAACGAACATAGGAAAAACGCTAGACGAGCGTTTAAGACTCAGAATTTCATTGGAGAGTATCTGAGTTCTTGTTTTTTCATTTTCCAATTGTTCCTCTTAGAAGTAGATATAGTGCAAGATTTATTTTCAAGAGTGCTCAACCGCGTAATCGATCAATGTCGAAATGATACAGGAATCGGAATAGCGGGGACTGTATAGCGTGTCCAGGGGTGATGAAAAAATCCAATAAAGTGCTCGATCGTAGATGTGAGAGCTGAAGATATATATATATATATATATATATATATATATATATATATATACTAGCATGCAGACCCGATGTTTCCCGGATATAATGATGTTCAACGAATCTCTCACACTATAATATTTCTATCATCACCTAAATTGGTGAAGTCGCCTATATTTCAATCAAATCGATTCATTGCCAACTATACCTGTGGCTCCATCTAGTTGCACCGGGATAAAACTCACATGCCCTTCGTTATAACTTATTTAACAATACATTGTAGTCTACATTGCACTGTAGAGAACCTACTGTTGATTTTCTAAACGTATTCGTATACACAATGACCTGAATTAAAGTTTAAAATTCAAAAGTCAAGTTACGACACTATCGTTTTCCGGAGAGAGTTACTTGATTAAGGGAAATCCTGGGACCGAAACCAGCTCCGCGGGTGTTAGACACAATATCCAACGAAAGGCACATGGAAACAGCAACACAATGGGTCGTGATGTCGTCAGCTATTAGCAGCTGGCATTGATCGCTTCTTGTCTCTATTGCGTCGTTGCAGGCATCTTCACGTCGTCGGCATTAATGGTATGCTGGAATTTAACGTTTATACTAAAATAGCAAACAGATGCATTTTAATAAAGATATATATATATATATATATATATATATATATATATATATATATAATTTATTTAAGAAACAATGAGGAGGATATTTTTTATAAAGACAAGCTGTAACCAGAAGCATGCTCTGTCGCATCTGATGACTCCAAAATGCAAGCGTCAATTGTTTTAACAATACAATCATATTTCAATTCTCTCTTTCAATGAAGAAAGCGAGAGAAAGGGAGTAAAGGAGAGAAATAGAGGAGAGGGAGGGAGAGAACGAGAGAGAGAAAGAGAGAGAGATATTCATTTCACGCATTGTTTTGTTTTTCAAATTATAATATCAACAAAGTTTACCTTTTATTACGCACTGGATTAATAAACACCTACCAATCTTCGTGTGTCAACAGTTTTAAACATTTAAAAAAGGGATCCTCACTGAAATGTGTGTGTTTGCCTCCACACAAGTGCATACCAACTTCGGCACAAGGTTCATTAATGCAGAAGCCCCCAGTTCTCTCAAAAGGGGCTGCGTCATTTTGCCACAACCTGTCATACTTTCTTGTGCTCATAGCAGAAACGTTAATTTCGGACGTGACCCCGTCATATTGAAGAATCTACTGTTGATTTTATACGTCCATCCTTTCGTCTTGTGTGGTCATATAACTTCTACAATGCACTTGTCATGTCAGGCTGTGTAAGTTGTTAACTTCGGCTCAAATCTCCTGTTCCTTCTTTCATCGGATCATTTCGATTATGGATCATCGAAACTTATGGAAGATATTCTGCTAGGTGCATGAAGTTCCTTCGTTAGAAATTTCATAGAAAAATCGGCCTAGCTGTTTTTTGGTCTGTAAAAAACGAACTCACAGACTAACGGAGTGCCTTTTTTATAATATATATATATATATATATATATATATATATTATAAAAAAGGCACTCCGTTAGTCTGTGAGTTCGTTTTTATATATATATATATATGGCTTCATTCAGTCTTGCCAGACTATGGATACCCACGGTAATGTTGCAATTTTTGTGGCAAGAGTTGCGCAATTTCAAACCACACCTCTCCTGAGTCGAAATTGTTGAATACCATTAGCAAGTGGAGGTTCAGAATGACTGGAAACAATGCACAGATAAGCGGAAAGCTTATACAGCGCCTAGAATTCCCATCTGGTACTAGCCAGATTCAACGTTGCTTAACTTCGGTTATCTGACGGGAACCGGTGTGTCAACGTGATTGTGGCGTCCATATATATATATATATATATATATATATATATATATATATATATATATATATATACATATATATATATATATATATTTGTATATTTAAGTAGCATTTTTTCATTCAACAAATATTATTAAATGCAACGCAAAGACGTCGCTTGATTTAAAAAAAAAAATCCTATTTTCCAGAAATTCTTTTTTTTATATTAAAATCTAAAATATTAATATAAATTCCATAGTTGTTGCTTTCACGAACGCTTTCGATTCATCCAGGAATCATCTTCAGGTTTTGAAGTAAAAGTGCGAAAAAGCGAATATGAAAAATTTAAAGTGAAAACTGAAATATACAGTAAACGGCGTTAAACGATGCAAAGTTAACATATATAGTCGATGAAAAGTTAACACATATAGTCGATGAAAAGTCGATAAAAAATATATGTCGATTAAAAAATTGAGGATTAAAATCAGCAAGTTTGTGGACACTGTCAACAAAGTCCGTCCAATACTAACTACGCAAGGCATTTTAGACCGTTACTGCTTTTCCCCAATGCAATATCATTTATAAGGGGCTGAAGGGTTCTAATGTATGACGCTTCAAGAATTTTTAATTTTTTAATATTATTTTTCATGTTGTAAAATTTTTATGTTGTCAACGATAGCATTTCTAAGATTGGAAGGGAGAGTAATGTTCTTTTATCAAATGTTTTTATATAGCACTAGTATTATTTACATGCATGGTTATTCATCGGGACAACGTTATCGTTGTACATCCAATATATGTATAATTTTTGGAATTACATTCTCCCATAGAGCATTTGAATCTATACATTACATTGTTTTTTTTCCAACGTTTTTAGTCGCGTGCAAGCGACTCTATAAGTCACTCCGTTGGTCGGTTGGCAGGTCGGTCGGTGCGTAACACTTTTGTGCTTAGCGTTTTGATTAAGATCAAAGGTCTGTTGCTAGCGGATGCTGTTGTTAGCTTTTTAAGCTTTTCTTGGCCTTTTGGCCAGGATCAAAGTGTAGTATCTGTTCCGACAGATACTACACTTAAGATAATTTGTACCAGTCAATGGAGGGGAAACCCTCTATACTGAAACAATTATTATTTTTGGTAACCAGAGTGACCCCTTTTAGGGGAGCTGGTTTTTACCTCACATTAAAAACGGCCTTGTGCCTAATTTGCTCAGTGGGGGAGCAAATAAATACCATCTGTTCCGACAGATGCTGCACTTAAGATAATTTGTACATGTCAATGGAGGGGAAACCCTCTATACTGGGACAATTATTATTTTTGGTAACCAGAGTGCCCCCTTTTTGACTATTTTAGGGGAGCTGGTTTTTACCTCACATTAAAAACGGCCTTGTGCCTAATTTGCTCAGTGGGGGAGCAAATAAATACCATCTGTTCCGGCAGATGCTGCAAGCTATGACTGGCTATGACTAGCAAAGACCAGATGTGGGGGCAACCCCACATGCCTGACCATTAACCAGCTCCCATTTCCCACCTCTCGGGAGCTGGTCCCCTTTTTCCCTTCCCCCTCCCTTCACTCCTCACATTAAAAATTGGCCTTGTGCCTAATTTGCTCGGTGGGGGAGCAAATAAATACCATCTGTTCAGGCAGATGCTGCAAGCTATGACTAGCTATGACTAGCTATGACTAGCAAAGACCAGATGTGGGGGCAACCCCACATGCCTGACCATTAACCAGCTCCCATTTCCCACCTCTCGGGAGCTGGTCCTCTTTTTCCCTTCCCCCTCCCTTCACTCCTCACATTAAAAATCGGCCTTGTGCCTAATTTGCTCGGTGGGGGAGCAAATAAACACCATCTGTTCCGGCAGATTCTGCAGGCTATGACTAGCTATGACTAGCTATGACTAGCAAAGACCAGATGTGGGGGCAACCCCACATGCCTGACCTTTAACCAGCTCCCATTTCCAACCTCTCGGGAGCTGGTCCCCTTTTTCCCTTCCCCCTCCCTTCACTCCTCACATTAAAAATCGGCCTTGTGCCTAATTTGCTCGGTGGGGGAGCAAATAAATACCATCTGTTCCGGCAGATACTGCACTTAAGATAATTTGTACCAGTCAATGGAGGGGAAACACTCTATACTGGGACAATTATTATTTTTGGTAACCAGAGTGCCCCCTTTTTGCCTGCTTTTAGGGGAGCTGGTTTTTACCTCACATTAAAAACGGCCTTGTGCCTAATTTGCTCGGTGGGTGAGCAAATAAATACCATCTGTTCCGGCAGATACTGCAAGCAAAGACCAGATGTGGGGGCAACCCCACATGCCTGACCTTTAACCAGCTCCCATTTCCCACCTCTCGGGAGCTGGTCCCCTTTTTCCCTTCCCCCTCCATTCACTCCTCACATTAAAAATTGTCCTTGTGCCTAATTTGCTCGGTGGGGAAGCAAATAAATACCATCTGTTCCGGCAGATACTGCAAGCAAAGACCAGATGTGGGGGCAACCCCACATGCCTGACCATTAACCAGCTCCCATTTCCCACCTCTCGGGAGCTGGTCCCCTTTTTCCCTTCCCCCTCCATTCACTCCTCACATTAAAAATTGGACTTGTGCCTAATTTGCTCGGTGGGGGAGCAAATAAATACCATCTGTTCCGGCAGATACTGCAAGCTATGACTAGCTATGACAAGCTATGACTAGCAAAGACCAGATGTGGGGGCAACCCCACATGCCTGACCTTTAACCAGCTCCCATTTCCCACCTTTCGGGAGCTGGTCCCTCCCTTCACTCCTCATATTAAAAATTGGCCTTGTGCCTAATTTGCTCGGTGGGGGAGCAAATAAATACCATCTGTTCCGGCAGATACTGCAAGCTATGACTAGCTAGGACTAGCTATGACTAGCAAAGACCAGATGGGGGCAACCCCACATACCTGACCTTTAACCAGCTCCTATTTCCCTCCTCTCGGGAGCTGGTCCCCTTTTTTCCTTTCCCCTCCCTTCACTCCTCACATTAATAATCGGACTTGTGCCTAATTTGCTCGGTGGGGGAGCAAATAAATACCATCTGTTCCGGCAGATACTGCAAGCTATGACTAGCTATGACTAGCTAAGACCAGATGTGGGGGCAACCCCACATGCCTGACCTTTAACCAGCTCCCATTTACCACCTCTCGGGAGCTGGTCCCCTTTTTCCCTTCCCCCTCCCTTCACTCCTCACATTAAAAATTGGCCTTGTGCCTAATTTGCTCGGTGGAGGAGCAAATAAATACCATCTGTCCAGTAGATACTGCAAGCTATGACTAGCAATGACTAGCTAAGACCAGATGTGGGGGCAACCCCACATGCCTGACTTTTAACCAGCTCCCATTTACTACCTCTCGGGAGCTGGTCCCCTATTTCCCTTCCCCTTCCCTTCACTCCTCACATTAAAAATTGGCCTTGTGCCTAATTTGCTCGGTGGGGAAGCAAATAAATACCATCTGTTCCGGCAGATACTGCACGCTATGACTAGCTAGGACTAGCTAGGACTAGCTAAGACCAGATGTGGGGGCAACCCCACATGCCTGACCTTTAACCAGCTCCTATTTCCCACCTCTCGGGAGCTGGTCCCCTTTTTCCCTTCCCCTTCCCTTCACTCCTCACATTAAAAATTGGCCTTGTGCTTAATTTGCTCGGTGGGGGAGCAAATAAATACCAGCTTTTTAAGCTTTTCTTGGCCTTTTGGCCAGGATCAAAGTGTAGTATCTGTTCCGGCACATACTGCAAGCTATGACTAGCTAGGACTAGCTATGACTAGCAAAGACCAGATGTGGGGGCAACCCCACATGCTTGACCTTTAACCAGCTCCCATTTCCCACCTCTCGGGAGCTGGTCCCCTTTTCCCCATCCCCCTCCCTTCACTCCTCACATTAAAAATCGGCCTTGTGCCTAATTTGCTCGGTGGGGGAGCAAATACATATCATCTGTTCCGGCAGATACTGCACTTAAGATAATTTGTACCAGTCAATGGAGGGGAAACCCTCTATACTGGGACAATTATTATTTTTGGTAACCAGAGTGACCCCTTTAAGGGGAGCTGGTTTTTACCTCACATGAAAAACGGGCTTGTGCCTAATTTGCTCAGTGGGGGAGCAAATAAATACCATCTGTTCCGGCAGATACTGCACTTAAGATAATTTGTACCAGCCAATGGAGGGGAAACCCTCTATACTGGGACAATTATTATTTTTGGTAACCAGAGTGTCCCCTTTTTGCCTACTTTTAGGGGAGCTGGTTTTTACCTCACATTAAAAACGGCCTTGTGCCTAATTTGCTCGGTGGGTGAGCAAATAAATACCATCTGTTCCGGCAGATACTGCACTTAAGATAATTTGTACCAGTCAATGGAGGGGAAACCCTCTATACTGGGACAATTATTATTTTTGGTAACCAGAGTGCCCCCTTTTTGCCTGCTTTTAGGGGAGCTGGTTTTTACCTCACATTAAAAACGGCCTTGTGCCTAATTTGCTCAGTGGCGGAGCAAATAAATACCATCTGTTCCGGCAGATACTGCAAGCAAAGACCAGATGTGGGGGCAACCCCACATGCCTGACCTTTAACCAGCTCCCATTTCCCACCTCTCGGGAGCTGGTCCCCTTTTTCCTCCCCCCTCACTCCTCACATTAAAAATCGGACTTGTGCCTAATTTGCTCGGTGGGGGAGCAAATAAATACCATCTGTTCCGGCAGATACTGCAAGCAAAGACCAGATGTGGGGCAACCCCACATGCCTGACCTTTAACCAGCTCCCATTTCCCACCTCTCGGGAGCTGGTCCCCTTTTTCCCTTCCCCCTCCATTCACTCCTCACATTAAAAATTGGCCTTGTGCCTAATTTGCTCGGTGGGGAAGCAAATAAATACCATCTGTTCCGGCAGATACTGCAAGCAAAGACCAGATGTGGGGGCAACCCCACATGCCTGACCTTTAACCAGCTCCCATTTCCCACCTCTCGGGAGCTGGTCCCCTTTTTCCCTTCCCCCTCCATTCACTCCTCACATTAAAAATTGCCCTTGTGCCTAATTTGCTCGGTGGGGGAGCAAATAAATACCATCTGTTCCGGCAGATACTGCACGCTATGACTAGCTAAGACTAGCTATGACTAGCAAAGACCAGATGTGGGGAAACCCCACATGTCTGACCATTAACCCGTTCCCATTTCCCACCTCTCGGGAGTTGGTCCCCTTTTTCCCTTCCCCCTCCCTTCACTCCTCACATTAAAAATCGGCCTTGTGCCTAATTTGCTCGGTGGGGGAGCAAATAAATACCATCTGTTCCGGCAGATACTGCAAGCTATGACTAGCTATGACTAGCAAAGACCAGATGTGGGGGCAACCCCACATGTCTGACCTTTAACCAGCTCCCATTTCCCACCTCTCGGGAGCTGGTCCCCTTTTTCCTTTCCCCCTCCCTTCACTCCTCACATTAAAAATTGGCCCTGTGCCTTATTTGCTCGGTGGGGGAGCAAATAAATACCATCTGTTCCGGCAGATAATGCAAGCTATGACTAGCTATGACTAGCAAAGACCAGATGTGGGGGCAACCCCACATGCCTGACCTTTAACCAGCTCCCATTTCCCACCTCTCGGGAGCTGGTCCCCTTTTTCCCTTCCCCCTCCCTTCACTCCTCACATTAAAAATTGGCCTTGTGCCTAATTTGCTCGGTGGGGGAGCAAATAAATACCATCTGTTCCGGCAGATACTGCAAGCTATGACTAGCTAGGACTAGCTATGACTAGCAAAGACCAGATGTGGGAGCAACCCCACATGCCTGACCTTTAACCAGCTCCCATTTCCCACCTCTCGGGAGCTGGTCCCTCCCTTCACTCCTCACATTAAAAATTGCCCTTGTGCCTAATTTGTCTCGGTGGGGGAGCAAATAAATACCATCTGTTCCGGCAGATACTGCAAGCTATGACTAGCTAGGACAAGCTATGACTAGCAAAGACCAGATGTGGGGCAACCCCACATACCTGACCTTTAACCAGCTCCTATTTCCCTCCTCTCGGGAGCTGGTCCCCTTTTTCCCTTCCCCCTCCCTTCACTCCTCACATTAAAAATCGGACTTGTGCCTAATTTGCTCGGTGGGGGAGCAAATAAATACCATCTGTTCCGGCAGATACTGCAAGCTATGACTAGCTATGACTAGCTAAGACCAGATGTGGGGCAACCCCACATGCCTGACCTTTAACCAGCTTCCATTTACCACCTCTCGGGAGCTGGTCCCCTTTTTCCCTTCCCATTCCCTTCACTCCTCACATTAAAAATTGGCCTTGTGCCTAATTTGCTCGGTGGAGGAGCAAATAAATACCATCTGTCCAGTAGATACTGCAAGCTATGACTAGCTATGACTAGCTAAGACCAGATGTGGGGGCAACCCCACATGCCTGACTTTTAACCAGCTCCCATTTACTACCTCTCGGGAGCTGGTCCCCTTTTTCCCTTCCCCTTCCCTTCACTCCTCACATTAAAAATTGGCCTTGTGCCTAATTTGCTCGGTGGGGGAGCAAATAAATACCATCTGTTCCGGCAGATACTGCACGCTATGACTAGCTAGGGCTAGCTAGGACTAGCTAAGACCAGATGTGGGGGCAACCCCACATGCCTGACCTTTAACCAGCTCCCATTTCCCTCCTCTCGGGAGCTGGTCCCCTTTTCCCCTTCCCCCTCCCTTCACTCCTCACATTAAAAATCGGCCTTGTGCCTAATTTGCTCGGTGGGGGAGCAAATAAATACCATCTGTTCCGGCAGATACTGCAAGCTATGACTAGCTATGACTAGCAAAGACCAGATGTGGGGGCAACCCCACATGCCTGACCTTTAACCAGCTCCCATTTACCACCTCTCGGGAGCTGGTCCCCTTTTTCCCTTTCCCCTCTCTTCACTCCTCACATTAAAAATTGGCCTTGTGCTTAATTGGCTCGGTGGAGGAGCAAATAAATACCATCTGTCCGGTAGATACTGCAAGCTATGACTAGCTATGACTAGCTAAGACCAGATGTGGGGCAACCCCACATGCCTGACCTTTAACCAGCTCCCATTTACCACCTCTCGGGAGCGGGTCCCCTTTTTCCCTCCCATCTCCCTTCACTCATCACATTAAAAATTGGCCTTGTGCCTAATTTGCTCGGTGGGGGAGCAAATAAATACCATCTGTTCTTACTAAATGCTGTATTTATGTTTGTAACTTAGTGATATTAAGTGGATGATCACGTTTCTGTATTAATTTGATGTAAAATGATCACATTCTTTGCAACCAGCCAGTCTCAAAGCCATTCCAGTCATTCTCCAGATAATTCAAGTCGTTTATGAAGGAGTTCAGTTATTTTTAATCATTCAAGTCGTCTTTTAGGTCATTCAATTCATCCTTAAGTTCATTAAAGTCATTCTAAGTCATTTACTTTTTATTTATTTAAGTCATTTAAGCCCATTTTTCGGTCATTTTAGTTATCTTTAAGAATCTCATGTCAATCCTACATTAACGCATTCATTCATTACACGAGAGCACGCCACTAATGGCTATCAGCCTTGTTATAACCGATGGTGAGTTATTTCTGACCACGAGATTTTGTATTCTAAACATCTTGTAGTAGATAATAAATTAAATTTTAGAGTTACTGTCAAGACGCGCCAAGTGTCTGCGTACGATCTTTTTAATTGCATTTTCTTCTAGATTAGGTGTCATTTGATTTGGTAAAATATATTAATGGAGTTGTCATTGCGGTTTTAGCTAATATTATTATTATTAGGGTTTAAGCATTCGTTTTATTGGTTCATCAACAATGAAATTAGGAAATATATTGTTGATAAGTACTTATTTAATGTTTTTTTTATTTCAATCGGTAGTGCCATATGTATATATATATATATATATATACATATATATATATATATATATATATATATATATATATATATATATACATTTATTTATATAAAATGGGTTAAGAAATTCCAACGAAAGAAAGGGGGTAGTCACCAACAATGTGTATTTTTTAACATTATTTTATTATTCCGTGTCTTGGTTTTTCATTTAGAATTATGTTTAGATCATTGTAATAATGTTTTTAAATCATTGAAATCGTTTTTAACGCGTTTCAGACGTTCTGTGAAGCATCCTCGTCAGAAATTATTTTCAAATGTGTTGGAGATGTAAAAATAGCATTTTCGTAGTTCATTTGAAGTGTTTCCAGGGGTGGAAGCGTATAAATGTCTACTATTCATTGGAATGTTCAATTTTTATTACTCTTTTATTGGGCTTGTGGAGGCCGCTGACCTCGGCTGTGGTCACTCCTGTGTTGTGTTTCTCTCTCTCACTTTCTCTTTCTGCTTGTGTTTTTTTCTTTTCCTTTGGGGTAGTGTGTGTGTGTGTGTGTGTGTTTGTGTGTGTTATAATTCTCAATGAAAAATCAAGACACGGAATAATAAAATAATGTTAAAAAATACACATTGTTGGTGACTACCTCCTTATTTAAATATATATATATATATATATATATATATATATATATATATATATATATATATACTAGCAAGTCGCCCGGCATTGCCGGTCGTAAAATACGCTTATATATGATATTTATACAAATGAAGACTTTGTACTTTATATTAGACCTAATATTTAGTGATGATTTTAAAAGTTAAAAAACAAAAATGACGCGTGTGCCACTAAAGAGAATCGAAACCAAAAGTTTAGATTGCGATTTATTTTTTTCTTTTACGTTAACGCCTGAGCTATAAAGAAATGCTTGCTGCAAGGCTAAATATTCAAAATTTAACCAATAGTGATTACGTCACGCATGCATATTCGTAATGCCGTCGTGTCGACCTTCTCAAGGCAAATTCCATTTCTTTAAGTCTCACACTTTTGCACCTATTTTCCCTGGCTAAAACTCAAATATAAAGATTCGCTTAAGGACCGAATACCCTATATATTAAGTTTACTTTCTGTAAACCAAAAACACAAGTATAATCATGTAGACCCTCTCATAAGTAAACCGAAAAAACTGATTGGAAATAAATTTAAATAAATGTTTAAAAGAATATGCAAATGAAATAGATTTTCTGCTAATTTATTCAATTACATGACCCATATATAAGAAAGTCGTATATTCTTTGTAAATAAATTAAAAACATTGTTTTAATATGAATATAAACACACAAGAAATACAAGTTAATTCATAGGAGTACAGATCGATAGATTGCTCATTTCCCAACAAGGAAATTGATTGTTTTCAAGATTTGAAAGCCGATGTGATAGCCACAATAGTCGCCCAATAATGATGCGAGTGAAATAGTAAATAGCATGATTGCTTTCAAGTATGTTGTGTTTTTTGACAACATTAAAAGTTACAAGAAGAATTCGTCTTCTCATTCTTTAATAAAGAAACAAAAACTAGACAGAAATCTCTATTTTCGTTTTTTTTTTTGTATGTGTGTCTGTTATTGTATAATGTCATATTCGCATGTATGTGTATAAATACACGACGGCATAATTGAAGTACAGAAACACCCAGTAAAAAGCAATTCATTGTTTAAAATACTGAATGTGATTTTCCGTCTGTGTTTGGCTTGAAAAATGGCGTTCGTACCTTTAAAAAAAAATGTTATTTTAAGAAATTGCTATAAGTAAGAAATAAAAACTTATATTTTCCTTCTGTACAAAAGCTTAGAGAAAAAAAATCTCAGGTGTGGGTTTAGTGAACCCTTTTTCTGGAATCATCTCGATTTCAACTTAGCATAAGTAAGTTTTCACTCCGTGTTATTAAGCACTGAAATAAAGGCATGAAGTTATTTAATGACACGCGTTAACAAGAACAAAAGGTGTCTATAGTAAGAACTGTATTGACCTTTGTCTTTAATCAGATTAAAATAGTCAGCAGAAAAAATACACACGAAGTATAAAGTAAGAACATGACGGTTTCCAATTCACGTGCATTCACACAGTGACTTTGTTTACAATACATTATAGTCTACATTGCACTATAATAAACATACTATTGATTTTATAAAAGTTTTATATGTAAAGGCTTGTATTAAAGTTAAAAATACAAAAGTAAAGTATCATGGGTCCAAATGTGCTATGAGCAGAAACAATGATTTCGTATGCGCTCCTGTCTTATTAAATAACCTTCTGTTCATTTTATATGCTTGGATTTTCTGCTTGTGCGGTGATAAAACTTTTGAATCTTTAGGCTTTAAAAGATGTTAATATTGTTCCGATTCGAAATGTGCCTTCAGGTAGATTTTTCGATTATGGATTAACGACGTGTGATGGTATTCGAATATAAAGCGTATCTAAAAACACTCCCAGACAGATGATGTATATTTGTGTTAAATTTCATGGAGATCGGCCTACTTGTTTCGTAGTCCATAGGAAGGGAACTTCCACACGCAAAAAGAAAAAGTGCATTATATATATATATATATATATATATATATATATATATATATATATATATATACTAGCATGGGTGCCCGGCGTTGTCCGGATGTTTGGAGGTGTATGCTGAGCAAAACGAAAAAAAAAAGCCGGTCAATTTTTTAACTTTGACGCCTTTTATGACCCCTTAAAATTTATTGTTTAGGCTAAAATCGAGTTATTAATTAGATCCATGCCCAAGAGACGTATATTTAAAATTTCAAGTGTTTAGACCCCAAATTGTCGGAGGAGTTTGGTAGAGTTCTCAAAGGTCAAATCGTTGAACTTTGACTCCTTAACAGCTAAATTTCTGGCCGAAAACCGATCACATAGATTTTTCCAAATCTCAGTACCCTGTATATCAAATTTCGAGTTTGTAGATTTAAAATTAACAGAGTTATTGCGTAGGAAAATGTACACAGACACAGAGATAGACAGACACACACACACACGGACACCTTCACTTATATATATATATATATATATATATATATATGTACATATATATATATATATATATATATATATATATATATACATTAGGAGGTATATTTGATAAAAAAAAAACGACGGAAACGTTCTCAATAGGTTAGTAGAGCTAAATATATTTTTATTATTTAAACCTCGGGGATTTCTGCTTAAACCATTACAAGTTGTTTCAATTTATAGGACAACAAAATTATCCTCCAGATCTAGTTAGACAATTTAAGCAAAAAAAAAAAAAATCATTGCTTAGTTTATCTTACGAAATCGGCAGGATAATTTTCTTGCCCTGTCCATTGAAACGACTTGTAACTACTTTAACATGCCCGGATATCTCTCATTCTGTCGTAAGGACTCTGACAGACACATGCACGGGCTTGGAATCTATATTGGAACACCCTTCCATTGACTAGAGAAGCAAAACTAGAATCGGACAGTGAAGCCTTTATGTGCTTTAGACTTAACATGCAACATAACACTAGTAACTTTTATTTTCTCTACCGTTCTTCCTCGACCCAGGACTGTACTCTAATAAACAAAGTCTCTGGCAGCATGGATACAGCACTTTCCCTCGACACTAGCGCACAAGTGCATGTATTTGGTGACTTCAATGTCCACTACAAAAACTGGCTTGGATTTTCTACTTACACAGACGCAGTTGGTAGCACAACACAAAGCTTCTCTATATCTCATTCCCTATCACAGATGGTTACGTTTCCAACCCGTTTCCATGACCAGAAAGAAAATCACACATCACTCTTAGATCCCCGATGATTGTGTTACAAATGCCTACACCACACTTGGGAATGCTGATCATGTAGTGATAATAGTTGAAATCATCCTAAACTCTAGAGCCAAAACGGAAGAGCCATGGCTCGAAACAACGAGATATTATAAAAAAGGCTAACTGGGAAGCCATCAGGGATCTCATCAGAGACGCCCCATGGGGAAATATCTTTTCACTACCTGCTGAACAGTGCGCAAATGAGACCAGTGAATGGTTCAAAACAGCAATTGAAGCACATGTTCCCACGCGGAAGTTTTATAGCAAGCTCCACTCTCCCCAATGGTTTACTTCTACTTGTGAAAGTGCCATCGTGCAAAGGCAGATTTTACCGACATAAGTCCAGTTCAAACAGACAGAAGTATATAGAAGCCAGAAATAACTGTAAGAAAGAAATAGCGACAGCTAAGAGAGAATTTACTAAACCCAATAAAAAAACGCATCGGAGCACAGAATTAAGGAACCCATGACTTCTGCAAAATCTACAACAGTGTAGTAAATAATAGGTAATCAACAATTCCCCCACTATCCAACAATCATGAGGTTGTTTGCTCAGCAACCAAGAAGGCTAACATGCTTGCCAGTCGGTTTGCCTCCAACTCCACACTGCACCTTGCTTACCATCCCCTCCTGACTTTCCTTTGCGGACAGACGCCACACTGAATCTGAATATCACCTTTTCTCATGTGCATGCTATCATAAAAATTCTTGGCACTGCAAAAGCCTACGGACCTGATCTCATCCCGGCTGTGCTCTTAAAAAATTGCTCCGCCGAAGTAGCTCCGGTTCTCTTCAAACTTTAGAACAAATGCCTCAATGAATCTTGCTGTCCTGCCTACTGGAAAACTTCTTCTGTGGTACCAGTTTTCAAGAATTCTGCCGTAAGAACTGACCCAATAAATTATCGCCCCATTAGCCTCCTCTCACTTTTCGCCAAAATATTTGAGTCTATAATTAACCAAGCTCTAGTGCTTAACCTTACAGATGCTAAACTTCTGACCGACCAATAATATGGATTTAGGCAAGCCTGTTCTACGGAAGACATCCTAACTCTAATCTCTGAGCGTATATACCAAAACAAAGTAGGGGAGGGTAAAGCGGTAGCTCTAGAAATATGTAAGGCTTTTAACAAGGTATGGCAGGGAGGTCCTCTCAGAAAAGGCACATCATACAGTATCACTGGAAGAATACTTAACATAATTAAAACCTTCTTAGATAAGAGAAAAATCCAGGTTGTCCTCGATATTCGTACATCTAAATAATATGGTATAAATGCGAGAGTGTCTCAGGGGTGTATCTTGGACCTCTATTATTCCTAATATTCACAAATGACCTCCCTGACAAAATTGTCTGTGAAATGGCAGACACACTAGAGGACGACCTCGAATCTTGTGGAATGGGGACATAAATGGATGCTCACATTCAATGGTGCCAAGACTAAACTTGTTTCCTTTAATAACTACAAGAAACATTCTCTACCACCAATAGCAATGGCCAAAGACTCTTTATCTGAAAGTACATCTTTTACACTCCTCGGCCTAACGTTCACAATAAACATGAGTTGGAAAAATTACATTGAGAGCATTGCCAGCACCGCTGCGAAAAAAGTTAGGTTCTCTCTACCGTGCTAGAAAGATACTAACACCTGAATCTATCCTTTAGCTCTATAAGGCCACCATTCGCCCATGTATAGAGTAGTGTTGTCATATTTGGGCTGGTGAACCTGCAACTAGTCTCTCGCTCCTGGACAAGGTTCAAAGAGAGTCGCCAACCTAATAGGTCCTGAACTGACATCTAAACTTCAGCCTCTTTCCCATCGACGCAACGTTGCATCCCTCTGCCTGTTCTACAAGTATTTTAATGGTGAATGCTCTGACGAACAGCAGATACTTGTGCCCCCACGACCTAGACACCCTCGACAAACCCGACAGGAAGCTAAATCCGCCCCCCCACACACACAACAGAGATCCCTAGATGTAAGTACTTTAATGGTGAATGCTCCGACGAACTGCAAGCACGTAAATACTCCCGACAAACCTGGCAAGCAGCAAGATCCCACCCCTTCAAAGTTGAGATCCCTAGATGTAAATGAGCCTTCTACTCCAGTAGCTCCTTCCCCAGAACCGCTAGACTTTAGAATTCCCTTCCGATTCCCAACTGTACTGACATGCAGAAGTTCAAGTGTAACGTTAACCGACATCTTTCTGCCCAACTCCCCACATAGTTCCACTGTAGCTTATGTTTCTGATAGTAGCCCCCTACACCAAAGTGGCAATGTGCCTTGTTTGGGATGAAAATGTAATAAAAAAATCAAAAATTCTTAAGGTTGAAATCAACACAGACACACACAGACACACAGAAACACACAGAAACACATACACACAAACCCACGCACACACACACACACACACATATATATATATATATATATATATATATATATAAGTAAATGGTAGTTTGCTTGAAGCATTGCTGGTAAAGCAATATATGGCGCTATCTTGAATATACTCTTGTTTTTCTTTTGAAAATGGGAGGTACTTTCTCCTGAAATTAATCAACGTTTTTTACCACCAACGGATTTTTATATACACCGTACATACCAATATCTTGGTTGCAAATAATTATGTAATCATACCCGTCGATGTGTTTCTTTGTTTTTCCTTTCTTTCCTCTTGTGATTCCAGTACTTTCCGCATTGCTCTCGGCTTTTATAAACTTACACACACACACACGCACACACACACACACACATATATATATATATATATATATATATATCTTCTATCTATCTATCTATCTATCTATCTTCTATATATCTATAAAAACAGAGATGTGTGTGCCACAGACGATTTCTGATTGGTTAATCCAATAATCACATCTCCTAAAAAACTATGGTTCGTAGGCTCTTACCTTTACCATAAAATATTATGGCTTGATTTATTGTCCATCTTGGAAGGGTTTAATTTTTTCCTAACTTGCGATTTACAAATTAAAAAAATACGAAACTGACAATCTAACAATCGAACCTCCGACATCACGGCCGCCATTATGAAACTAAACCAAAAAAAAAAAAAAAAAAAGCGCCTTCACTCGTGGTCTTTACATTTCGGGTTTGGGTACTTGTGCAGTTTTCCATTGACATTAAAAAATGGAAATATTTAAAAAAATATATATATATTGTACGTACTCGTCATGGGATAAAGTTTTCCTACAGAAAATATCACGTAATTTCATCAAGTAGTTATTTTTTTATAGCGAAAAAAGAAAAAAATCAACGCTACAAGCGAGTCATTATTAATTAAACAGAAAGTTCAAGTAGGGGGATTTCCCCATTTTTTTTTTTATAGCGAGGCCAAATTTCGCGTGGCCTTTTTTTAAAGCAGTTTGGCCTTCAAATTTCTGTTTGGCCTTTTTCTTCACCGATGAAATAAAAAAAGCAAATAAAAACAACGCAATAAAACTTTTAAAAATACGGCACACTTTTGTTGTTCTTGTTTGGTTTTTTTTTGGTAATTTTCCTTATTTTTTTATTTTTTCAAGATAATACTATTAAATGGACACTATTATGCCAAATTAGCCCCCCCCCCCGAAAAAAAATGCACAAAAATTCGAGATTTAAGGTTTTGACGAGATAATTTAGCGAATTGTCCGGACTATTGCGAGAGAACCATCCATTAGTTTTTCCTGAAATTTTGCCACAAATTGTATTTCAATACATAGATGTGCATAGTAACAACATTTTTTAGCCGAAAATTTCCGTTGCGTCCCCAGATTTCATCGGTGAAGAAAAAGGCCAAACATAAATTTTGAAGGCCAAACTGCTTTAAAAAAAGGCCAAATTCGCGAAATTTGGCCTCGCTATCAAACGATTTGACCTTTGAGAACTCTACCAAACTCCTCCTACAATTTTGGGTCTAAACACGTGATATTTTAGATATAGATTCCTTGGACATGGATCTAACTTATTACCTTTACTTGATCCCTAAACAATAAATGTTAAGAAGTCATAATAGGGGTCAAAGTTTAAAAAATTGACCGTTTTTTTTTCTCAGCATTAACCTCAAAACACCTGGGCAACGCCGGGCACCGATTGCTAGTATATATATATATATATATATATATATATATATATATATATATATATATATATATATGTATATATATCAATAATATAAAGCTGAACGTCTGTATGTGTGTCTGGTCACGAATAAGCTCCTATATGGTTGACTATTATAGAAAACTGATCCCATATTATGATAGAAGATGTATCGAGACATAGGAATGCGTATGTTTTATCTGGCATAATGATGATTCATTAAAATTGTGGGGTCGCCTGGTCCACAAAGTATGGAAATAAAAAATAAAAAAAACCTTTACAAGTGTTTTTGATATAGATGCACATAATAATACTTTGATTAGTATGTTTGAACTTAAATATGGATGGTATAATAAAATTGTGGGGTCTGCGTTCGCGCCTGGTCTCCATAGAATGGAAATAGGCACAAACTTTAATAAAGACTTTTCATATCTATCTGCGTGAGTATACTTTGATAATTATGTTTCAGTTTGAAGAAATATGGTATAATAAAATTATGGGGTGTTCGTTCGCACCTGACCTCCATAGAATGGAAATATATCACAAAGTTTAACAAGGTTTTTTAATATAGATCCACAGAATATTGTGATAAGTGTTTCAGTGTGAACAGGTATGGTATAATAAATTATGAGGTTTATCTATTTTATTTTTACTTTCATCATATTTTGGTTTGGTTTTGATATCCCCAAATTCGAAGCTATCTCTTTACAACCTTTCATTTTCATAACCTATCATACTTTCATAAATCAGAGTAAATTTTCTGTAGGCTGTTTTTGAACCCAGTCACCGACGGGTACTTTTGCTAGTATATACATATATATATATATATGTATATATATATATATATATATATATATATATATATATATATATTGCTTTGAAAAGTATGAATGGAGTCATTATGGGTGAAAAAACAAAAAACAACAGAAACGGGAAATTGTATAGAGACAAATCGACTAAAAAGAATTATAGGTAAAAAAAAAACATCGAATAAAAAAGGATCCATACGAAATTTCGTGTAAAAAAAAAAATTAAGGGATCTAGGTTAACCTTTCGACCGACCCTTTTCAATAGATCTCATCGGTAAGTTACATTAAGTTAACGAATGAGAATGAAAAAAGTTTTATGTAGACAAAAAGAACTTTCACATAAATTAGAGTTATTTAAAGAACTTAAAAAAAAAGTCTACATGTACGCTGGTTTTTCTGTTTTGCCTATACTTATTTGTAGACAACGGATTTTCTTAATTATATATATATATATTTTTCTCGACTTCATCTCCTCCCCTTTTTCCATTCTCATTCGTTAACTTAATGTAACTTACCGACGAGATCTATTGAAAAGGGTCGGTCGAAAGGTTAACCTCTAGATCCCTTAATTTTTTTTTTTTTTACACGAAATTTCGTATGGATCCTTTTTTATTCGATGTTGTTTTTTTTTACCTATAATTCTTTTTAGTCGATTTGTCTCTATACGATTTCCCGTTTCTCTTGTTTTTTTTTTCGTATTTTTTCACCCATAATGACTCCATTCATACTTTTCAAAGCAATATTAAAATTGTGTACCACGAACCATCTGTTTATATATATATATATATATATATATATATATATATATATATATATATATATTCCTTGTTATACTGCCCTATCCTGAAACATACTCCTCATTTGACTTCAAATAGATTTTTCCACTTTTTCTAATTTTTGCTCATGTAGCAAAATCCCAAATATAACAATATTTTTCCCCATGTTAATCCAAATCTTGTTTTATAGACATTTTCATCATTTTATCTACAGATAATCTTAATGTTATTTGAATATCAGAAAAAGTTACATGCTATGCTTATCATTGGGTTGCATTGATAAGTTTTATTCAATTTAATGTATTTCTCTGTAAGACATTACATCTCTTTGATAAAAAGAACTTCTTTGCTCGATATGTCTTCGTCGATTGAACACTGCCTCCCTGCGGCGTTTGTGTTTAACCAAGGAACCCTCGAGAAAAGAGCTTTGTTACCATTATTTTCACGAACCTGCACAATTATAGAAGCCTAGTAACTATATATTATACTGATTTTTGTTTCTTTAGTTATGTTACTCTTCGAAAAAGGTCAAATACAATTTTTGATAGTCAGTCTGCTTCACAAGCACCAAATTCGCAAAATCAATCTCGAAAGCTTGAGAAAAATATTAGAGTAACCTCTATTTAATGTAGTTACATTTTCGAATGACAGGGTGTAGATAATATATGAGTATTCTTGTAATTGTATGAGAAAGAAGCCTGTGGTTATTTAGACGTGGTGCAATTCTATATCAAATATATAACCTAGCGAAGTTTTACAAGAAAGGCAACATTCAAAGTAAACGTCAAATAAAAAGTTTAAAAAAAGCTTATCTCAAAGAGGTACTGTATTGAAGAAGTAAATTTAAGATTGTCTTTTACAATGAGATTGCATTATTCGTATTGAACTATGTAGCACAATATTATTTTCTAAGTATTTATTAGCACATATTAATTTATCTCATCTAAATTTGTTGTATACTATATTAAAATAAAATGTACTCTGTTTTTATGGGCTTGACTTTTACTCCTGATCTAAAATGAAACACGTACATCAAATCTGTCGCATAGGTCATTGGAAAAAATTGTGGGTCCTTCTACTGCTCTATTAGATATCTCACTCCTGATGTAACGCTCTATCTATGTAAGAACTGCTTATTCTGCCTTGACAGAGTTCAGAATAGAGTTCGTAGCTCAGTGGAGGCGTGCCCTTTTCTCTTCCCTGCAGCCTCTTTCCAACCGAAGAGACGTTTCGAAGCTGTCTCTGTTTTACTGTTATTTTCGTGGCAAGTTCTCGTCTGAGCTCCAATCATCGCCAATCATTCGCGAAAAACACCCATCTAGCTGAAACCACTGTCAATATTTTTCCTCACTCTTTATCTGAGCCTAAACCGAAACGTAGATTCCATGAACAAAGCTTCTTTCTCAGAACTGCACGCCTGCGGAACTCTCTTCCGTTAGTCTGTTTTCCAGCTGACTACAATTTGGTTGTCTTCAAGTCCAACGTAAACAAATTCTTGATGACTCGTCTCATTAAATAATCCAATTTACCTTCTATTTTCTAATATTAACGATTACTAACCAATAATCACATTGACTATTGTACACTCAATAACACTTATCATCGAGTGGCTTCGGGGCCTTTATAATTGGTGACCTCTTTGTAAACAAATAGATATTTGAATAATATTTGCTGTAGGTTATTAGTTTTTTGGTGCCAAAAGGCTCGGTTTTCGCGCTAACCTGGAAATTATCAGCTTAATAAGAACATATTTTCTGATTAAATATATTTCTTATTCTTTGCAACCTTCGCCAATCTTGATGCATAAGTTCCTGTCATTTTTTCTAAAAGAAAATCAAAGAATTTTTACAGCAGAACTAAGTTCGTGTGGGACCCAAGCTCCATATTTTTGCGTGGATCTCATCGACGATGAATTGTCGCAAGATCCCACTTCATTTTTTTCACCCAATTCTCTCACCCAATGTCTGATGGCCATCTTCCTTCAGAAGAACCCTGAGTTGGTCTTCGTCTATCTTGATTGGTTTTCCCGAACGTGGGGCGTCATTGAGGTCAAATTTATAGTCTTTCAATCTGGTAAAACAATGTCGAACAGTTCTCTCAGACATAGCGTTTTTTTTCTTTATACCTCACCTATATGCTTAGTTACTTCAGTAGTTTTTGACCTCGGTGAAAGGCGAAAAGGTGTCGAAAAAGTGATTTTTTAAAATCTATTTGACAATCCATCTGACGGTTCTGAAAAACGATTAACGATTATTCCAAATTCTTACGCCCTATGGACAACACCAGGATTTCTGTCTTTAAAACGACTTCTTAATGTCTGGCAATTCTTTGAAATACTGAAGAGAAAAGTTGAAGGATAGATAGCTCATTAGCGTTGGAACAGAGGGGCGCGTAAAGAGCCCATAATTAGGAATTGGATTTGCAAAGACAGATCAATAGGATTTAAGATGCAAAGGTTAGTTTTGCTGTGATCTTCATGGGCGAGGTAGTGTTGTAATGTCTTTATGAAGAAAGCCTCGACAATTTTATAGATAAGGTCTCATAATATTATTATTTGAGGAATCACATTACTTGCATCAGAGAAAAGGATATATCAATTTCAGGAATGGTAAACTTATTTAGAGAATATATATATATATATATATATATATATATATATATATATATATATATATATATATATGTAGAGAATCACTGCCCCTCCCTATCTTCCCGCGCCAACCTCACAGTTATATCGAAGAGAGAAGTGAAATCTATTTATGGATTTAGTGGGGTCGGACATTATTGAACATTGTGCTGTAAAGAAAATTGTGTATAATTATATATTTATATATTTTCTTTCTGGAAATTAATCAGTAGAAGAACTGAGTTGTTTTTTTGTTTTTTGTGTGCATGACCTTGCTTTTCTTCCGTATATGAAAGACCGGCGAGGCGACGGCATATCAACTGTGGCGCCAAAAGTACCGACGAACACCCGGCCGTGAATTAAATACCAACTAGCGCGATCAACGGGGTTCTGTCGCACGAAGAAGTTACATCTAGTTGCTGTTGACCGAGATAGTGATTTGGACGATCATAGGGCCACACTTTTATGACGTGTGACCAGGATAGTGTAACACTTACACTTCAATGACTATTCAGCTTAAACAGAGATAATTAATCTTTGTCTTAACTCATGATAAAATAAAAAGGAAGAAAATGTCCGCATTTAATATTATGTTAAGTGATATAGTCAATGTTTAACAAATTAGTAGACTGCGGAAGAATAGTCGAGTACGTTAGCTAGTATAGCGATGCAGTTTTCATGGCTAGGCCAAATAAATACAGATAAAATAGTTGACAAGTAAAACAAATAAAACAGAATGAATAAATAATAAACAGCGGAATTGCGAACTATTGGTGAAATAAAAGAATAATTCTGTACGGAAAGTAACACATCCTCTCGCTATTGAGATAGAGGAAAATGTGGGACAGACGTTATTTGATGAGACAAAAAGGAACGAGATACAGACTTTAACTGTACTGTTGTTTGTAAAAGTTCATACTTGCGATTGAAAAAGTAAAACACTTAGAGACACGGCGGGTTCGTTGATCCTATAATAGCAAGCTGATTTTAAACAAATGTGTGTAACTTACTTGTTTCGTACGAAAATATATCCCAAAACAAGTTAAAAGCTCAAGTTGTCTCTCAAGTTTTCGGCATATAATAACAGAAGAAACTCTTCGAAATAGAATTAAGAAAGTGTCATAACCCTATCAGGGCACAAGGGAGTTAACTCAACTCGCCGAATAAAGAACGACATTGTTGCGAGATTAATGATTTTTATTAAAAAATAAGTGACATATATATTAAAGCTTTTAGGGGTAAAACACTATAATTTGTAGAATACTATCAATACAAAGTATGTTTATTACGTGCCTACTAAATATATGCGATGAATTGTGTTTAATTGAAAATGATAAAGGGAGAATTCTTAGTAAAATTAAAAAAAAGTCTTTGATTAAACCACTGAATATATATATATATATATATATATATATATATATATATATATATATATATATATTACCTTGGGCTATTTTTATCTAGATGTTAAGTAACCAATAAAGTTTAGCGAGGTTAATACAAGAGAGCTTAATACAGAAGTAAAGCATAGCATACTTTTTTATTTTATTTTAGATAAGCAGTAATATTTTGTTGCACATTCATGAGCATGTTTCAGTCAACTAGTTACCAGTAACTAGAGATCACTTCAGGCGATAAAGCGTATACGAAAACAAAGTTTGCAATGTAAATATAAGGTCTTCTTCGTCACAGGGTGTTAATATCAGGAGCTTCTCTTAGAGGTTGTGAAAAATAAAATTTGGTTGTATGTAACTGAGACTCAATAGTCGGGCGGATTTGAGTCTGTGTTTAGAAACAGGAATGATATAGGGGGGTTAACGGTTGAGGTGGAGGTAATGTAAGACTAGTAAGAAAGGTATTTGTTTGATGCCTGTCATAGATCATAAATATTCTAGTATGCATAGGTTAAATATTCTAGTATGCATAGGTTAAATAGTCTAGTATGCATAGGTTAAATATTCTAGTATGCATATGTTAAATATTCTAGTATGCATAGGTTAAATATTCTAGTATGCATATGTTAAATATTCTAGTATGCATAGATTAAATATTCTAGTATGCATATGTTAAATATTCTAGTATGCATAGGTTAAATATTCTAGTATGCATAGGTTAAATATTCTAGTATGCATAGGTTAAATATTCTAGTATGCATAGGTTAAATATTCTAGTATGCATAGGTTAAATATTCTAGTATGCATATGTTAAATATTCTAGTATGCATACGTTAAATATTCTAGTATGCATATGTTAAATATTCTAGTATGCATAGGTTAAATATTCTAGTATGCATAGGTTAAATATTCTAGTATGCTTAGGTTAAATATTCTAGTATGCATAGATTAAATATTCTAGTATGCATAGGTTAAATATTCTAGTATGCATAGATTAAATATTCTAGTATGCATATGTTAAATATTCTAGTATGCATAGGTTAAATATTCTAGTATGCATACGTTAAATATTCTAGTATGCTTAGGTTAAATATTCTAGTATGCATAGGTTAAATATTCTAGTATGCATACGTTAAATATTCTAGTATGCATACGTTAAATATCCTAGTATGCATACGTTAAATATTCTAGTATGCATAGGTTAAATATTCTAGTATGCATAGGTTAAATAGTCTAGTATGCTTAGGTTAAATATTCTAGTATGCTTAGGTTTAATATTCTAGTATGCATAGGTTAAATATTGTAGTATGCATAGATTAAATATTCTAGTATGCATATGTTAAATATTCTAGTATGCATACGTTAAATATCCTAGTATGCATACGTTAAATATTCTAGTATGCATAGGTTAAATATTCTAGTATGCATAGGTTAAATAGTCTAGTATGCTTAGGTTAAATATTCTAGTATGCTTAGGTTTAATATTCTAGTATGCATAGGTTAAATATTCAAGTATGCATAGGTTAAATAGTCAAGTATGCATACGTTAAATATTCTAGTATGCATACGTTAAATATTCTAGTATGCATACGTTAAATATTCTAGTATGCTTAGGTTAAATATTCTAGTATGCATAGGTTAAATATTCTAGTATGCTTAGGTTAAATATTCTAGTATGCATAGGTTAAATATTCTAGTATGCTTAGGTTAAATATTCTAGTATGCATAGGTTAAATATTCTAGTATGCATAGGTTAAATATTCTAGTATGCATAGGTTAAATATTCTAGTATGCATAGGTTAAATATTCTAGTATGCATAGGTTAAATAGTCTAGTATGCATAGGTTAAATATTCTAGTATGCATAGGTTAAATATTCTAGTATGCTTAGGTTAAATATTCTAGTATGCATAGGTTAAATATTCTAGTATGCATAGGTTAAATATTCTAGTATGCATAGGTTAAATAGTCTAGTATGCATAGGTTAAATATTCTAGTATGCATAGGTTAAATATTCTAGTATGCATAGGTTAAATATTCTAGTATGCATAGGTTAAATATTCTAGTATGCATAGGTTAAATATTCTAGTATGCATAGGTTAAATATTCTAGTATGCTTAGGTTAAATATTCTAGTATGCATAGGTTAAATAGTCTAGTATGCTTAGGTTAAATATTCTAGTATGCATAGGTTAAATATTCTAGTATGCATAGGTTAAATATTCTAGTATGCATAGGTTAAATATTCTAGTATGCATAGGTTAAATATTCTAGTATGCATAGGTTAAATATTCTAGTATGCATAGGTTAAATATTCTAGTATGCTTAGGTTAAATATTCTAGTATGCATAGGTTAAATATTCTAGTATGCATAGGTTAAATATTCTAGTATGCATAGGTTAAATATTCTAGTATGCATAGGTTAAATATTCTAGTATGCATAGGTTAAATAGTCTAGTATGCATAGGTTAAATATTCTAGTATGCATAGGTTAAATAGTCTAGTATGCATAGGTTAAATATTCTAGTATGCATACGTTAAATATTCTAGTATGCATATGTTAAATATTCTAGTATGCATAGGTTAAATATTCTAGTATGCATAGGTTAAATATTCTAGTATGCATATGTTAAATTTTCTAGTATGCATAGGTTAAATATTCTAGTATGCATACGTTAAATATTCTAGTATGCATAGGTTAAATATTCTAGTATGCATAGGTTAAATATTCTAGTATGCATAGGTTAAATATTCTAGTATGCATAGGTTAAATAGTCTAGTATGCATACGTTAAATATTCTAGTATGCATAGGTTAAATATTCTAGTATGCATAGGTTAAATATTCTAGTATGCATAGGTTAAATATTCTAGTATGCATAGGTTAAATAGTCTAGTATGCTTAGGTTAAATATTCTAGTATGCATAGGTTAAATATTCTAGTATGCATATGTTAAATATTCTAGTATGCATAGGTTAAATATTCTAGTATGCATAGGTTAAATATTCTAGTATGCATAGGTTAAATATTCTAGTACGCATAGGTTAAATATTCTAGTATGCATAGGTTAAATATTCTAGTATGCATAGGTTAAATATTCTAGTACGCATAGGTTAAATATTCTAGTATGCATAGGTTAAATAGTCTAGTATGCTTAGGTTAAATATTCTAGTATGCATAGGTTAAATATTCTAGTATGCATAGGTTAAATATTCTAGTATGCATAGGTTAAATATTCTAGTATGCATATGTTAAATATTCTAGTATGCATAGGTTAAATATTCTAGTATGCATAGGTTAAATATTCTAGTATGCATAGGTTAAATATTCTAGTATGCATAGGTTAAATATTCTAGTATGCATAGGTTAAATATTCTAGTATGCATAGGTTAAATATTCTAGTATGCATAGGTTAAATATTCTAGTATGCATAGGTTAAATAGTCTAGTATGCATAGGTTAAATATTCTAGTATGCATAGGTTAAATATTCTAGTATGCATAGGTTAAATATTCTAGTATGCATAGGTTAAATATTCTAGTATGCATATGTTAAATATTCTAGTATGCATAGGTTAAATATTCTAGTATGCATAGGGAAATGTTAATTAAACATCTATGCTAAAAGGGGTTTCGGATTTAATATCATTTCTACACACACACCAGGGAAGAGGTTAAGAAATAAGGAAGAAAAGGAAAAGACGCAAGGGAAGAGAAAAGAAGAAAAGAAAATAAAGAAGAAAAGGGAAAGAAGAAGAATGAAAAAGGGAAATTATAAATGATTTATGTGTGGTGATACTAAGGCATGCCTATCTACTTTCCATTCGTACTTCATGCATGTTCACTCCTCCCACCTACACTCACAATCTCACATCATAGTTATTGCTTAATTTAATACGAGGAAGCTTGAAAGTTGTGTAACAGTAATAATTATAATAAAATCTAAAAATGTACATAATTAATTCATCTCCATGTTTAGATATAATCATCTACTCTGTGATAACGATAATTATATATAGCAGGTTATGCGATAATTATCATAAATATCACAGTTACTAACATGTTTACACTCATTATATTCTATTTTTAATTATCATTATCAAAATTAGAGTTGATTATTATATCTAAGCATGTAGATAGATTTACTTACTTATTTGCGTATAAACGTAAAAACAGTTATTACTAAAATGTCTCCCTAAAATCAGCACTTTCTAGACATCTTCCAAAATTGGAATCTCTATATAATGGGTTTTCGCTAAACAAGAAAAGCAATAAAATTTATAGAGAGTTAATCATGTTTTGACAGATAAGCCATAAGATTTCCTTATTGATTATTGAAATTGACAATCCTTTCTTCTTAAAGAGGTGTCTACTGCTCTCCAACTTTTTTGATCGTAACAAAGCTAACTTTCGCCTCTAGGATCCTAAATCCATCTCTTCAAATCCAATATCTCTTATTATGTGCTCTGAATGCGTCGATCGGTTTCAAAGTTAGAAAGCTAGTCAACTGTTTATCTTTTGTTCACGTGTTCTCGTCTGTATTTCAAAGGAGACGCAGACAGCAAGAAGTCTTTGTGAGAACAGACATGCTGGTGATGTCTATGGAGGTAAGGGTGCATTGCTGATGTCTGCTGGGTTACCGTGAGTCGGATGGAGGTAGGGGAGGTAATTGGAGACTCGTTTTGTGAAAGAAAAAAAACGACAGGAAACTTTGTGTCTAAGCGGAAATGAAGCATTTAAAGATATTCATTTTGGCATATCATACATCGATGCTATGGAATAAATTGTGTGACTTGTGATTCGTATTGACGAAAGGTAAAGTTTATCAGTTTTTAATATGTTTAGATAGATAGCGATCATTTAGAGCTATATACGTATTAAACAGCATAGAAATATACTAGTTTACTTACAATGCATTGCAAGGAGGTTTACTGTGTAGAACATTACTCTTTTCCCACATGATAAAAATCCGCACGATATCAAATTAGCTGACTTAACAAGAATGTTTATTTTTCAATAAATTCAAATGTACCCGATCTTCTAAAAGCCAATAGAATAGAGGTCTTTGTTAAGGTGTATTTAACTCTGTTAGCTGGACTAATGTTCTATGGATTTCTAGGAGGTCCACCACTTCATAGTTTGCTTTCTTACCCTTTAAGAAAGTGCCATTTTATTGTAAATCATTTGATGCGCTTCTACGAGGAAATGCCGACGAGACTCTCAATCCATGTTATGTAAGACAGAGTCGTTCTAATCGCTGGCGAAATTTGAATGGTGTATAATATATACAAGAGTCATTAAATAAATAAGTTAATTTTTTTTATAAGGACTTCTAATTCAGATTTAATTTTAACTTTTATAAAATTTGTCTTACTTTTCCTTGTGGATTTAATTTCTGTTGCATGTTAAAAAGAAAAGCTTTTAAAGTGCCGATAAAACAAATAAATGGCCGACCAAAAGTAACACGCCAAGACGGAACGACGTTCAGTTTTCAAGCTTTTAATTTCTGAAGAGTATGAATCGGTTCAAATTTGTAAGAGACTGTCACCTATGTATATATTCGAATGTTTCAGCCGAAAACAAAATGAATACAATTTCGTTAAATTATTTAAAGAACGGTTCAGCAGGGTTGAGGCTGCAGACAAGCCGGGTAAGTGTAGTAAAATGAGGTTCCGGGGGCAACGACCTCATTTAGTCTGACAGAAGAAGAATAGCGAATGTAATCGTACGTTCTCTTTTGAGAGAGTAACAATTTTGTCCATGGTGACCTTTGCTACTCGAAACCTGGTGCTGGTAGGTACTAAAGATGCTACTACAGAGCTCAAACGGAGGATGGTCAAGTTGTTTTAGCAGTTTATAGTATAACTACAAAGTATAAATTTCAATTCTTAAGCGGAACATTATAAGCTGACGTTTTGTGGTGGTTACATCTGTTCTGTGCCTGTTTCTGCTCTACTTCCTTTTCTATTCTTGCTGTCTCAGGGCGAAGTTAGTTCCTCGTAGGTTTATACACATGACCACCTCTACTAAATAGCCTCTAACTCTGCAGAGATGAAAATGATGCGCTTTAATATTTGTCAGACAGTTTACTCAGTAGAGTTTGGTCTCCTGTGTTGTTTTTTTTCCACAACTGAAATAAGCTACATAATGATAAAGTTCTTTTGTGCATTTATTAATAAGTTATTTACTCCTTTGAGTTAACATTACGCTTCATTTATTTCTGTTTCACTTGCAGTTGCATTCCGTGGGTTTTATTGAGTTTCTGAAGACGTGGTAACATGCGATTAGACATATGTTTAGTATCATGAGCCAGAGTCCAAACGGCCGTTAACGAAATGGAGTTAGCTCTCCATTGAAGAATACGTTCAAATCCCAGCAGTCAACGAAGGAAGTAATTCTCACAGATTTTTGGGATGTGCAAGGCACACTCACCAGTTAATTCCTTTAAAAAAAGAAGGCACTGTGAACAGTCTCAACTGCTGTGAATTGCTGAGGCAGGTCAAGAAAGACAAAAAAAAAACAAAATCAAATGCAGGGGTCATCAGTCAGAAAGAAATCCTCTTGAATCATGAAAACGCAAGGCTTCATACAACAGCTCATATGGTGCAGATCATCATCAAGCTGAGCTGGGAATTCCTCCCTCATCCCTCTTACAGTACAGACTTGTCGTTTCTGACTTTTACTTTTATGGTCCCTTAAAAGCGTCCGCGAGAGATTCGAAGCTTGAAAGCAGTGATGATGTCGAGAGCGACTGGCTGAAGCATCAGTCCAAAGGTTATTTACAATGACGGAATACGAAAGCTTATACTAAGATGAACAAAAGTGTATATCAATGCTGGGGGACTGCGTTTTAAGAGAATAAGTTTCAATCTGTATTAGAGGTCCCTCTTCTGAGAAATCCCCCTCATATATTGAATGACTCTCGTTATTAAGAATGGAACGGAGTTTCCTGTGATATAAGTTGCCATCAGCAGAAATAACCTCTAGAAATCTCCGAATATTAAATAAAAAAGCGATGGAAATTATTAAGAATATTGTTATGATCTTCAACATTAACAGCAACAATATTATATTTTCAAAGTAGATCGATTAGCGGCATGCTGTGTTTTTTGAGTTGGAAAAGTTAAATATTTGTAAATCAGACGTGTTTTTTTAATATGCAGGGGATAACTAAGTAAAGAAAAAAAAAACAAGGAAAGTGAAAGCAACAACAATGTCATGCGAGGAAGAACATAAGATAAATATGTTAAGACATTCGTTCAGTTCTCAAGGGTTTCTTATTAACTTCACCCCAAGTTATAACTTAAAGCAAGTAGAAATAGGTTTACATTCGGAAGCCGCTTAACACACGTTTTTTCTGTTTTGTATTTTAGTTTTTATATTTCATGAGCGATTTAGTCGACAAAGTAGGACGTATTTCTGTTATCTAGGTAAAAACAAAATTATTCGATGTAACACTTATTGTAAGCAAGTTTTGGATCTTGAAGTAGTATTTTAGTTCCTTATATCAAGTGACTTCATACGTTGTCTGCAGCGATATTCATGAAAAGAAATTACCAATTTTTAAAAAAAAACTTTTAATTTTTCTTCGGGTTCATGCTTTCTATTTGGGAAATTGTCTGTCAAGCTAAAGAACTTACATGGAATGTAAAACCGTTCGTTTTATCAACATTGTTCGCGTTTTCTCAACGATCCGAGCATATGTATCAGTTAGTATTGTAACCCATCACATGAGAAGGTGGTTAAGGACCCCTGCTTATCTGAATTCTCGGCTCGTGTAGTCTAGTTTTCTCTGAGGTTGTTACCTGAAATCTGGTATGCTGAAAGCGAATATCGAAGCAGCAGACAGGAAGAAAGACAAACTCATGTAGTCTATCTACAGAAGCTTAATTTCGCAGAATTATGTACAAATGTTTTTACAATGATCACTTTTGTAAAAAATTTTTTCAGAGTCTCAAATCTCATCACAGTGATATGCAATATGATTTCCGTTCTGCCAGATCTACAGCAGATGTACAAACGGTTATATCTCGTAGGATGAGTGAATCTTTTGGTAAAGCCTTCCTCCCTAGAGCAATTGCTCTTGACACATCAAAAGCCTTCGATAAAGTATGGCATAATCACGAGATTTCCAGCTACGGTAGAACTGAAAATGTTTTCTCGATCATTAAATCATTTCTCTCATAAGAGTAGTGGTTGATGGGGAGAAATCAGACGCCCTCAGTATTAATACTGGAGTCTCTCAGGGGCACATCCTGATCCCAACACTCTTCCTGATCTACATCAATAATTTCCCAAAACACATACTTTAATCATTCGTTAACATCTATGCTGATGACACGACCATCTTTGGCAACACATCTCAGGCGTAAATGACACAGTTCTCTCTGATTCTCTTTCCTCTGATCTCGAGTCCGTGATACAGTGAGGGAAGAGGTAGCTGGTTACTTTTAATGCATCTAAAACCAAGCTCCTATCTTTATATCATCAATGTTCTGATCCTCATCTGGCATTAATTGAAATGGATGGCTCTCAAATAGGGGAAGCTGGATGTTTTGATAAGCTCTGGGCTTGACCTTTACTACTGGCCTGAAATTGAACACGCACATCATGTATATTGCCAAAGTCGCTGGAAAAATGGTAGGATCCTTCTACCGCTCCAGAAGATATCTCACTGCTGATGCAATTCTCTATCTATATAAAATCCAAGTACGTCCAAGGATGGAGTACTGTTGCTACATCTAAACAGGAGCTGCTAAAAAGACTCTATCCTGCTTGACAGAGTACACAATAGGATTCGTGGCTTAATGGAGACGCCCTTTTCTCTTTCCTGAAACCTCTCACCCACAGGAGAGACGTTGGGAGATTGTCTTTGTTTTATCGTTACTTACATGGCAAGTTCTCGTCTGAGCTCCAATCCATGGTCACCCTCGCCGATCTTTCGCGAAAAACACCAGTCTAGCTGAAGCCACTGTCGCAAATTTTCCCCACTCTTTATCTGTACCAAAACTCAAACGCGGATTCCATGAACAAAGCTTCTTTCTTAGAACTGCACGCCTGTGGAACTCTGTTCCGTCTGCACGTTTCCCACCTGACTACAACCTGGATGTTTTCAAGTCCAAAATAAACAAATTCCTGATGAACCGCCCTTAAGTAAGACACTTTATCAAATCTCAACACTAACATACTGTACACGCAATAACCCTTATCCCCGAGTGGCTTCCGTGCCTTGATAAGTGGTGACCGCCTTGTAAAAAAAAAACCCAAAATATTTTGATAAAATTTAGCACGGGTGCATTCGTACTAACTTAGTAAGGTGTTGTACAGGATCAATATGTATAGTAATTAAATAATGATTATGAGTTTTTAAATATATTATAGACAACACGCTGAGTAAACTAGTAAGATATTTGTGTGAAAAATATGATATTTAACGGTTTCATGTAAATTAATCAAGGACGTTTTCATATCTCTTTTCTCGAAACAAAAGAAGATCGTTTAACTAGTATTGTGACGTCACGTCTATCAGTAACTATATTTCTGATCTTTATTCATATCTAATTATATCATATTTTGGTCCCACGGAAAAAGGAGTGAAGACCTGTAAAAACACCCATTGTCCTTTCGTCCGTTCGTCTGTGCGTCCTTTCGTCTGTTCGTCCGTTCGTATATTAGTTTATCTGCACTTTTCTCAATAACTACGCCTTGGAATTTTTGGAAATTTTGCACAAACATTAAACATCATATGAGTAAAAGAAATAATAGAACGGATTTTCCGGGAAGACTCCGATTGCCTCGCTAGTTGTGCCTTTCGAGTTAAAATGGCTAAAATTGATAGTTTTGGTCTTATTAAAAAAATAAATTGATGCCTTGGATTTTTAAAAAATATCTGAAAAAGTTTAACGTATTTCACTATAATTCTGTTTGTCTATACTTCGCGATAACTCTTAGATGTGCCCCAGGGCGCTGTTTTAGGGCTAAAAAAAAAAAAAAAATAATTCCATTTTAGGAACTATTTTATCCTATTTGTCCAAAATTTTCTGTGTATGTTTATTTAACAGTTTTGCATGGTGCCGAACTCAAATTTAAATATATTGGGGACTTGAGCCTTAATAGGGAGTCCAAATGATAAACTTGGGCCCTTTTTATGCCTTGTCCACTGTGTACTCATAGGAGATCATGTGTGCTTCACTTATTTCCCTTAAATTTCATCGGTCAATTTACTAGTCGTACCATCCACATTAAAATTGTTACGCTTATACTCGAGTGTCTTTTTACCCTTAATAATCAGTTCGATTGTTATAGAAAAAGGACAATAGCATCACGTTATTGTCACTCAGCAGTTCCAAACGGAGATATATATTTGCGTACTGGAACACCCTACCTAATTACCGAATATTGCATAAACTGACATTATCTATTCCTCAAGTTTATATCTATCGTATAAAGGTTTATATTTTCAAGTCAACACAAAGTAGTCAGCGTATTTTATACACACTTTTCTTTAATAATTCTTTTTGTACATCGATTTATTTGAATCTTCAAGTGAATGTTTTTGCTAAAAATTCTGCTTCAACAACATTTGTCTTTTTCTTTTTATTTTCTGTGCATTTATTTAAAAAAAACTGTGTCCATTTCATACGATTTTTTTTTCGTAAAATAAAATAACACGTTTGCTGTCTTTGTGCAGTCTAGGTAAACCAGACAATAGATAAAAAAAAGTTTCCTAGCAAAATAAAAAAGAAAAGAAAAACGTCTGATAACATTGAATAAACACCGATATTTCACATCATAACACTTTCAAAAGAAACAAACCTGTTTAAATGTAAGAAAAGTGTGACTGGTATAAGAAAAGCAAGAAAATGCTACTCTTACGTATGTTTCTTAAAACTAACCGAACTCGACTCTGTACATCACGCAATAACGTTGACTAACATGTTCTCGCTCGACCAACGAAACATGGCTACGTTGAACCCGAGCATTTGGGAATGCTAAACACTGGTGATTAGAGGTTGGTTGTTTTTATTTTACGGCATATCAACCTTTTTCAGGTAATACCGAATCTAGTTATTTTGAGGAACGATTTTTAATGGAGTATATATTTTTTAAAGTCAGATTCTATTTAACCCATAGATGGGACCTTAACAGGTACAACCACTCCGGGTCAGAGTGGACCTGGGAGCAATGGCAATTAAAGGGTGGCTCCACACTCCCCAAGGCCCGCAAGGTGGGGCCTCACTATCGGATATAGTTTTAGGTCATATCCAGGACCGGTGATTAGAGGACGTCGATATTTCACTGCAACAACTGAAAAATACCTAATGGTGTAATTTCGTTGGATCACAATATTCAAGCGACTTAAGCCAGTTTCTGACTTTTATATACGCATGCCATTTTTTTTTCTAGGTGTAATTCAGTTGAAGAGACCTAGGATGAATACAGCTAATCGAAGTAATAAACTGACTCGAGTCACAAAAAATGTTACAAAAATCATAACAAACCCATTGTTTCTCATTTGAAGCTATTCGGCCAAGTATAACAAACTTTTCTTTTATAAGAAACCTTCGAGGCAACAAAACCTCGTTAAGTTATGTAAATAAGGCGTCTTGCACAGATTGTTGTACACATATATGGAACAACGATATTAGCTATTTAAATTATGTAAACAGTTCGTTTTTGGTGTACTGTGTCTAGACGTTTTTTTCATATTCCAGTCCCTAAATGCCAGATAGCTTTCTATTCTAATAGTTTCTTCCCTCGAACAAGCTAGACTTTGGAATTCCCTTCCTGTTGCTTGCTTCCCTAGCTGTACTGAAATACAGAAGTTTTAATGTAACATAAACTGATATATGATTTATCTTTCGTTGACGTGACCCCAAATAGTAGCCCCTTATGTTCAAGTGGCGATATGCTTTGTAAGGGGTTGACACGAGTAAAAAAAACAAAAAAAAAAACAGAAAAAGTTTTTTGTAGGAATGTGTTTTTTTACGACGACATTAGCTATTTCTACTCGTGTAAATATTTCGTTTTGTGTGACTAGACGTATTTCACCTATTCGCCTAGATAGAGTACTGCTGCCACAGTTACGCGGGAGCTGCTAAAAACAGCCTATCCTGCCTTGACAGAGTACAAAATAGACTCTGTGGCTTGGTGGGGGATGCCCTTTTCTCTACCCTGCAACCTCTTTCCCACAGAAGAGACGTAGAGAGCCTGTCATTGTTCTATCTTTATTTCCATGGCAGGTGCTCGTCTGAGCTCCATTCTCTGGTCCCACCTCGCCAATCTTTTTCAAAAAACACCCGACTAGCTGAAACCACCGTCAATAATTTTCCCCACTCCCTATCTGTGCCTAAATCAAAACGTAGATACCATGAACAAAGCTTCTGGCTTAGAACTGCACGCCTGTGGAACTCTGTTCCGCTTGCCTGTTTCCCTCCCGACTTCAACTTGGATGTCTTCAAGTCCAACACAAACAAATTCCTGATGAACCGACCCCCTAAGTAATGACACCTTACCAATTCTCCAATACTATTGCTACACCATTCCTTTGATTACTGTACTCACAATAACCCTTATCCCTGAGTGGCTATTGGGCATTGATAAGTGGTGAACTCCATGTAAAACAAATTCCAACATGTAAGTGTTTTTATACGACTGTGTTATTTTACAATAACTGTATTTGAGACTGCCTTCTAGCAAACATGTACTTCTTTGTTCGACATAGGAGAACTAAAATTGTGTTGATTTCAACTAGGAAGCTTTACTCTGTGCTGTTTTTATTTCCTTGTTTTTAAGCTCAATATCATCTATTCTTATAAACAACATATAAACAATTTAAATGTGTTTTATTAAACACAAAACTTGTCCTTTTTATAAGCATAATACAACATTTATAATTACAGTATTAATGTGATTGCATTTAAAATATACCCACATAATTACTAATAAATTTGTAATGCAGTAACATTTTTGTAATATATGACATTACTAAATTTGAATTACAGAAACAGTTTGATGATGCTTTGTTGAGATCTTAAATACAGGGTGTACAGATTTTAGCCCCACACCGATTTCGTTTGAACCAGTCCTTAAATGGGAGAATGTTATTGTGCTCGATTACCGGATCTTTAACAATATTACAAATATTATAACTGGAACAAAGTATTTATGATTTTATTAATACATACATACATATATATATATATATGATCGACCAGAAATTGTCTGTTTCGCTATAGCCTAACCATTTCAGTGTGGCAAGGAAAATATCCACCAAGGCAGGAATAGGATAATTGATAGTGGACAGTAGAGTTAACTGAGATATGGGATCGGTGATCGAAAATGATATCTTCGATGTATTTTTAACTAATTTTTTTGTATATTTATAAAGAATTTTGCATTTATATAAACTGTTATGCTAAAGAATTCAAAGCTATAATTGGGCTGAGTCAGGTATATTTTTTAATATTTCGTGGTATAGTCTCTTGTTGTGGAGCAGAGTTTTTATTTTGGCCTGTTGTAGGCATGTTTGTAATGACTTTTTATGCATGCACAAACTTATAAATATCATTAACCCATTAAATAATGAAAACTGTCATTACACGCTAAACTATGATTATGACCTAAGAAGTTTAAATGCACTCGGGCGGATTATAATAGAATGCGACATGAGAAAATTTGCACGACTACCAGAGAATACGTCACGAAAATAATTCCGCAATATAAAAGCAGACTTCTATCAATTTATTCCTGACACAGTTTCGAAAACACTGTGGTTTTAACGGTAATTAATATTATCTTTTTAATTATGATATTTGAATTTGTTTTCTGATTAAAAAAAAAACAAATATGTAAGGAAAAACACGCGTTTTCGGTAAAAACATTTTCATCAATTAATTATAAAGAGAACGTTCAAAAGTGGGCGTTTACTGATTAAAATGTGAACACAAAAGGGTAATTATTCTGTGTCGTATGATTAGAAAGTAAATATTTTTTTAAAATCTGCAACATAGCAATTAAAACATCTGTGAAAATGTAATTTCAGAAAGAAAAATATACTTATTTCAAGAACGCTTTAAGTAGTATAAGGTTGAGGAGAAGGTTCTTGCGGAATTTTTTTATTTCAAATATTCTATTTTCAAATTAGTTTTCGTTATAATACATTTACATTCATTTTAATGAGCGTTTTTCGCTCTATCTACTCGTTTAAATTGCAATCGTTTAAAAACAATTATGTCTTCTTTTCAGAACCTTGAATACGAGATGAAAAAAAACAAACTTGCATAATTTTCTCATTTAAATTCACGCTAGGCCGAGAAACTACTAAACAGCTGGCGATATCAACGAAGTGTTCAGACCAGAGACTACTACACACAGCACAATGGTGATTTAAGAAATGTTGTGGTGGCGACGAGAATCGAAGATGACTACCGTTGTTATCGACGACTTAACGTAGACAACGATAAATTAAGGGTCGAAGCCAACTCACGCACAACTGTTCGAGAACTCGTTTTTGAATTAAGCCTAACGTATTTGAAAGAGATTAACGAGTCAAAAAATCGATAAATCGGTGCCTTACGAATGGAAGGACAACCCCAAAAAACGCCATTATGAGTGTCATGTCTCTTCTTTTACGCAACAAGAACGACCCGTTTCTCGATCGAGTTATTACTTGCGGGGAAAAGTGGATTCTTTATGACAACCGACGACGCTCGAAGCAAGAATTGCACCAAAAGAACGGCATGCTGGCTGTTTTCCGATGTGCCACTTGCGTCATCAATTACAGTTTTTATGAATGCAGGCAAAACAATTATAACAGAGAATTACTATCAACAGATTTATAAAGTACATTGAAAACTTCGACAACAACACCCAGCATTAGTCAACAGAAAAAAAAAAACAATTCTTCTCCATGACAATGCCGGACATCGCCTTGCTAAACCATGCAGAAGAAGTTGAACGAATTGGGATTCGAAACTCTCCTCGTCTGCCATAATCTTCAGACCTCTCACCTACCGACTAACACTTTTTCAAGCATCTCGACAACTTTTTGCGCGAGAAATGCTTCAAAAATCTACGAGATATTAAAGACGTCTTCAGCAACTTCAACCTCAGAGGAACGCAAGATTTTTACGTTACTGGCAGAAATACACTTGTTTTGCGTTGGCAAACGTGTATCGATTGCGATAGTGCTTGTTTCTATCAATTAATTTTTGTTTGAGTCGGGAAATGCTCACTTGAATTTTAAATTTATAAACACTAAGAACTTTCTTGTCCACGCGAAATTAATATGAGCTTTGATAAAATAAGTAGTCACTACTTCATTA
Source organism: Euprymna scolopes (assembly GCF_053919585.1). Taxonomy (NCBI): domain Eukaryota; kingdom Metazoa; phylum Mollusca; class Cephalopoda; order Sepiida; family Sepiolidae; genus Euprymna; species Euprymna scolopes. Next base: position 127,512,313 of record NC_136497.1, on the reverse strand, counting down.
ATATATAACTAAGTAAAATAAAGCGAATTTGAACCAAACAAAAATAACTTCTTTCTGAATTAAACATAAAACTTCGTTTACGATTTATTTTGGGTACGATAATGTTCGTTTCGTATAAGGTCACTCTTTATCTGTGCCTAAACCTAAACGTAGATTTCATGAACTAAGCTTCTTTCTTAGAACTGCACGCCTGTAGAACTGTCTTCCGTTTTCCTGCTTTCCGGCTGACTACAATATGGTTGTGTTATAATCTAACGTAAATAAGTTCTTGATCAGCCGTTCCATATAGGTTATCAAATTTACATAATTTTCATTACTAATGATTACTATATTGTCCAATTTCTACTGTACACTCTTTAACCCTTATCCTTGCGTGCCCTCTTTGCCTTGATAATGTGGTGATGCCTGTGTAAAAAAAAGGTTAGAGTTTCGACGATTGAAATTTTGTAGCACAGCTTTTTAAATAAACTAATTTCTGTCATATGCATTCTAATAGTTTTACTGTGCTTTCTAAAAAGATGACTTTGTGTACCTTTACGTATAATCAGATAATAAAGTATTCCTTTTTGTTTGCTTGTTTGTTTGTCTATAATTTGTCTAATATATACGAGGTATGCTCAATAAGTAATGAGGAAATATCAGGAGAAAAAAAAAGTATGATTTGATCAAACTACTACTTCATGGTGAAGTACGTGCCCACATAGTCTACAAAATGATTTATAGACAACTTCCTCACATTGTAGGTTTGAGCGCAGCAGTGTTCGTTTTACGACCAGTCTGATCACGTTTGGCGATATGTGAACATTTGACAAGATACAGGGAAACAAGGAACAACGTTACGCCACCAAATTTTGTGTTAAACTTAAAAAAACAAACAAACAAGAAGCTTATGAAATGTTAAGTGAGGTCTATGGGGATATACAAATGAGTAAAACAAGTTTCTATCGGTGGTTTAGCAGCATTTCTGAAGGAAATGAATGGGTTTAGAATGAACCCAGAAAAGTAATATTGTGCTACATCATTCAATACAAATAATATTACATTGTAAGAGAAAATCTTCAATTTACCTAATCAGTCCAGCATTTCTTGGTAGAAAATGTTTTTTTTTTGGTGGGGGCAGGGGGCTGTTACTTTCGAATGTTACGTTTCCCTTACTGATATTTTTTTTTCAATGAAAAACTGCTGCACGTTTTAATTTCACCGAGTTCCCTTCTCGCGCCATTACAAGAATGAGCATATATTATTTTAACACTATTCGAACACGAGGCTAAATCAAAGAGAGGGCAGTTGTAGAGCCTTGCTCAGAGTTACCATGTTTAACTTTTCAAAGCTTAATTTTGTTTATTTGCACATATAGTACAGTACATTAGTGTGGAGATTTGATGAAGTGTTTACCTTAGGGGGCGGTTCATTAGGAATCTGTTAACATTGGACTTGAAGACATCCAAGTTGTAGTCCGGTGGGAAGCAGGCAGACGAAACAGAGTTCCACAGGCGTGCAGTTCTGAGAAAGAAGCTTTGTTCATGGAATCCGCGTTTTGATTTAGGCACAGATATAGAGTGGGGGACATTTTCACAGTGGATTCAGCTAGACGGGTGTTTTTCCTGAAAGATTGGCGAGGGGGGGGACCAGAGATTGGAGTTCAGACGAGCACCTGCCATGGAAATAACGATAAAACAAGGATAGGCTCGCAACGTCTCTTCTGTGGGAGAGAGGTTGCAGGATAGAGAAAAGGGCATTCCCCACTAAGCCACGAAGTCTATTTTGTACTCTGTCAAGGCAGTATAGGCTGTTTTTAGTAGCTCCTGCCCAGATATGGCAACAGTATTCCATCCTTGAACGTACTTGGCTTTTATATAGATAGAGAATTGCATCAGTAGTAAGATATCTTCTGGAGCGGTACATGGTTAATTGTTAGTAATATTTCGTTTGAAATAATACATTAATCATATCATATGCTTGAATGCACTTCAATCCATGCCCAGCCACCTAGTAATTATTCACGGCAATAATTCGTCTCGCCAAAACTACAACATAGAAGCTTTATTTTGTTTTTTCTCTGTATGAAAAAGTCAAACAAAATTCTATTTTTTAGTTTATTGTTTAGAAGTACAAGATACTACAAGTCTAATTCCAAGATGATTACAAGCCCATCGCTTTCAAGTCTAATACAAACAAATGTTGTTGTTCCTGCCGCTATTATTTCTAATCTTTTTGTGGAACCAATCATTATCTAAATAAATATGTCTTTAAATTTTGCCCTTAAGTTACGCTCAGTCCTTACAAGTAGTAAACAATTAATAAAAAGTTATAGCCACAAAACATTAATCAATAACGGCTGTTTATTATCCAGTAAACGTAATAACGATTATCAGTTAAAAAATTATGATTAAATAAGCTGAAATTGTCTTGTTTGTCATGAGAAAAGTTGTTAAATTCTATATTTTTTACAACAATAAATATTTCCTTCACACGCAAAAAGAAACTGTCAGTTTGATATTTCCACTTGATATCATCGAATATTTCAACCTTTTATTTACTTGTTATTATGACAGTCACGGCAATAAAACATCTAGCTGCGCAGAAAATAAACTATATTTGTTTCTCTCTCTCTCTCTCTCTCTCTCTCTCTTTCTCTCTCACTATATATATATATACATATATATATATATATATATATATATGTATTGTATTGTATATCTATATATATATATATATATTGTATATATAAAAGTGAACGTGTGTGTGTGTGTACATTGTCCTATGCAATAACTCTGTCAATTTTCAGTCTACAGACTTGAAATTTGATATACAGTGTACTGAAATTTGGGAAAATATTTATAATTCTTTTTTCGGCCAGATATTTGGCTGTTAAGGGGTCAAAGTTCAACGATTTGACATTTGAGAACTCTACCAAACTCCTCGAAAATTTTGGGTCTAAACACTTGAAATTTTAGATATAGGTTTTTTGGGCATGGATCTAACTTAATAACTTGATTTGAACCCTAAACAATAAATTTTAAGGGGTCATAATAGTGGTAAAAGTTTAAAAAATTGACCGCTTTAGTGTTTTGTTTTTTTTTGCTCAAAGTATACCTCCAAACACTCGGACAACGCCAGGCTGAAATGATAGTATATATATATATATATATATATATATATATATATATATATATATATATATATACTAGCTAACAGCCCGGTGTTGCTCCGTCGTACAATGTGCTTACTATGATATTTTAATTCATGAAGATTTTGTATCTATTATTGTACAATCAATACTCTGTAATAATTTTCCCGGTGGACTAATTCGCATAGATAAATAAATTAATAGTAATGATAATGTTGTTCATCAAATTCCGTCCGTTTTTGTTTACAATATCCCGTCAGCTGACACCTTGGTCTTTACGATGAACGCCTTGGAAAAGTTACTGTTAATTCATGTTTAGTTTCCAAATATGCAAACGAAGAAATGATTTGCGGCGAATAAAATAGTATCTTTTCTTTTTTCGTAAATTGAACTCATTAATAAGAAAAAAAAAGTAAAATAAAATGACCCGGGTTTGAATGTGGGTCATTTGATACTCTAATAAGCTATATCTCCAGATGGCAATATTTTTCTTTTTAAAGAAGAAATGATTTGCTGAATTTTTATTATCTCCCTGGAGGGGTACCCGGCGTTGCCCGGGTGTTTGGCGGTGTGTGTGGAAACTCCGGCTTTTGGGGGGGGGGGTAAAAAAGTAAGTATGAGGATCGAACCCGAACCGTTGAGGCAAAGTTGTAAATTAAAGTATGAAAAAAAAAACGTGCGACGTTAACGATTGCCCCACCGCGAGATGCTAATGGAAACACGTTTGAATTTATTTAATTACTTGGATTTGGCAGGTGCCCGTTTTAATGAGTTAATGAGGTCAAGTTTGACTGCTGTATAGTATTGATTTACTGCGGAACGCTTTTTTTATTTTTATTTTTTTTTTCCCCAAGATGTTTTAGGAAAAAGACTAACCCACATGCGGCGAGCGACAAATGTTGAATATTTATCTTCCCGAAATCGAGCAAATTAAATAGACAGGCGAGCTTCGTTGTTAACTCTGAGATATTACGATTTATATGTGATATAAAAAGTTTAAAAAAGTCGTGAACCGACTGACTGCTTCTCTGAAAAACAACTTTCGCAGACATACAGAAAAAGCGAACACACGTACATACATTACATACGTTTTCCCCTTTAAAAATTATTCATTTTTAGATATAAGAGGAAAAAGCTTTTTTGAGGATCGTATATTTCGATTTTCAACACTTATCGGACGAATTGATGGGCAATAAGACTATCTAAGAACACTGCCAGACATATATTATAACTTTGTGTGAATTTTGCAAAAGATACGCTCAGCCGTGTTGGAACACATAAGAAAGGACTTTTATATAATAGTAGAGATAGAGATGCATTATTCTTGATCTCTTTCTGCATGCGTGTATGAAAGAAATCAAATGAGATCTTCTATTTCCTTAAACATCCCATTCGGTAAGGAAATACCACCGATCAGTTTCCTTAATGAATATATCTCGATCGTTTTCAAGTCTAATGTAACCAGATAATAATTATAAATCATTCTTCTGGCTAATCGTTCCATGATTTCCAATCCTTTCAAGCATTTTACATATGATGTCCCCGGGTCGCCTTAGGTTCGCTAGTAAAACATTATCTTCAATCAAGAACCGTTTAGACAATGAACATGGGTTATATATTTACTAGCTTATAGTGACAATCTACGGTGATACTAAGAATACAATTACGACATTCTTAAAGACTTCTATCTGATGTTTATGGCAGAAGGAGCACAAGCTAACCATTGTGCATAAAATAAATGGTTCAGTTTGAGATTTCAAATTTCTACGAAACGTATTTCATAAAATCCAGACGTTATGAAAAAATGTTTTCTTTAATTATAACCAAATTGAAATCCTTATGTTACGTTTATGTCATAGTGCAAGGGAGGTAATTCGTGAGAGGACTTATTTTGATATGCATTAGAGAAAATTAAATGTGTAAATATTGTAAGAACAAGTGTCTAAATATTACAAATAAAGTGAAAATAGAATACATTAAGTCGATCGAAAGGATGGCAATTGATTACCTCGTTCAAATTGCATCCAGACTGACCCTATTCTCAACTGACTGCATCCGAACTTACAAAGTATGAGCCAAGTGCTACCTGCATGATTTTAGGGCATTACAAAAAAGTCGTCGAAATGTTTAAGTAGCGTTGGAATCAGTGCTTAACTGTAGATTCTTCTAAATAAGATTTGGTCAAGAGGTTAATGTTTTTTTTTTAAAATAAACCCAGTGTAAATTGATGAATATTAGTACATGATACACACACGCACAAAAATATACATCCACCCATATGTATCATTAATGCAAATATAAATATTGCATGAATTAAAATTTTATTATAAATAATAGCCAGAGAAGAAACCATTTAAAACAAATAAGAGCAGAATAATGAAGTTGGTATGAATCTAGAAAATGGTGTTACAAATCTAGATAATATTGCTATAAATCTAGAAAATGTTGGTATAAATCTAGAAAATATTGCTATAAATCTAGAAAATGTTGGTATAAATCTAGAAAATGTTGGTATGAATCTAGAAAATGTTGGTATAAATCTAAAAAATGTTGGTATGAATCTAAAAAATGTTGATATAAATCTAGAAAATGTTGGTATAAATCTCGAAAATGTTAGTATGAATCTAGAAAATGTTGGTATGAATCTAGAAAATATTGGTATAAATCTAGAAAATGTTGGTATGAATCTGGAAAATGTTGATATAAATCTAAAAAATGTTGGTATGAATCTAGAAAATATTGTTATAAATCTAGAAAATGTTGGTATAAATCTAGAAAAGGTTGGTATGAATCTAGAAAATGTTGGTATGAATCTAGAAATGTTGATATAAATCTAGAAAATGTTGTTACAAATCTAGAAAATATTGCTATACACCTAGAAAATGTTGGTATAAATCTAGAAAATGTTGGTATAAATCTAAAAAAATGTTGGTATGAATCTAGAAAATGTTGGTATAAATCTAGAAAATGTTGGTATGAATGTAGAAAACGTTAGTATGAATCTAGAAAATCTTGGTATAAATCTAGAAAATGTTGGTATAAATCTAGAAAATGTTGGTATCAATCTAGAAAATGTTGGTATGAATCTAGAAAATGTTCGTATACATTTAGAAAATGTTGGTATAAATCTAGAAAATGTTGTTATGAATCTAGAAAATATTGGTATAAATCTAGAAAATGTTGTTATGGATATGGACAATATTGGTATAAATCAAGAAAAGGTTGGTATAAATCTAGAAAATGTTTGTATGAATCTAGAAAATGTTGGTATAAATCTAGAAAATGTAGGTATGAATCTAGAAAATGTTGGTATAACTCTAGAAAATGTTGGTATACATCTAGAAAATCTTTGTATGAATCTAGAAAATGTTGGTATGAATTTAGAAAATGTTGGTATAAATCTAGAAAAATTTGGTATGAATCTGAAAAATTATTATAAATCTCGAAAATGTTGTTATACATCTCGAAAGAGTTGGTATAAATCTAGAAAATTATTAAACACTACATATCTTCTTATTATTGAAACTCTTTTATACACACCGAAATTCTATTGAATTAACGAAAGTATTTTATTTTATTTATCAACATAAAATTACTAACTTCGTTTTCTTTATTTTGTTTTTAAATATTTCCAGGAATATAAAAAATAAAATACAACATTAGGAATAATGTTAAGAGAATATTTTTTATAGTATATATATATATATATATATATATATATATATATATATATATATATATATATATACATACATTATTTAGCTCCATTATAAAAATTTGTTTAAAGTTCACTTAATTTATCTTTTTGCAAGCTGTTATATCTTGTCTCCGAATGGTTGAAATAATTAGAGTTTTTATCAATTTAAAAACGTTTTTCTAATGTCCGGTTAATACGTCTTTATCATTGGACGCTGAATTGAATATTTAAAAGTTTCGTAGTTAAATTTTAAATTCTGAAAAAACAATATATATAGATATATATTCGATTTAAGAATTTATTGCTTGACAAAAGGAATATATAGAAGGGGTTATTTTAAATTCTTTAATCTATGGATTTTCAACAATGGCTAATATCATCAATCGAATATATGTCACTATATGTTGTTTTTTCAGAATTTAAAATTTAACCACGAAACTTATATATTGCTCTATTCTTAAATATTGAGCTTTTCCTTTTTGGCTAGGATCTCCTTGAACGTATTACTTCAAGTGATATCTATCATGATTTTTCATCTGAATTCTATCAGTGTCTTATCTCGCTTATATATATATATATATATATATATATATATATATTTATATATATATATATATATATAATGTCTAGTTTGGTTTCCTAGATGTAAATCCACTGAAATCCCTGTGTTTATTAAAGCATGCTCGAGAGAAAGCAAAACAGATATATACGTTCATGAAACAAACACTATAGATTACATATGTGCAGAGACCACCTCATCACAAAAGGGCAATATTAAAACCAAAATCAAGATTTATTTCTAAAGATATCTTTATAAACAATTTAAAAATAAACCAAATAGAAAGTTGAAATGATACGAAGTTGCTCTAATGCATCTCTAATCAATCACTATATTAACCATAACCCTATTTAATAACATTATTTCAAGCTATACAATTTGTTTTAAGTTTTAATTGCAATATGTTAATGCAAAGAAGGAAACTTCGATGACATCAACTATGATTGAATCATATCAAGGTTATGTATGTATGTTACATGTTGTTTATTTGATTATATAAATGCAGGTTATAAAGAGATTACATTAAATCTATCTGTAAAATAAGGGGGAAAATATGTATTAACACATATGAATAATCAGAAAGTTTGCACTATAAGAATGATGATAATAAAAAAAAAAAATGGCAAGACACGGACTGACAAAATTAGATCAAAGAAAAATACTTAACTCTTCCAACGAAAGTATAACCATACCTCCCTAAGACGCTCTGACAGGGCTGGAATAAATTATCTCTTTTCCTTCCTCTCCATCCCCTATTCATCTCTTTTCCACGTCTCTACTCCCTAACCCCACCTACCATTTTTTAAGAAATAAAACCTCTTCTCTTCCCGCCACACACAAAATGTCTTTTCAAATACAAAACGAATGATTCTGGGTTTTTGCCATAGAATTGAAATTCAACTGATATCTATCAATCAACCAATCGATCAATCAATCAATCAATCAATCTATCTATCTATCTATTTATCTATCTATCTATCCATCTATCTATTTATCTATCTCTCTCTCTCTCTCTCTCTATATATATATATATATATAAATGTAACTAAAAATGTTTGTATGAAATATATATATATATATATATACTCTTATGAATTTGTTTATATTGTATATCGATATTCTTTTTAGAACCCCTTGTTTCTATTTATTTAAAAAGAAAATACAGCTTTCTTATATATAAGTCGTAACACTGCATTTATCTGCAAGGGAAATACTTAATTTGCATATTCTTTTAAACATTCATTTTCATAAATTCCATATAATTTATTACACTTTTCTTATATATATATATATATATATATATATATATATATATGTATGTATATGTATTTTAAAAAAGTTTACCTACCAAACTCGTCCTGAAAATTTTGGTCTATAAACTTAAACAATATAGAGGGTATTCACACCTATGCGACACTTTATATTTGGGGTTTAGCCGGGAAAATCGATACAAAAGTGTGCGAATGAAAAATATGAAATTTGTCTGGTAAAGGTCGAACGACGGTATTACGCATAAGCATGCGTAACGTAGTAGCTATTTATTCAAGTATGAATTTTTGGTCTTGCCAGAATCATGTCTCTATAGATCAGGCATTGAGGTCAAGGAAAAACTGAATCGTAAACTAAACATTTTTGTTTTGATTCGCTTTGGTGGTGCACGAGCCATTTTCCTAGCTTTTTTTAAATTGGGTCTAATATAATATAATAACAAATACGAAATCTGCAGCAATCTAAATATCATATTTAAGCGTATTTTGCGAGCAGCCTGCTCTACTATATATATATATATATATATATATATATATATAGATAGATAGATAGATAGATATATAGGCGTGCATAGGATTAAGATTATGATCCATTTAATGAAGAAGTAGAACATTTCATGTAACCTCATGATGTTATTGTTTTGACCCCTTGGACCGAAACACACTTGTACTTGTGTAGCAATAATGAAATACTTTTTCAGCATAAATAACAGGAAAACTTATTCCTTATTATTGGGCGCCATATTATAAACCTCATTATATTCATTCTTTAAACATCTTTAACCGAATATTATATACATGCATGCATTGCATCATACATTTATACATTCACACACACACACACACACACCCTAATATATATATATATATGTATATATATGTATATATATATACATATGTATACAGGGTGTCCACGAAGTCTGTCTACTTAATGTAGTCAAACTTTGTGGGCACGATGTAGATTATGTAGCCAGACTTTGTAAACATATTTAGATTATGTATCCAGACTTTGTGGACACCCTGTAGATTATGTAGCCAGACTTTGTGAAGACCCTGTATATATATATATATATATATATATATATATATATATATATATATATATATAACATCTTCATTTATTATCACATAAAATTACTATATGAAAGTATACATTTATGCGTAAACTTTAAGTATTTATTCAAAAGTGCTCAATAGCGCTAGTTCGTAAGTTATAAAATATATATGGCGATTAAGTTACACTGGATATTCCGCGTTTCATCCACTCTAGGACTCTTCAGGCTTATGCGCATAAGCCTGAAGAGTCCTAGAGTGGATGAAACGCGGAATATTCAGTGTAACTTAATCGCCATATATATTTTATAACTATATATATATATATATATATATATATATATATATATATATATATATATATATATATATAATAGGCTAACAATATTCCAAATGTTAGAATCATTGAATTCGAACACTGCTCAATCAAAGAGAGCAAATCTATAAATTTTTTCTTCATGTAAATCTCGTCATATCTTGCTACGATGTGCAGTCGGTTCTGATCATTGTTAATCTCATCAAGCAAAAATAAATATTGAAAATTAAAAGAGTGTAAGAACCTTTTTTATAGGTTTAGATGGGGAAACGGTCTACAAATTGTAGCAAGATATGACCATATTTACATAAAGATAATAAAAGCTCTCTCTATATATGTATGCGTATGTGTGTTCTCTCTCTCTCTCTATATATATATATATAAAAAAACGTATATAAGAATTTACACATAATTAATATTTAATTATAAACCCCTCTCTTTTTTTAATACACTCCTACTACTTTAAACTCCAACGTCCTCTCCCCACCACTCCTCCCTTCTTTTCTAACTCCCCTTTATCTATGATTTATCCATTCTTATTTGACTTTATAACTTAGTCCATCTATGAATTCTGACGATGCTAGTTGGATTTTTTCCTCTCTTTGAGGATTTTCCTCTAGCTGAAACAATTTGTAAACTCATTCTGGACTCACAGTAATAAATTTCCTATATACTGCTCTGACTACACATTGAGCACTCTAGTCCGGTTTTTTCACCACTGGTAAATATATATATATATATATATATATATATATATATATATATATACATATGTGTGTATGTGCATATCCTTGCAATATCATTCGTTTTTCTTTTACCATTTTTTTTGTGTATTAGTGTCTTATGTTACCTCTCTTTTTTACATATTAAGAATTCTTTCAGATATGTGCCCAGGCACTGGAAACATTGCAAGTTTGTATTTCCTCTGATCTTGAATTTGGAATCTCCGAATCTTGGAAACATTGCAAGTTTGTATTTCCTCTGATCTTGAATTTGGAATCTCCGAATCTTGGAAACATTGCAAGTTTGTATTTCCTCTGATCTTGAATTTGGAATCTCCGAATCTTGGAAACATTGCAAGTTTGTATTTCCTCTGATCTTGAATTTGGAATCTCCGAATCTTGGAAACATTGCAAGTTTGTATTTCCTCTGATCTTGAATTTGGAATTTCCGAATCTTGGAAACATTGCAAGTTTGTATTTCCTCTGATCTTGAATTTGGAATCTCCGAATCTTGGAAACATTGCAAGTTTGTATTTCCTCTGATCTTGAATTTGGAATCTCCGAATCTTGGAAACATTGCAAGTTTGTATTTCCTCTGATCTTGAATTTCAAGGAATTTTAACGAAAATTTATTTACCAGAAGAGTGCGGCATAGTTTCTTGGTCTGATTCATCTCGAACGACATCATCTAGTGCAAGAAATGGTAAAAATATTCATTTTACTTTTTCCTTAATTGGTAAGTGTATTCTTCCGTGAATTTGATAGTTTTGGTTTTACGGATTATTTTTGCCACTTTTCATTTTATTTTCAGTGCAATATGCTTTCGAATTTTAAAATACTTCAAATATATACACTTTTTAATATCATAATAAACTTCTAATCTATTCACACATTCTTTAATGATAATACTCATTTTCAATACCAATGCCGATTTGTGATCGAACCTATTCACATGTAACGTGCATTAAAACATATACATAAAAATGTTGTTAAGACTTTTGTCATGAAAGATAAGCCTGTATCATGTTAGATAAACTCTTATGCCAATAGATGATGCATCTAGAATCCATCATTTAGCAATGTATTGGATATCCAATACAAACCAGTGGTCTAACTCTCCAATGAAAGTGTCCAAAAAGCGTTACTAATCAAAGGGTTTCTATTATATAATAGAATGTATTATCGATACCGATGCCTACGTCCAGTCTCGAAAGACAAAGGATACCCCGTGTAGGGTCAGCTGCACGTGTAATTGTACGGCTAGGGTTTCGCAATCTTCAACCACACCTCTCCTGAATCAGCACTAAGTCCAGTGGCAATGAAAGATCCAGGTCGGCTGGAAACCATGCCGAGATAAGCGGAGAGCACCTACAGCACCTGCAATTCGAAATGGTCAGCCATTTAGTACTGACCAGGTTCAACGTTGCTTAAATTCGGTGATCCAGCGGCAACATGTGTGTCAACGTGATTATGCCGTACAATAGAACGTATTACGTAATTAATATGAACACAAACAACAAACACATCCATTGAGTTTATATACTGAGAATATACATATATATATATATATATATATATATATATATATATATATATAGAGAGAGAGAGAGAGAGATAGACAGATAGATAGATGGATGCATATATTAATATTATATTTAATTTTTGACAAGCTAAAGTAAACATGGGTAAATATGAATTCATTTGTAAGTTCAATATGGAGAAATATACACAAAAATAACTATTCTATCTATATACTCTATATAGTTAGGTATTTCGAAGCCTAATTCTTCTCATCAAAACACGGGGAAGAAGCTATGTTATGAATATAGGTAAGTGCGATGTCGTGCTGAGGATACATTCAGATGGAAATGCATTTCCAGCGTTTTATTGAAGTACAGGATAAAACAAATACACATGCATTTCAATATAAAATATTTCATATAGTAAGAATATGAATATTTGAAATAATAACAAACTTGCAATTAACCGATACGTTAAATGTTTCAAAGCTGTAATAAAATGGCCGTTTACGACAACTAAGGCCTCGATATTTTGGTTAGAATACATATTTACATTTAATAAAAACAAGACTAGCAGGATCACGTAAAGTGCTTAAATAACAAAGTAACAGTTATAAGAAATTTACTTAAAGAGTAAGGTAAATCCAGCTATTCAGTCAGTTTACCGGGCATTAGATTAACTATCGTTTGTCGTTTTTATGGCCGCAGGGGCGTATCACGCGAGATAGCAAGATGTAGAAACCAAGAGAAACGTTGCAAACTCAAGTGTGGGAAAAGTTTTAAAAAGAGGTATATAAAAATAATGTGTTGTAATGGGGGTTTCGTCTGCGTGAAGTATCGTCGTTCACATTGTTTCCAGAAGAAAGGGAAACAATAAATATGTCTACGGGATTATGTCATGTGAGTTGTATTGTCAGACTTATCTAACTGTGTCTATGTATGTTTGATATATAAGGTATACCTGTTTCTGTAATCTATTCTTGTTCATGGTATAGTGGTTAGAGTTATGAAGACAATAAATTTTCATTTGTATATAGGGTGTCTGTATGTGTCGATCTGTTTGGTGTATATTTAATAGTCTTTCTATTTGTATATGGGTGATTTCACATATTCACGACAATAACGGACGGGGCAATAAATAGACAGTCTTTAACAATGACGAATAACTCCCTTGTTTTTATGATGCCAAACGGGTCGCCTACCTTATTCATTGTCTGCCTAAGCTCTGGTGGCATGCACCTGAAATGAAGGTATCTTCTTCCGAATATAACACCCAAAACGCAGAGTTTTCTATTTCAAATCTTTTAGTTCTCGGAGTTTGCAGCTCTTTATCTTTGCTCCTACATCTTTCTTCGTTTGTCCGTAGAAGGTTATATCAGAGCATAAAGATAATTTATGCCTGCATACTAAACCAGAGATAAGTTATGCTTGCTAATTACACAAATAGTCTCTTCGACTTTCTGTTATAGCCTAAGTGTTATTCTAATTTAGCCTGGCTTACATGTTTCTTATCCCAGCTAGAGTAGACAATCTTGTCACGTAAGCCATCTCGGTATTCCCTAGACCAAATTCCGAAGTAGCTTTTTCATGTACTTCCTCTCTTCATAACTGTTTTCCCTAAGCCAAAGTTCCCCAATTAAATATTAAAAATAAATATTTTAATTAGCATCCTTTTATATTAAAACATTTTTTAACATAAATAATTTAACAATTAATCATAATAATCGTTCGCACCCTATACACTGCCCACCACAAGAGAACACAGATACTACAATTTAGTTATAGACAAAATGCCACATCGCAACATATGCACCCAATGCCCGGATGCATCCGAAAAAGTGCATCACATGAATTATTGAACACTGTATATACAATAGACGATATTGCCCCTAATAATTACACAGATTGATGAACACTTTTGTACATAAATCTACGAGACGATACGGTCCGCATATTTATACACACATCTCAGAGAAATGTATAGATGTCCGTACACCCACATACTAGAAAGTACAGCACGTGCACCAATTCAGTCAATGATGAGTATACACGTTTGCAGAGATCGTTATATAACATTTACATTTTTTGTGCTAATAACCTAGAGCTCCATACAAGGGGGCGTAATGCTTACTGTGTAAATATTTTAATTAGCATCCTTTTATATTAAAACATTTTTTAACATAAATAATTTAACAATTAATCATAATAATCGTTCGCACCCTATACACTTTCATCTCGTCGCACGCATATCAATGACTGAGTATATTAATAAGTTCGTTTGAATAATTTTTAAATGGAAAAGTAAGCTTTTAAAATAAATGTAATAGAAGGGAAAAACTCTATTATATATATATATATATATATATATATATATATATATATATATATATATATATATAGCTTAGAGAGTAGAATAGAGTAAATTCAATTCTATAAGAAGAGACTCATCGGGATAATATAAAGCTCAACAAATTTCATTGGAGCTTATATAGAAAACAATAAGACTGGAAAATGAAGCCACAAAAACTATATATTCGTGAATATAGAATGGTTTATTTATTTAATAAAGGTATACACATATTTAGTTGGGAGATAAATAAGTGTCTCTTGATAATTCTCTATCCCCAACTAAATGTTTGGTTATCTTTATTAAATAAATGAACCATTCTATATTCACCAAAATATAGTTTTTGTGACTTCATTTTCCACACTTATTGTTTCATATATATATATATATATATATATATATATATATATATACATATGTGAGTGTGTGTGTGTGTATGTGTATACATACATATATATATATATATATATATATATATATATATATATATAGAGAGAGAGAGAGAGAGAGAGAGAGAAATATGCCGCATCGTTAAGGCCTTCAGAATAATACCAACCGGCCGACCCATCGGTTCGGTATTGGAACCCTCACAGAATACATCTCGGGGTATATAAAAACATTCTCGACCCACTGTTGTCAAACATCCTCAGTAACCTTAAGGACACCACCCACTATCTACAAATTTTAAATACCATAGGGAACGTACCAAACAATGCAATTCTCGTGACTAGGATGTGTCCTCACTCTATTCCAACATCCCACATGAGGAAGGAATATCTGCGTGCAAGAACTTCTTACACACTCAAAATCTACAAGGCACAAACATCAACGACATATGCAACATTGTCCAATTTATCTTAACACACAACAACTTCACATTCAACAACCAACACTACCTACAAATAAAAGAACAATCATGCCAACAAAAATGGTTCGCAGCTATGACATATACATGCACATATTTGAACAGAAATACATTCACACGCCAGTTAAAACCATTACACTATTATAGGTACATAGATGACATCTTTCTTAGTTGGCAACATGGCTAAGAGGCATTGATGGGCATCTATCACATAAACAGCTGTCATAACATCATAAAATTCACGACAGAATCCTCCACCACACACATCCCATTTTTAGCCGTTTTAGTAAACATCACAAACGATCACATCACCACATCACTTTACACCAACCCCATTGATGGGCACGGTTACTTTAATTTTAATAGTTGCCACCCTATCAATATACATACAATCTTTTATATACAGCCAGTGCCTACGTCTCAAGAGAATCTGCTCAGACCCGATCGACTACGAAAAACAAGTAGGAATTCTGGCCAACTACTTCCTTCATAGGAATTACACCCTTAAAATAATTAAAGAATCAATTACGAAAGCTGAACATATAAGCAGTTTAAATTTACTCCCATATAAACGCAATATATCATCCCTCCAAAATACCAATGGTATATGATTACAAAGATAACACAGACAAACTCCGCAAACCCCTTAAACAAGTATTCAGACAACTGTAGCATGGTCCTACCCTAAACACAATATACAACACGCTTCCACTCAGTTCAAGAAGACAACCCCCAAGCCTACGGTCACTACTAACATCCACAAAAATACATAACACTTCCGCACCTCCAGGAAACAAAACATGCAACAAACCCAGGTGCAAAGTGTGCAAACACATTAATACTAACGACACATTTACACCCCCAGGCACAAAAACTCAATTTAAACTCTCTCCGCTCACCTGCGATAGTCCCAATGTAGTTTACATAATATATTGCACCAGACGCACAAAAGGTAACTACGTGAAGGAAACAGGCCAAGAGTTCCGCTTACGTTTCAACAAAAACAAACAAACAATTAGGGGCAAATCCACACAGCACACAATAGCAATGCACTACACCCTCCCGGACTACAGCATAGACAACATGAAATGCATACTTACAGCCTCTAACACAGAGAAATAGAAGACAACATGAAAAGAACCCCATTCTAAGACTTAATACAAACATCTCCGGTTTCAATACAGATTTGGGAACGCTAAAGGAGTATTCTTTTCAAAAATATAAACCAATCAAAAACATTTCCCCACAGGGCACAGGGCAGAGTAAGTATGCACGGTTGAAGAACGGTTTAACATTGTCCACTAGAAGTTAGTTTTTTTCGTAAGGCCTTTTACTTCATTTTATTTTATTTTTTAGCTTGCACATATTTTAATTCCATTTTCCGAGCATGCATACGTGCGCGCACAAATGAACAGGCGTAGACATAGGTGCGCCCCCCATTCCGTCTCATAAAACCTATATAATATGGTACCCATCTATGAAGATATACGTGATTGAGTTTATTATTATTATTATTATTATTATTATTATTATTATTGCCATAATGGTTATTAATATTATTATTATTAGTAGCAGTAGTAGTAATAGTCGTAGTAGTACTATTGTTAGTAGTATTATTGTTATTATTATTATACCATTATTACTATTATTATCATTATTATTATCACTATTATTATATTCATTATTATAACTATTATTATTATAAGTAGTATCACTAATATATATATATATGTATAAATACATATATTATTATTATTATTATTATTATTATTATTAATTTTATTATTATTATTATTATTATTATTATTATTATTATTATTAATTTTATTATTATTGCTGTTGATACTGTTGTTTTTACTATTATTCAACTCATCGTTTAACATTGCAATACATCTTTCAGTTTCATTTCTAACATTAGATGTTATTAGCCACTGATTTCTCTAACCGGCATATCAAGCTTCCAATTTTTGTGATGGCTTCTAATTTAAAAACAATGCTTTCACCCTATATCTGGCACTTAATGTATGTACTTACGTATGTATGTATGTATGTATGTATGTATGTATGTATGTATGTATGTATGTAAGGGCGAATGAACCCTATTTCTATTTCGGGGTCAACGGCTAAATAGCACCGCGAGTGTTTGTGTGTATGTATGTGTGTGTTGGGGTGGGGAGGGCTCCCGTGAGCCGTGGTGAAGGCAACCTTTCTAGGAGAAGCAAATCTCTGATTAAAAAAACATAAAGCGGAAGACCACTACCCTCATTAAGCTGGTCTGCAGTTTAACTTGTTGCTGGCTATCTTGCTCTTGCTTGTTGCTGGATCTCAACATTTTGAACCGAGAGAGTAAGACTCTGTAGCAAAATCCGTGGATAGATACTCCCTCAGGCATTTGTCTATTAAAATGGTCCTGTGGCGATGGAAGTCATTTTTGGGCGCATGGGTGTCTGAGGGAGTGGGACTCGTCTGACAAGACTTTGCAATCATCATGTATGTATGTATGTTTATATAGGAGTGTAAGGAGTGTGCATATGTGGGAGAAGAAAGAAAAAGAACAATGCGATTATTTTAATATGTTTGAACAAAAATAGGAAGAAATTAATTAAATGATGATCAACATAAAAAAGCATGTTGTTGGTTTATTTATTTTATTTTTTTAATATTATATGTTTGTATAGATCAATTAACGAAATTTACAGAAGCGGTTTAAAAAATAAATAAACGTCTTAGTGTGTGTGTGTGTGTGTGTATGTGTGTCTGTGTGTCTGTGTGTGTGTCTGTGTGTGCGTGCTTGTAGACAATCCAGACAACAGCGTGCCTTTGACCCCCGTCTAAAACCTAGAACCATAATAAATCTATAAGTCCAAGCTTTTGGTAAAAACATTCTACTTAGCATCCACTTAGCTTATCACTTATATCTGCACATCAATCTCCAGCTCTATATGTACGCACGTCTATAAGCGTGTGTGTGCCTATCCTGTGTATGTATGGGTACGTGAAGAAGCATATGCATATGTGATAAAGTTAAGTAATCATATATATATATATATATATATATATATATATATATGCATGTATATACTTAGTATATATATTTATATATATGTATATATTTAGTATATATATATATATATATATATATATATATATATATATATATATATATATATATATAGCGTGTCCAGGGGTGATGAAAAAAATCCAATAAAGTGCTCGATAAATAAAGTCGGCTCTATCCTGACATCTAAACCCCCAATCCCTATTAACCCCCCTAACCCTCGCTGCTCATGCAGGGGAGGAGATACCTGTCCTCTGGGGGGAGGCTGCACAATCAAATCTATCGTTTACCAGGCCAAAGTCATTCCTGAAAATAACCCAGGTAAAGAAGAAATCTACATTGGAATGACTCAGGGTACCTTCAAGCAGAGGTTGTATGCACATAACTCCAATTTTCAAATATCCCCAAAAGAAATTTGACACATCTTTAGCCACCAAGATTTGGTCGCTTAAAGAATCTAATACTCCATATAAAATAAAATGGTAGATCATGGATATTAAAAAATCTTACGACCCAACCTCCAAGACCTGCTCACTTTGCACTACTGAAAAATTTAGGATCCTTCAGGCTATCAATAACCCATCCATAGCCTGTATGAATATTAAAAACGAAATCTTCAGACAATGTCCCCACAAAAGAAAATTCCTCCTCGCCAAATGGCCTAACAACAGCATAACTTAACCGATTTTCACCCCATTTACACAAAGACTCCTAATTCACACATAGACACCTAAATACCACATTCACCTCTCACTCTAAACCTCAAACCATCTCTCTTCTAATCATACCTCAACATTCCTCGCCACCTTACCTCCTTACTATCACATACCCTATTTACACAAAGACACCCTATTCACGCATAGACACCTAAATTCCACATTCACCTCTCATTCTAAACTCTAAGCCAACTCTCTTCTACTCAAATCTCAACCTTTCTCACCACCTAATATCCTTAACTTTACCATAAAAAAAAACAATAATAAGCATAACCTTTATAGAGAAACTATTCCCCTCCCCCCACAACCTTCGCATCTGATAGTTGTTAAGTCTTTTAATATTGATTAATTTCCTTTAATTATTTTAATTATCTTAAATTTCTCCATTCACTATTATTCTCTCATAATTAAAATATTAATATTTTTAAAAAAATTAAAAATTCTTTTAAAGTTCTTAATTTTTATTTATTTATTAAATTTACCTTATTTATCTTTATCCTTATTTTATTTAATTTAATTAATTTAAATGATTTAAAATTTTAAAATCATATTAATATTTTCATGCCTTTCTCATTATTTATTATCGTTAACTGTCCTACTTTTATTTATTGATATGGCTTTAACAGGACTTTTATATATTTTTAGAGAGTTTTCCATAGCACCCCCTTCCCCGCTATGCATGCACACACACACACACACACACACACACGCACACACGCACGTACGCACGCGCGCACACACACACACACACACACACACTTTCTTCCTTAGTTTCTTCTATAATAATAATCTGTTGGCGTCGGTTTTAAAACGATATTTTTTAAATGTGAAATTCTGAGTCTTAAACGCTCGTCTAGCGTTTCTTCTATGTTCGTTCATTTTGCATTAGTTCCAGATTTTTCTTTGTCGCCGAAGAGATTATACCGATTTTCCACAGTATATTATTACTGTTTTCGGTGTATCGAAACCAATGATACGACCTTGAAATATGTATATATAGTGTCATAAAAATATTGTATATATATATATATATATATATATATATATATATATATATATATATATATATATGTGTGTGTGTGTGTGTGTGTGTGTGTGTGTGTGTGTGTGTGTGTTATAAAGGGAATTAGACATGGAGTCTAAAGAGCAGAGTTTGTTTTAATGTATTAATAAATGTATTAATATTTTTAAAAGAAGAGTGCCCATGTTATTATTATTATTATTATTATTATTATTATTTTGCTTATTTTGCCAGTATTATTTCTATTTTCATCATTATTATAACTATCATTATTATTTTATTATATTTTCATCAGTATTACTAACACATATTATTAACATATATATTAACTATATTTTTACTATGCTAACTATTACCATCACAATAAATAATTTATCCCTAAAATATTGTAAATATTATTAATAATTTCCCTTGAATCATTAAAAGGTTGTTTTTTTTAAATTTACTTCATTTTTCAAAGAATAATACTTGTCTTCATTGGATTTTAAATTTTAATTTTCGCGTCCACATAAAATACGTTTAAACTGCTTATTAGCCCAACGTTTTTAAATGAAAAGAAACTCTAAACAATTATTTCAACCATTCGGAGCAACCCAAAGATACATGGACTAAACTTAAAACATGTTTTCTAATGAGACTTAATAAGGTATTTACAGAAAATTCTTTTTTTTTTATTCTAAAAATGTTTTCTTATGTTCTCTTTATTTTATTCCTGGTTTTCCATGTTCATTATTGACATGAAAGTAATTACTTCGTTCTAATGTATCTGGGCAGGAGCTGCTAAAAAAAGCCTATCCTGCCTTGACAGAGTACAAAATAGACTTCGTGGCTTAGTGGGGGATGCCCTTTTCTCTACCCTGCAACCTCTCTCCCACAGAAGAGACGTTGCGAGCCTATCCTTGTTTTATCGTTATTTCCATGGCAGGTGCTCGTCTGAACTCCAATCTCTGGTCCCCCCTCGCCAATCTTTCACGAAATACACCCGTCTAACTGAATCCACTGTGAAAAATTTCCCCCACTCTATATCTGTTCCTAAATCAAAACGCGGATTCCATGAACAAAGCTTCTTTCTTAGAACTGCACGCCTGTGGAACTCTGTTCCGTCTGCCTGCTTCCCACCGAACTACAACTTGGATGTCTTCAAGTCCAATGTTAACAAATTCCTAATGAACCGCCCCCTTAAGTAAACACTTAATTAAATCTCCACACTAACGTAATGTACTTTCAATAACCCTTATCCCTGCGTGGCTTCCGGGCCTTGATAAGTGGTGATCACTGTGTAAAATATATATGTATATATATATTTCCAGGAATATCCACCTTACTTACTACAAAAATACTAGTTTTATTTTGTTGCCATAGACTTCATCCCCCTCCCACTGTTTTTTTTTTCTGCTGATGAGGAGATTATATTAAAAGACAACACGATTTGTCAGTTATTTCAATAATTATTATCAATTTTAATCAAATGAATATTGCTTCTGAAACGATCGTACACTCAAGTTGATTTTGTTTGTATTTCCTTTTGAAACTGATTCATAATTTACAATTATTAGTCATGTTACTAGGCCACTGCACAGCTTTAATATAATACTTAGTGGAAGACTATGTATAACTGATTTTTTAAAGTACAATGATAAATAAGTGCGCTGTTTTGTTTCGTTTAAAGGAAAGTATCTTATTTATTTGTATATTTTTAACATTTTCTGCTGGCTGATCAAGAGAACATATTGGCACATGCGCACATGATTTTGCTTTCTAAAGGACCCAAGTAGGCGTGATAAGGCTGCGTTCGCTGATTGGATGCCTAGGCTTCCCCTAAACTTGATTAGCACATGCCCGAAGACTCTATTTTTTGCTCATGATTTTCTTGCCAGATAAGATTACGGCCTGCCAACGAATTCATATGTCAGATAGCACTTTGGTTCATATTCAAATATGCAAGTCATATATTGTGAAGTTTTGGCCCCCTCTGATTTGAAACTGGTCCCGCAAGGTAGGGAGGTCAACGTACTGTCAACGTACTGTGTGTGGGATCATGCGGGGTTTCTGTTTTTTTTTTTCAGATTGATTACCAGTGATAAGGAGATGGCAGTTGAATCTCCACGAGCAAGTCTTAACTGCAGAAATCAGTATTAAGACAAAAAAGGGAAAGAAAATAGCCTGGAAGTTTTATTTTTCGAGGAAGGAATTTGAAAATGATGTATATATATATATATATATATATATATATATATATATATATATATATATATATATACACAATAGCAGAAGCACCCGTCGTTGACTGGGTTCAAAAACAACCTACAGAATATGGACTATGATTGATGAAAGTGTGATAGGTTATGAAAAGGAGGAGGTTGTAAAGAGATAGGTGTTGATATTAAAACGGTTACCCTAAGCAAAATATGATGAATGTAAAGATAATTATTTTTATATCAACTTTGTTTCCATTCGTAGCCAAGACAGACCAACAAAATGATGTTTCCTTACAAAGAGAAAATTTTATATATATAATAATATAAATATACAAGAAATAAATGTTACCATAGTCAATAAAAGTTACTTTTATGGTAGAAAAGTTCATTGGTTTTTATTTTTAAGTAGTTTGTAATTTTTTTTTTAATTCACGAACCGGTTAAAAAAATCAAAATGGAAGTGACTTTGAAATGAAGAGCCCGTTTTCAATTTGAACGGGGGCACCTGAACATTCTGTGTTTACAATTTAAGAGAGTTCCGTTAATACAAGGAACATTTATAAACATATTTGAATGGTTTTCGTTATTTTTGCTTGAGGAATATTCGATTATTGCATGTGTAGCTTATATAAAAATTCATTTAAGTAGTTATCGCCTCAAATTTCGTTCGCTGAAATTATTTCAAGTAAAGAGCATTAAAAACTATTTCAAAACAAACAAAAACATGAACTGAACTTTTATTGACTATAGTAACAGTTATTTCTTGTATATTTCTTTTTCGGGTAGTCGTTTGTTGGCTTTTCTGCTAACCACTCTTACTAAATAATATCGACGAAATATCGAAAAACAAAGGAACAAAAACAGTTTTGAAAAATAATGAAGCTTTACTTACTTTACTAAAATACTCCGAAACAGCAAAATGGGATATTAAAAAGTAAATACGTAATTACTTTAATTTTTAAAAGCAAAGCATCGATATAAATATGAATAAGAATAAAATAGCGCCCTTTTCAAGCAGAACAGCTTCGTTTCAGTTTTACTGTATTAGACGGTGTAGTATTACGCCGTCGGATTCAGGGTTGTGCTATTGTAATGTAAAGAACACGCATAAAGGTTTGTAATAATTCCTTCTAGTACACTGACAAAAAAAGCTTAAACAGATATATAAATAAAAATAAAAATGTTATGTAAATGTTTTTAAAAACACGTAATCACATGAGTAAGGTCTTTCCTTGTTTTGACACGATTACAATAACGTTCTTATTTTAATTATTTCTCTATTTATCTATTTTCGAAAGAGTGCCACGTGCAAGTGGAGAAGGAAAAACAGAGTTATGCAAATTTGTGTCGAGAATTATCTAAAGTTCGTTTTTTTTTTTTTTTTTTGGCTTTCACTATATTAGAACGTGAATTTATGAGGTGAATTTATTCGACACAATATGATTTAACTCAAACAAATAAATAAAAGCTAAGGTGAATTAAGATTAAAGTTAAAGTGTAATTGTGGACCCTCACCCCTTAATAAAAACTTGTTAAACTTTGTGACATATTTACATTCTATGGAGATCAGGCGCGAACGAACACCCAATAATTTTATTATACCATATTTCTTCAAACTGAAACATAATTATCAAAGTATACTTACGCAGATAGATATGAAAAGTCTTTGCTAAAGTTTGTGCCATATTTCCATGGAGTACAGGCGCGAATGCAGATCTCACAAGTTTATTATACCATCCCTATTTAAGTTGAAACATACTTGTCAAAGCATTCTTATGTACATCTATATCAAAAACCCTTGTAAACGTTTTTTTTTTTCATTTCTTTATTTCCATTCTTAGGGGGCCAGCTGCGAACGCAGCCTCCAAAATTTTTATGAACCACCCTTCTGCCAGATCAAACATACCCATGCCTGATCCTCGATACAACTTCTATCATTATATGCAATCAGTTTTTTAAAATAGTCAACAATATAGGAGCCTGGTCGTGACCACACACACACACACACACACACACACACACACACACATTCAGCTTTATATTAGATATATATATATATGCATATATATATATATATATATATATATATATATAGAGAGAGAGAGAGAGAGAGAGAGATAGACATACAGAGACAGCGACAGAGATGGGAAGACAGGGAGACACAGGGAACCATGAAATTAGAAAAAGGGACAAAGTAAAAAAACATTGCAAAATAAAGAAAAACGTTGTTAAAGAATTAAAAAAGGGTGGTTTTCCGTGCAGTAGAGATTGATGAGAAAAACGCATTGAATGACGCAAATGTGGAAGAAAAGGAAATAATTTGTAAGGACAAAACGAAAGAAGCCCTAAAATTGTGTCGAGATTAACCCCGAAGGAATTTCAAAAGGAAAATCAGACAGAAAACAAACATAGAACAAGAAATGGACGTGAAAGGAAAAGGTCTAAAATTATTCCCGGAGTACGTAGAGGAAAAATTTGGAAAACAGACGCAAGGAGAAACGTAAAACGAGAAAAAATGTGATTAGTCAGAAAATTTTCCGAGTAAAAGCTGGACATTTTGAAAACTATTTCTAATAAAGTTCCTTCTGTTCTGACGCAATGGTGAAAAAAACGACATTCCAAAAGAAGTAAAATATCATATTTAAGCGTACTTAAAGACTATGCTTCACCGGGTGTTCGTGGTAGCTTAGATAAATAATTTTGCAGTTTCAACAAAAAAGCTACAATAATATTAGAGCGTCTCCATTTATACTGAATATATATATATATATATATATATATATATATATATATATATATTATGTCTTCCATAGATGTTGTCGGTTTGGCCGAGTAAGACTTTGACCTAAGTATTGTCTGAGGATAGCGGTTTCAATTCTACCTAAAGCCGGCGAGAAGCTTACTTAGCAAAAAACGTGGTGAGATGACAACAATTATGGAAGGCAGTAATTGCTGAGAATGCAGTTAGGAGATTCCTATACTGTCGTAGTTTTCACCTGACGAAGGCCTGAGAAATAGTTGCTCGAAACGTTGTGAAACAACAACTAAGAAAGATGAGGATAATAGTTCGCAATAAATAAATTAATAAATACCACTCATCCTAATAACGAATCTAGTTCATTAAATATAAAAACAATGTGTTTTATATCAAACTAATAAAGCCCATTAACATTTTTTTACAAAAGAATCACCATTTATCAAGGCCTAGAGGTCACAAGAGGATAAAGGTTAAAAGGACTCTACCATAGTAATCATTAGAAATGTATATTTGTTCAATTGGATTAGGGAAACGGCTCATCACGGAAAAGGGAAACGGCTCATCACGTTTACATTGGACTTGAAGACGGTCATATTGTAGTCAGCTGGAAAGCAGGTAAACGGGAGATAGTTCCAAAGGGGAGCACTTCCCAAAAAGCAGCTTTGTTTGTGGAATCTACGTTTAGGTTTGGGCACATATAAAGAGTGGGGGATTATTGATTTTAATTTCGCCAAACGAGTGTTTCTCGTGAATGTTTGGCTAGGGGGGGCATAGATTAGAGCTCAGACGATCACTCGACATGAAAATAACGATAAAATAGAGACAGGCTCGCAACGTCTCTTTGGTGAGAGGAGGTTGCAGGGTAAAGAAAAAGACATTTCTAAGAAGTCTATTCTGAACTCTGTCAAGGCAGGATAAAGAGCTTCCTAGCAGCTCCTGCCCAGATGTGAACGTACCTGGCTCTTATATAGGTAGAGAATTGCATCTACTGGATATATAGAAGGATCCCATCATTTTTCCAGCGACCTTTGCAACGAATCTTGATAACTAAATCATGTTCAATAACACGTCAGACGGTAATTTGTTTCCTATTACTTATTGCTTGAATTCATTTACTAATTAATTTACGAAATAAATTTTAACTGACACTTTTACAAATACAAAATTAAATTAATTCCGCAGCTCACCGTTAAATCTGACTTCGATTCTACTTTCAACATTTTCCTACATTTTTTTCAAATAATGTTATTTAAAAAAAAAATGTTTACACGTTTCTGTTCTCAGTCACTGAAGTAAATACTCATCGTACACTGATAAAACATGTTTAGATATAATCAAATAGGTTTGAATAAATGCAATACATTTTGTAAGGAGAAGAATTTTTTTCTATTTATTCATGAAAAAACTCGCGCGAAAATGTCTTCGATATTATCGCGATATATTCTTTTACCTTTTGAAAAGTTACCGTATTTTCAATTTGTTTAAGTTTAAAAAGAATTCTTTACTGCTGGAGCACAAAACAAATACATCTAATACCTTTTCACGTCGCGAATCGACTCAGTCTAGAAAAATACACTTCTATGAGGAGAACAGGGAGATAATGTGTAAAATCATGACAAAAGACAAACAGTCCACAGATTAGTTGTTTATCCATTTTATAATCTATATTTGCTATCTATGTCTCGACTTTTTTCGCAGATAAAGTATGATTTTACCAATGCCATCATCTACTAAATTTTGAGCAAGAAGGTCTTTATTGGAAACATTAAAATAGTTATACAATGATTTGCTTGAAAACTTAAAATAGTTATACAATGATTTGCTTGAATCATTAAAATACTTATACAATGACTTCTTCCAAAAATTGATTCTCATATTTTCTTCTGAAATTTATCTTAATCGTACTATTTGGATGCTAAAGGGTACTGTTCTCATCTTAAGTATTATTTTTATAACATTTCCATCCATCTAACCTCTCACATTCAGGTTTATCATCGGAAATCTACATGTGGAAACCGGGTATCATTCTGTTGAACTTGGAAATGTGCACGGAATTTCGAATAGAAACCTTTATTTAACACCGGATGGGGTAGCAGGCATTCGTACAGTAATCACTGCCTGGATAGGAGTCTTAAGTAATTCCCAATTGCACTTTTGAGTGTCGCTTGCAATGAGTATTAAACTTTCAGTACTCAGAGGAGTGTAACTTAACAACTTACTTTTATCATGCCTATTTGTCCACTACCACATGAGTATGCGTTGCTGACGAAGAGAGATCAGCATATCAATGTTGATTTTAATAAAGCGGCCTATTCGAAATTCCGTGTAGATTCCCGAGTTCAACATAAAGTTTCCCAAATTCAACAGAAAGATTCTCTTGTTCCAAATACACCTGAAGAAATTCGAAGGTAACACCGACTGAAATATGGTGAAAATAACAGTAAACTTGAGAACAACGGCACAATTACGTTGACACACATATTCTCACTAGATCACCGAAGTTAAGCAACCTTGAGCCTGGCCAATACTAGATGGGTAACCGCTGGAAAGGCGAAGCGTTGTATGTACCGCGAGGTAAAATACCAGGTTGATAAACTGGCTCGGTCTATTCTTCTCTCGAGGCTAGATGGGACTCTCTTAAGCCGTGGTAGGCACCCCTTCTAAGGATGTGGTAACGATAAAAAAATGTCCTTAATAGCCCTGGCGAAGCATCAAGCACTCAGCTACTGACAAGATTTGGATTGCACTAAAAAATCGTGTAGTGAGTTCAGTCTCGGTTACAGCCGCGCTGGACTAAACTGAGTATTATATTCCGAAGTATGCAAATAATACGTATAATTCATCTTCATCTTAACATTTAAGAAACGTAATTTCCAAATGGTTGCGATTGTTTGGTTAATTGTGGACACATGAGACTAATCAGTGCATGTGATTTCTGGCAGGAAGTGCTGAGCATTAAACATATCACCAATGCCAATATCTCCATCTTTAAGTCAATTTGAAGATTTCATTTTCATTTTCCAAACAAAACAGAAACTAAAGAATGCTCCCATACATAAAATAGCTTCTACTTTCTTTATGAAAACACATTTCATTTCTTTATTTTTCTCTCCTTTTATAATACTCTCTTACCTCTTTAATTCGTAACGATTCTTCGACTGGTACACACTTAGTGTTTTACCATATACATAGGAGCAGTCTATTTCCAAATTAAATAAAAAAAATCAAACAGAAAATAAACAGTATAAAGAATATCGTGTTACTCTAGCAAAAGTTGAAGACCTCTGTTCGCGTCGAATAACCATAATCAAGTAATAATTACACTATAATAGTTGGACATGCTCATCATCTCTGAGACTCTCGTCGCAACCACGAAATTTCTTAATCCACCCTTTTACTGTGTGTTCAGTAGTGGTTCCTCGGCCAAAAGCTTCATTGATATCGCGAGCTGTTTCAGCAGCTTTTCGGCCTAGCTTGGATTAAACAAAAGAAAATTGTACAAATTTGCTTTTTTTATCATCTCGTATTCAACATTCAGAAAAGAAAACATAATTGTTTCCAAACGATTGTATATAACATGATTACGTAGAGCGAAAACAGCTTTGTGAAATAACATATGAAGTAAAGATATCACAACGTATACTCTTTTGTAAATAGATCATTTAAAATCAAAAATTAAAATTTCCGTAAGAACTTTCTTGTCAACATAATAGTAATACTATTCACACATTAAAACTGACTGGTGGTGGACAACCAGATAATATAAGCAAGCTACTATTCAGTCAATCCGAAAATTATAAAATACTTTCCATTGAATAAAATAATATCTTGGTCTTTTTATTAGGAACTATCAAAACCCTTGTAAAATCCAATGATATTTGGTTAATCTTTATATATATATATATATATATATATATATATATATATATATATATATATATACATATGAGAGAAAGAAGTGTAGTTTGAAGGGAGCAACCCGTATTTAGTTTGTAAAAGTATAACGGTTACAAGACAATAGCATGAATTGCAAACATGAAATAATGACGGCGAAAATATCCTATGCTGAATATTGTGGCGTATGCCACACGGAATTGGAAACTGTGAGTCATCCAGTATCAAGTTGCAAGGTTCTTTTAGGGGATGGCTACTACACAACGATACATGGTGGATTATGTAAGTACCTCCACTTGACCCTCTGTACAAAAATAAACATCTAATGTAGCAGAAAATCCTGGGAACATCACCCTGAGAGAACAGATGAAAATGGTAGAGGTTTAGGCTTCTTATCACGAGGTGCCGATTTTGAATTTCGCTAGATTCAGCCACTCTGATGAGTTGTGGACGACGAAACACGTTTCAGTGGATAATTATATTTTAAAAATAATATATATGCTGCTCCCCATTAAAAGGGGGTACCAGATTGGTCAATGGGAAAATTATTCCCAACAAGCATTTAGATAAAAATGGACTTTCGTATAAATACTTGAATTCATTCAAGAAAGTATCGCTAACAAAAACAAATAAAAATATCTACGTAAAAGTGATACATTTAGTAGTCCGGCGAGGTTAGCATCGTGGTAGAGGTTTAGGTTTCTTATCACGAGGTGCCGATTTTGAATCTCGCTAGATTCAGCCACTCTGATGAGTCGTGGACGACGAAACACGTGTCAGTGGATAATTATATTTAAAAAATAATATATATATATATATATATATATATATATCCTAGCAAGGCGACCGCCGTTACTTGGTCGTAGAAAAACGCATAAAGATTATATTTAATTGATACAGAAACTTAGACATTTGGATACTAATATCATATATATATACATATATATATATATATATATATATATATATATATATATATATAAAGATAGATAGATAGATAGATAGATAGATATTCCTCTCCGGGTCTTGTTTAATATTTTTAAACCCCAGCTCCATATCACCTTCAAATGTTTCTTTTAAAACTTAACTGCTTCTGTCTGATCGAAGTTCTATTTCCTCGTTTTTGTACTTTTGCAATATCTTTTTTCCTAATCATAATAATAATTTCTGTAAAGCCTGATGAAATTATCGGATCGTTGATGGTAATGAAAACATGTGTAACTAAGCAGATAAAACGGTAATAAATATATATATACATAATTTCCTAAATGTTTGTTTACATGATGCACACACACACACACCCATATATATATATATATATATATATATATATATATATATATATGTGTGTGTGTATGTGTGTGTGTGTGTGTGTGTGTGTGCGTGTGTGTGTAAACAAACCTTTAGGTCATTATGTCCTTCGATTAGTAAATAAAACAGTATGAATTACATGAATAAGTACATGCAGGCGTCAAGTAGGCTTTCAGAACTTTGAGAAATTATTTATTCGGAATCGAATGAAATTCGGAAGCAAATTTGACAGCTTTACAAAATCTCATATTATTCTACAGAATCGCTATACTACAAATCGTTATGCAACAGCAAATTGACTTGCTGTTATCGGAGAATATGATTGGCTAAATGATGGAGTATCATTTGGAAGGAAACTCACTGATAACGCCGGAAACGTTTCGATTAGGAACATGTCGGAAACGGAACTGACAAACGACCTGCGGGAAACTTGGCTCGATCGATTGTATGTACAATCGATTGTATGTTGCTAATCAGGCGGATCATAACGCATGCGTGAAGAAATTTGATAGAGAGCGTGTGAGAGTGAGAGAGAGAGAAATAGGAGAAAGATTGATATACAGAGAAAGAGAGTAGGGTTAGAACAGTAATATCTCTACAAATAGAAAAGAGAAACCAAACTCGTTATATAGGAAATTGAAAGAGAGAAACAACGTGAAAGTAGAGTCGATAACGAGAAGAATGAAAGAAAGGAGGAAAATATATAATAAAATTATATAAAGACGCAACGCATGAAAAAACAACGGTGGAATTAAAGTGAACAAAACGTTTACCAAAGAAAAAGATCTTCAATGCCGAGCAGGATAGAAAGCAGAATATAACGAAGAAAATTAACGAGAAGACTACCAACGGAGTAAAAATTAAAGGCCCGTTCAGTCTTTGACAAAGTATAGATAGCCACATAGGGATGTCTACGCGTGAAATTTTTGTGGCAGGAGGTGTGCAATCTCTAATCACAACTCTCCATAGTCGACATTGTTAACTACCAGTGACAAGTGTATGAACAGGAAGACTGGAAATAAATACATATAAACAGAAAGCACATGCAACACCTAGAATTCCCCAAATGGTCACCCATCTGGTTATAACGTAGCTCAATCTTGCTTAACTTCGGTTATCTGACGAGAACCCGTGTGTCAACGCAATTATATAGCATAGTCGCGTTGACACACCGACGGAAAGCTAAAGAGGACCATTTAATTAGAGAACATAAAAGAGATATAACAAGTATTAAAAAAAGTAAGGACAGAAACGAATAAAATATATGCATATAAATTTGCAAGAAACAAAAAAACAAATGAAGCATGTATGGTCCCTCGTGAGTTCAAAGTGAACAAGGCATTAAAAATAAATAAGTTCAGCATTTTCCCCCGACATTTAGTCATAAAAGTCCCCAGGGGATCTCAAATCCTGATGAAAATGAACAAACGGTGCAGTTTTGAGTCTTAACATATGTAAATTTGAGTTCTGCATCACGCAACAACAACAACAACAACAACAACAAAAAATGACTAAGTCCACCATTTGCTCCCCCCAATAAGCCCCAAGTGTACCCAAGGACTTAACATATTTACATCTTCAGTTTAGCACCATATAAAAGTGCTAAGTAGACATACACAGAAAAATTTAGCAAATATGGTAAAATAGTCCCAAGTGTTTTTAGCCCTAAAAGAGCCCCTTGGTAACATCCAAGAGTTATGGCGAAGTATAGACAAAAATACATATAGAAATCAGTTAGTTACAACTTTTCAGAGAGTTTTATAAAAATCCAAGGCATCAGTTTTTTTAATGAGCACAAAAGTATCAATTTAAGCCATTTTAACCCTAAAGACACCACTAGCGTGTCAACTGGAGTTTTCCATGAAAATCTGTTCAGTTACTTTTTTATTTATATTATGTTTACTGTTTGTGTACAATTAAAAAAAAAATCCACGACGAAGTTATTGAGAAACGTGCGGACGGATGAACGGACGAACGGAAAAGTGTGAATTTACCGGTTTAGCCTCTTTTGTGGGGGGGGGGGCAAAAAACGTAAGATAGAGACGCCTAAGAAAGAAATGGAAAACGTAAAGAAAATATAAAATGTAAGAGAGTAGTGATTTAGTAAAGTAAAATTGAATTTATGTGATAAAATGGCCACGAATGTGACAAAAATGTTGATAAAAATAGAATAAACTATAGGTTATACAGTGTGGGGCAGAAATAAAAGGCGCCATATCATGAAATGTAAGATTTAATGGAAAATTAGATATTTTATCGTAAATTTATTTAAGGTTTGACCTTTTGTAATGTCAAGTGAATAATATTATATATTTTATGCGATTTTAATTTTTAGTGATGAAGCTATGGATGCGTTTATAAACATTTGCATTTACTCCCTGCTGTAATATAGAAAATCACATTTGGGCAAGTCGGGGGACCGGAACGGCTATGGATTTCCAACAAATGTAAGATGTGCTTAATTATTTCCCAGCAGGTCGTTTCGGCCTCCTGAGAATAGCTTCTGAAACTCGCAAAATATTACGTGGGGTTATAACTTTTCGTCATACCCCAAGTGCTTCCGTTTTCTGTAGTGTGCCTTCTAGTTTATCTAGTTTATAATTGTGTCTTTTTTAGGAACTGCAGGATGTCGAGTTAGGTTAAAATGCCGACGAAATATTCTCTGAAGAACTATAAATCACCTGTTATTATGCAAAAACATGTTTATTTGTCCACATTTTAGATTTTTATCTGAAACAACGAAAATAACTCATTATTAATTATAATATAGAGGGGAAACCGATAAAATTGTCCCCCTAGGAAGCCGATATGACTATGTTTCACTTCGATGAAAACCGTTTTTTTTTGTTTCAAACTATCTACTTGTTGGCCAGTTTAGTAAGCATTCTAACAGCGATACGAGCCTTTTATCATGTCTGAAAGTGACACGCTGTTCAACGAGCGAGAATAGAGATGCGCCGCTGTACAACTGGTGATTTCTACCGATTCACGTTATGACAAAAGGATCATTGTCAGTACCACTAAAACGCATAACATGATTGCCACGAATAACAGGGGCATGTTCAGGGTGATGATAATAAAGTTTCGGGCCACGGTTATGGTCTTTGGTGTGGCTATCTCACATCTTAGAAGTCGGCTTGAAAATCAACCCCAAAGTGTACCTGGATGTGTTAAAGAGTGTGGTGATCCCCTGTGCAACCTTACTTGAACCTGCCAGACTACCTCCTTTCGTCATACGTCGGGAACATCATCAACATGACTTCCCGCCACACCCCAGCTAGCCTTATCGTCTCAATCCGACGACCATTATAATTCGCCGAGCTCCTGCCAGCGCTTGTTGAAAAGGCATGCTTTCGGCTCCGGACCCGTACGAGGCGGTAATCGGGACTGAAGGCGACTACATTGAATAGATAGCATAAGAATCAAACAGGCATATACCTTCTCCTCTCCGGTTTAATTGTAAATTAAGATTTCCCTCTTCCAAAAGAGAGCTCCAGCTCGAAGTTATAATTATATAACTTTTATTTCACTGGTTGTGATTTCTTGGAGTTCCCAACCGCTTTTTTTTATCTTATATATTGCTATATTGCGCTCGCTTGCTTCCAACAGCGCCAAGAACCGAAATGGCTTCTGTCACAAAAGCTCCTGTAAGCCTGCTCCGTGTCTATTAAATGAATTTTATTGATTGATTAAAAATGAAATTATTATTTCGTTTGATTCTCTGATATCACTAACCAGACCAGCTTTTGTTTGTGTTTTTTGTTTTGCTAATTATTTATCTTGCTTAGACATTTGACCCAGTAATAATTTAAATGTTAAACATCTGCTATTAAATATTTAATTCTAATAATATTTTTCTCTGTTAAATATTTAATTTTCAATAACAATTGCTAATCTCATTGTTATCGCCTGCTTTGTTCTTTTTTTGTTTATTTTGTATTTTTTTGGCGACACCCCGTTACTCGGATGACTCATTATTAAACATTCATAGAAGAGGCGATGATAGCCTTTTTCTTCTTAATTGTTATTTTAATAGCAGGAGCTCAACTGAACTCTGTAAGACAAAACCAGCCAATCTACAACCGCTGTCAATAAATTCCCTTTTTCGTCTCTACCTAAAACAAAACGAAACTTCAATAGAGAAGATTTTCTTTCCTATAGCTGTCCGGCTATGGAATATAATACGTATGATGTTTTCCAGCTAACTAAAATATTTTAGTTCAGAAGTCCAACGTAAACATACCCCTAAAAAGACGCGACTGTCAACAATGTCTTTATTTCTACTAATCTTTTTAGTAGTAGTATTACTAGAGAAACCTGTGGAAATTCCACAAGGGGATTCATTCAAATGTAATATATTGATTTTATCATTCTGAAGATGTTCAGCTTACTTAGAGACGTTCTGATATTATTGTACTTTTTTTGTTAAAACTGCAAAAAATATTTATCTAAGTTAGCAGGAACTCCAGCGTAGCCAGGTCGAAAGATACGCTTAAATATTATATTTTAATTCTTGCAGATTTCGTACATATTTTATAGAGTTAATGTTCAATAGATTTTTTGTGTTATAAAACTGTGATTTCAAAAGTAACAAGAATATATATACAAATATGACTTGGAGGCATCAGCTTTAATCAATGCTGAAATCAAAACTTATATATATATATATATATATATATATATATATATATACACATACATTCATATATATATATATATATATATATATATATATATATATATATATATATATATATATATATTAGTCCTCGCCCGAAAGAGCAGGGCACAAACCGTTTTTAATAATAATAATAGTAATAATAATAATAATAATAATAATAATAATAATAGAATAACAATAACTAAGACATTCGCTGGCGAAGACTACTATTGACCATAACCAGTTATACAGTCCTTTTGAAATGTTCATCTCTGTTTTTCTCGTTATGTACTGAATATTTGTTAATGAAACCTATATGAAACATGTTCCTTATTAAATTCTAAAGATTTTCAATCCTGAAAGAAGTTTTAAAATAATTTAATTATACACCTGTATTACAAAGAGGGGGTTGCAAAAAAATAGTTGTGGTGTGAGGTGAAATACAAACTGAAACAGAGAGTATATTCAGACCTGTAATAATACAAAGAGGGGGTTGCAAAAATGAGTTGTGATGTGAGGAGAAATACAAACTGAAATAGAGAGAAGGAGAGTTTTTAAAATATAATCTTTAAAAGATAAGATACAAATTAGAAAAGAATTTCATCCAAGGCATGAAAATTGTTAAACAAAATGTTTTTACTATAGGCTTAAAAATAAAGGTAACAGATTCAATTTGAAATTTATTTATCTCCAAAGTGCACTTTTATAAATTTTACAAAGTAAGGTATAAAAATTTAATTTAAATTGAATCAAAAAATTACTGTACATTTATTTTATGTAATGTACATTTTGTTGTAATTTTAAAACATCATCTTTCCTCTAGCAATTAATGATGTAGATATAAAATTTTCAATGATTTTTTTAAAAAGTGCAACAGAATGTGGTTTGCATAAAATAAATCCAAGGTAATTTTTTGATTCAATAAAAAAGCAGTAGATTACTGTAGTGCGCTTAGTTATAACCGAAACTAAAACTTATGAAGAGTTCTTGGTAAAATTATTCATAAAATGCGGAATTGCGGAATGGTGCCCAATTATTCATCATTTCAAATCCCCGTGTTTTTCGGTATGAAAATGCACTCAAAATATAATTTACATCAGTATGAATTAGTATAAGTAATTATCTTTTGTCTGTTAACAGTCGGTTATCTTTAAAAAGATAACCGACTGTTTTAGTTAAATTAGTACTTGCGGAATGGTGAGCTGTTCTTAATCCTAACAATTGCCCATTTTTTAATTCGTTGTTTATAAGATTTGTATTCATAAAATAAGTGTTGCATTAACTAGACACAGTATTGCCTTTAACTTCTGCAACCCGGGGCCCTATGTAAAAAAATGACCTCATTTGGGATATAACATGCTTACTTCTAATTTTCCACACGAAAGGTTAAACATCGTTACACCTTTCTGGAAATGTGCTTATTTTCAGATTTAACCGGTTTAAATGAACATTGAAACCGTCATGACTTTTAATTGCAATCAGCCAAACTGAATGAACGAAAAATCAATTATCAGTTAGCTTAATATTTCTTTTGTTTCTGTAGCAGCGAATAACAATTAGAAAAAAAGCGAAACGTGTTCATATAAAACCTTTACAGCACACTGGTGTCAGACGGAAACAATAAAAGGTTATGCATGATTTTCTGGAGTAATTATTCTACGCTAAAATAATAATTGACACGCTTTCTGCTTTGCTGGTTTCTATTTGTATTTTTTGTTATGTTTCCATAATTAAGTAGTGCAGAATTAATTTGAACAAATGTAAATGGATGAGAGTAGTTTTCTATTTGTGATATTCTCAAATTTTGATCTAAAGAGCAATCCAACCATCTGTAGTATAAACTATGTCTGCGTGATGACCCGGGTTGATAAAATGTAGTTTTTCGTCAGCCAAGAAAAAGGAAGTAATGACTTGCGAGATAAAAATGAAATACTCTCTTATTTCTTGCTTTGTGTTGCGTGCTACAGTCGGTAAAAAAGGGGAGGGACAGGAGGTTGACGGATTTATCTGACACAGCGCAATGACGTCGACTCATGACTATCGTTGCTTTTTTCTTTACTCGCTTCTTTTTCGTCTTGCTTGTTTATATCGACCTGTTTTCTTGCAGGTGTTTAACCCCGGCAGGTGTCAGAACAACTACTGTATATGTGTGCATAATTTAAACACACGACATCTCTTGCCTCCTTCTAGTTTGAAATAGCATGTTTACCTCGAAGTATACAGGTTTTTAGAAGACTAAATGTAACAGCTTGTGGAGAACAGGATAATCCGCTCATGTATTGACGATCCCATTCTCAATGTAGTTTACTAGATGGTAGAGTGATTGAAAAGCAACGGTCGCATAACAAGGATATAGCGATAGTAAGAATAAAAGTTCGTTGGCAAGAGACTAACATTACTTGCTGTTAGTATTTGATCATGGGCTGATAAGTTTGTCAGAAGATCTGATTGACATGTTGCTTCGTCACATGTTGACTTGTCGAGGGTTCAGCGAGAAAGAGAAAGAGGTTTATAAAACAGGAAAGGGCGTATGACTTGCCCTCTGCTGATCAGCCATGTGCCACGTGAGTTAAAGGGCGATAATTAAGTTTAGCTTAGATATACCGTCGTGTGTTTGTGTGCCCGTTGGCTGGGAATTTCAATTTCCACAAACTTAAACGCGTACTAAATGTTTCTAGTGTAAAACAAGAATAAGTTTGCTTTCATAGCTTCGATCCTGGCTTGCATAGCACCTAGTGACGTCCTTTTAAGGTGACGATTACTTTCTTATGTATGGCGAAATAGAAAAATAGATACAAACATGATGGCTTAATAGCACCTGCTTTCTATCTTTCTTGGTTCGTTTTTTTTTACACAAAATTTTTTAGGTAATTCAAAATGTAATCGAAGTACAGTTTGTTGCAAACAAATAATGAAATAAACCTGTTTCTCACAAATATTGTTTTTATTAGTCGACTGTGTCTTTGTTATTATCGACCTAACCTAGTGGGCTGTTTACTCGTAAAATTCAACTCGCCTGGACTTAAATTATTTAGTATCAGTTTAGAAGTAATCACCAGAATCGTCTCGACCTGGAAAAGATTATCTGACCTTGTGTCTTATCTCTTCTAGGAAAAAAGCGAATAAATATATTTATATATAAATAAGATAATAATGCGGTATTAAATTGATTTCTCTTATTATCACACTTTTTTAAAACTGCTTTAAAATTATTGTGCTATGCCTTTTAATTACCTTTAAACGAATCAGAAAGAAAGTATATAAGAAAGACTCAAAAAAAAAAAAAACGAAAGCAACACAAGGGTAAAAAACAAAAAAAAAACAAAAAAAAACTGAAGTTAAAGAAAAGAGATGAAAAGAAAAACTTTTTACTTCTTCGGAAAGAAAAAAAATATTTTTTCAATCTATATGAATAAAACAGTAGATGCATGTGTCCATCTATGTAAAAATATTCGACCGAAAAAAATCTTAAAGTATTGGACCCATAACACTGAACTTGACAGGAAATAGTAATCACGCACCAATTTGAACCATGACACTTGACTTCTGCATTTTAAATTTTAAATTGAATACATTATTTACACATAGTTTTATTAAATCAAAAACAGATTTTCTACAGTGCAATGGAGACAAAGTAGTATTGTGGATATAGCCACTACGAGGAGGCATTGGAAGCTTTCTTCCGGTACACTGCTGTAAAGTCTTTATGTGGCACTATTTTTAGAGCCATTGGCCGTCATGCCTAACCCACCTCCTACCCACTAGCTTATTTGGCTTTAAGCAGAGTGATATAGAAAACAAGGGGACCATAATGCATTGTTACCAGAACTCTTTCTCCTTTCTCGCCTGACTGTCATAAGATGACCACCTCTCCCCAGCGGGATGAGCTAGCTAAAGGTATTAGCTTAGGCACAAAACTAGCACCAATAACTATTAAGAATTTAACTGAAACATGTAACTATTAAGAAGAAATACTCCTTCAATACGAATTGTAAATTATGTAAATAAAATTAGTTAGGTTTGCATATATTGAAATCTGTGTGCGTGTTCGTTCATCTATTTTAAAACCAGGACAAGGTCTGCCACCTTCCTATCAAAAGCCAAATGCAAGAAGTCAACCTCACAGAATGTAGAAGCAGCTCAGAGAAAAGACACACGCACTGCTACGTATGCCTTCACTTTTAAACAAAATGATTTTCTTGTAACCGTTGGCTGGTCAGCGTATTTACCTATCCATAGTGTAATACCTAACAAGAGTAGGCAAGCTATCGATTTGATTATAGATAGAGCGATTTCACAGGTTTCCATGACAATATATGTATGTGAGGAGGGAAAATTAGTTTGTCATAATTTTATCATAGATAATGTTGTATACATCTATATCTATATCTATCTATATATTCATACATGATGAGGAATGGTTTATCTTTGTAGATGATGATATCCTGGCCAACAAAAAACCACGATCACCCCCCAGTTTTTTTTACACATAGCTCTTCAAACCAACAACCTGATGCAAAGATGGCACATAGAGTCAAGTGTCTGCACCGAGTTACCTAAACCACTCTGAGGTATAGTGTCCATGTGCAAAACTATATGCCTCCTCAGACTAGCAGTCGACTTGCACTCACTGCAACAGTAAGGGTACATAAAATCGTCTTTCTTGTGACTTGATGTGGTTAACATACTCAGCTTTGGGCAGTAGAAAGCGCGCACATGTTTCACACCTTCAACCAGACCCACAAGCAGCAAATTGCTTCATATACTCTTTACGCAGCGTTTTCTTAAGCTCTGCCTGTTCCAAGGTTTTTGTCTCCAATACCTTGCAACCCTCCGAGACAATTCTTCACCATTCACTTCTAATCTTTACTATCTCTTCCCATCTTTCGAAATTTATGCAAAGCTTCTTAAGATTTTCTTCAACCAATCCCTGCATCTATTCCTTAGTGAGCCAGCTCACCGTAGAACATCCGTTCTTGTAATCTGAAGTCATGCATACGGACAACGTGTCCAGCCCGGCGCATCTGATTGCTGGTTATCACGCTTACAATACTTGCACAACGTGCTCTGAAGAACAGCGGTGGCTGGTGTCATTGATGTCCATTTTATGTTAAGGATTCTTCTTAAACAACCCCGGTTGAATCCTTCAAGGCATTTCAGTTTGTGTTGATAAATGGTCTACGTTTCTGATTATTATAATAAGGTGGTTAGCACACATGCCCTATAAATTGCTGCTTTCATTAGAAATATAATACACCTCTCACGTCATAACCGATTTTCCAACGTGCCAAAAGCAACAGAAGGCTTCTTGATTCGAGCATCTATCTCAGAACCCAACGAACCACCCCTCGACAAGGTGGTACCAAAGTAAACAAATGTGTTAAGGGAACTTAATCTGGTGCCATCAATGTAAATGTTAGGTTCTCTGGTAAGAAACAACCATTGGTGCTATAAATATCACCTTGATCTTCTTCAAACTTACAGTGAGACCGAAGGTAGAGCACGCGGTTGAAAATCTGTTGATAAGCAGTTGTCTGTCATCGTTAGTATGAGCGACGAGGAGGTCAGCATGATCAGCATATAATAAGTCACAAGTGTTTCGAAAGTTTCAGATCGGGTATAAAATCTTATCAGATTGAACACTTTACCAGTGATTCTGAACCACTAATCTACCACAGTGCCACAGTATCGAAAAGCATGGGCAAGCACAACCGCAAAATATATTGAGAAGATTGTCGGAGCCGGTATATCATCTTGCTTGACACCATTGTGGACAGTGATATCTTCTGATAGTTTCCCGTTGAATGTAACACGCGCTTTCATATTACGAGGTAGTTCTTTCACAGCATAGTGATAAATGTGAGTGGGCACCCATGTTTGCTAAGTACTCTCCACATGATGATTGCAACATCTTGTCAGACGAGTGCCACTCCCTCAGACATTTAAAATCCATGAGCCCAAATGTCTGAGGGAGTATCTATACAAATATGATGTTACAGAGTCTTAGTTTGGTACGACAGCTAAGTCTCTCTCTCGGTTTAAAATGTTGAGATCCAGCAACAAGCAAGATCAAGATAGCCAGCAACAAATTAAACTGCAGACCAGCTTAATGCGGGTACTGGTCTTCCGCTTTATGTTTTTTTTAAATCAGAGATTTGCTTCTCCTAGAAAGGTTGCCTTCACCACAGCGTACGGGAGCCCTCTCCACCCCAATACACATATACACACACACAAATATACACGGTGCTAGTTGGCCGTTGACCCAGAAAAAGAGTTCATTCGCCCTTTGGAAGGTCTTGTTTTTAATCCTTCAGGGAGACTAGCCGCCCTCCTCACCAAACAAGTCTTGTGGGGGAACCAGTTTAGTCGCCGGTGATCCGACCATGAGGCAGGTAGTACTGGGTTACATGGTACCAGTAGCATATCACATGACCTGACATACCATACTCTCCACATACATACATACATACATACATACATACATACATACACGCATACATACATACATACATACATAAAAAAGGCTTCTTTCAGTCTTGACAGACTATAGATACCCACTGTAATTGTGCCTGCGCGTGAAATTTTTGTAGCAGGTGTTGCGCAATCTCTAACCACACTTCTTCTGAGTCGTCATTGTTTAATACTAGTGGTAAATTGAGGTTCAGGCGACTGGAAACAATGCCGAGATTAGCTAAAACACGTACAGCGCCTAGAATTCGCAAATGGTCACCCATCTGGTACAAGCCAGGCTCAACGTTGCTTAATTTCGGTGATCTCATGAGAACCGTTTTGTCAGCGTGATTACATACATACATACATGGTGATGGCAGTAAATTCGTTTCCAAACATTGCTATTACTAGATATAGCACAAACAGGTATACAGAAACACGAAACAAACCAGTGATGGGCCAGACGAAGATGACTTTTAAGCCCTGTCAAACTCTAGCATTCTTTGGCACACTTTGTGCAGACATATGCGCCACTAGCAGCACGTTTTTCATGGCCACTTTTATGTATAATCAAATGCCGCTTCAAACCACCTGCTGTTTTGTATGTCCGCTAGCAGTTGACACAGGTTAGATCTGGCAACACAAAACGGTTTTGTGGCCCATTGCGCGGATGAGTAGTCTGCTGGTTTATCAGCCCATCTCTGCTCAGACATAATCATCCGCAAACCTCACACTCCAGACCAATTTGGCGTCCCAGCCCATCCACTGCTCCTTTTACCCCCCCTTTCCGGATATCATGTTTCAGTTACATATACTGGGTTCGATCAGCTTCAAACTTACCCAAACCTCCCCGCAAGGTCCTTCTCCACTCTCCACGATCCAAGGAAAGACTCTCCCAGGTTGTATCATCTAGCTTACATTTTTTAAGTGGAGCTCAAACAATATTTGAATCTCATTTTAGGCTTTTAGGCCAGACATCTTCCCTCGGCCAGCTCGCCATAAAGGAGTGGTTTGGGAAATCGACTGTCTAACATCCTCACCACATGTCCACTCCATCTTTGTCTATGTTTGATAATGTGAGCCTCAATGCTTAGACATTGGGTCCGTTTAAGAACCTCAAGATCACTGACATACATTTGCAAACCCACACAATATTCGCCGT
The DNA here is from genome assembly GCF_053919585.1 of Euprymna scolopes. Taxonomy (NCBI): domain Eukaryota; kingdom Metazoa; phylum Mollusca; class Cephalopoda; order Sepiida; family Sepiolidae; genus Euprymna; species Euprymna scolopes. The sequence goes on along the minus strand of NC_136497.1, from coordinate 127,469,608 downwards.
AGGTACATCTTGTGAACCACTCGAGACGTCTGAAATGCTTCCTGAATGGTGTCCAAGTTTCACAGGCATAGAGACGAGCAGAGAGAACGCATGTGGCATAAACCTTAATCTTTGTTGGCAGTGAGATCCCATGACAGCTCCACAAACGCTTGCCCAACTTTCCAAAGGCATCACATGCCCTGCTGATTCGTAACGATAACTCATCATACAGGGCACCGGACATACTTAGTGTGCTACCCAAGTATACAAACTTAGTGACAACCTCTATTATTTACCCACATATATAAACTGATGGCTCATTGTATACACAGATGATGTTACAGAGTTTAGCTTTGTACGACAACTCAGTCTCTCTCTCTCGGTTCAAAATGTTGAGATCCAACAACAAGCAAGAGCAAGATAGCCAGCAACAAGTTAAACTGCAGACTAGCTTAATGCGGGTACTGGTCTCCCGCTTTATGTTTTCTTAAATCAGAGATTTGCTTCTCCTAGAAAGGTTGCCTTCACCACGGCTTATGGGAGCCCTCTCCACCCCAACACACGCACATACATACATACATACATACATACATACATACATATTGTCTTGTAAGATTTGTAACCTTTAAAACTGTATAACGAAAACTCCATATATATCTATAACATGATATAAATATAAAAACTATATATATATATATATATATATATATATATATATATATATATATATATATATATATATATATGTGTACTGTTTTCAAAATTGTTCATTGTTTTATACATGACTAGCGAGAGGAACCCGGCGTTGCCCGGGTGTTTGGGGGGGTTTTAAAAAAGTAAGTATGAGGATCGAACCAGAACCGTTGAGGCAAAGTTGTGAAAAAAAAAAGTGCGACCTTAAGAATTGCCCCACCGCGACATGCTTAGGAAAACACGTTTGAATTTATTTAATTAGTTGGATTTAGCATGTGCTCGTTTTAATGAGGTCAGTTTGACTGCGGGATTTCATTTACTGCTGAACGCTTTTTTCCTCGCCCCAAAGATGTATACGAAAAAGACTAACCCACATGTGGCGAGCGACAAATACTGAATATTTATCTTCCCGAAATCGACCAAATTAAATAGACAGGCAAGCTTCGTTGTTAACTGTGAGATATTACGATTTGTATGTGATATAAAAAGTTTTAAAATGTGTTTAAGCGAGCGACCGTTTCTCTGAATAAACCTTTTGTAGAGACACAGAAAAAGATAACACACATGCATACATACATACATACATACGTACATGCATACATACATACATACATTTTTCGCTTTTATATTTATAGATTACTCATATGTGCAAATAAATAGCCATTAAATATTTATGCTCCATGAACATCTCAAATCCAGCATCTGCCATTAAAAGCCTATTGCAATATTTAGTAATACTGAAGATATAAATATTTTCATGTCTTTGAATATATGATATAGCATACCTCTGGTGTTCTTTGAATATCAGCATATTATCTCATCATTTATTTATACTGACATTGTTAATATTTATGAAAATTGATATATCGACGCGCATTCATTTTACAATCCAGTGGGATTATATTTGATGTAATAACTTTTTATGTCATATCTGACACCAAGTAACTGATTTTCTCAGCTGATTTTGTGAACAGTTCTTCATTACGTTGACATTTGCAGTCTTGTTGGTTTGATGCTTCAATGCAGAAATTAGAAATAATTAATCATAATAAAGAAGGAAAAATACGAGATGAAGAAAACTAATGGATGACTAATAACTTTTACAGGACAAAAATATTAACTTTTCTAATTACATAATTTACACGTATGTTTAATGAGTGTGAAATATAAGCACGATCAAAACGTCTAAGGATGCATCTTTTGACAGGGTCTTTTTTTAAAAATCTATCAAAAATCAAGTAAGTGTCCAGTCATTACGTAATTTTCGCCGATTATTAAGTGAATGACACCGTTGATAGCAGTGCCTTTTTTATAATCGATGTATATATATATATATATATATATATATATATATATACATATACATATATATATATATTGCTTACAAAACACTCTGGTATATTTGTTGTTCGAAATATGCTTAAAATAATCAGCCGAAACTGAACAAAATATATTGTATTGTGGCGAAAATACGTATTGTAGATAAAAACAATTGCGCACGTATCAGATTTTAAGGTTGAAAATCCCAATTTTTAATGTGTTTAAATTTTCATCTAGTGTGTCTTGAATTGATAAATGTGTTTAATATGTTAATTCTTTTTTCAGATTAGCGAAAAAATATATTTTCCTTATTTTTACGAAAAACACAACTATAAATATTAAATGCATAATTTTCATTTAGTGAGCTCAATATTGCTAATATACAATTAAATAAGAAATGCTTTAAAAAAATCGATACCAAAAATGAAAAATAAGATAAATACCTATGCATTTTGCTAAAATTATGATAATTTCGTTCGGCAGTTTTTCGTTACGTGATATTTCCTCACCTATGGTAAAACATAATGGCCTACAAACAGTTGGTCGTATTTACAAACAATTGTTATCCTCCCTTTTTCTTTTGCAGTGACTTGTACTTGTCTTAGTTTAAAGTGTGAGTGACTTTTGCACCTTCCCAATTCACGCGTCCAGAAACACTTGGTCCTGATGGCAAGACAGGGTCAAGACGGCCCAAGCGTAATACTAGATGCAGCGCCTAGCAGACCCAAAATGGCCATCCATCTTGTAATAGACAGTCACATCGTCGCTTAACTTCGCGGGTTATGTAGGCAACATATATTTATCGCTTATGTAAAAAGAATGAAAGCCTTATTAAGTTGATTCTTCACTTAATCCTCAAAACAAACGGTAAAAATACAAGTAAATTATCAGGACTAAACCATTCCTTTCTTTATGTAGCTATCATTAAATCTTGGATGATATAATTTCACCACCCGAAATCTATAGACTGAAATAAAGAATGGAATCATTTGAAATCCAGGTATATTCTTATAACAAATTACCCTAATTTCATTTAAACAAAAAGTAAATTAATTAAATCGAAAACCCTTAAAATCATATATAAATATGGTATCCATCTTGGAAAAATGGTTGGGGACGGCGTTTATTTTGAATTTAAAATTTAAAATTCTATTAAAAATAGTAGAAAAAGTTTTATATTATTCTGCTTTCCATATTATAAAATTTAGGCTTCTATTTTTTTGGGAAATACAAGTTGCACAGGAAGAATGGATTTAATAGATTTTAATTCGTGTAAAAAATACAACTTGGGTTTTCTACCATTTGGTCGTCGAATTTTATATTTAAATAGAAAAAAAAAGAAAAGAAAAAGCACGTGTCCTAATCAGACCAGAAGCCGGTCTTATATATAAGTTTATTAATACTTTTATTAACTTGTAAGTATTCAACAACAACAACAACAACAACAATAATAATAATAATAATAATAGTACTGTATACCGATACTCTATGGCTGACTGGGATAGCTCTATGGCTGACTGGGATAGCTTCCGTACATACATATCTGATTTACCTCTGCACTCCATGTTTAAAAAGGATGTGTCCTCTATAGTATCAGAACTGACCGAATGGTTAATTGTAGGCATAAACCAATTCATACCATCTAATAAATTTCAACAAAAACCTAACAGCCAGCCATGGTTCTCCCCAGAATGTGCTGCTGCTATCGCGCACAGAAATCACTTTTTCCATAGCTACCAACGTAATAGATGCACTGAAACTAAAGCTGCTTTCAGGTCTGTCAGCAACCACTGTAAAAGAGTAATCAAAAATGCAAGAGAGCAATATGCCCAGTCTGTTAAATCCAAGGTAGCTGATCAGCGACTTGGATCCCACCAGTTTTGGCAAATAACAAATAAAATCCTGAACAGAAGTGTGCGTTCTATACCAACCATTATCAATGGACCAGAGGCAATCTCGTCAGCGTCAGACAAGGCCAAACTATTTGCAAATAACTTTGCAGCTAATTCTACCCTATGCGACGAAGGCCATCAACTCCCCATATTTCCTCCTATAACACGGAACAAGCTAGGTAACATACAAATATCCGTGCAGGAGGTCGCCAAACTAATAAAGAACCTAGATTCCAGTAAAGCAACTGGCCCTGATGGCATCCCAATTATAGTGTTAAAAAAGCTTCAACCAGAACTTGCTCCCATACTTACGAAACTATTTAAGCGCTGCCTTAAGGAGAAGTGCTTTCCGACTCCCTGGAAGACCTCTTCAGTTTGCCCTATATTTAAGAATTCAGGTGATAAGTCATCTCCCTCTCAATACAGACCTATGAGTCTCCTCTGTGTTATGAGTAAGTTGATGGAATCCATATTAAATAGAGAAATAGTCAACCACCTCAGCAGGAATAACCTTCTTAGTGACACTCAATATGGTTTCCGCTCTGCAAGATCTACCGCAGATGTGCTGACGGTTATATCCCACAGGATAAGTGAATCTCTTGACAAAGGCTTCCTTTCTAGGGCAATTGCTCTTGACATATCAAAGTCCTTTGACAAGGTATGGCATAAGGGTCTACTTCACAAGATTTCCAGCTACGGTATAACGGAAAATGTTTTCTCAATCATTAAATCATTTCTCTCCGATAGGCTCATAAGAGTAGTGGTCGATGGACAAAAATCGGAGGCCTGCAATATAGATGCTGGAGTCCCCCAGGGGTCAATCCTGGGCCCAAATCTCTACCTGATCTACATCAATGACCTCCCTATTTGCAAGTCCTTAATAATGAACATGAATGTATTTGTAATATTATCCGTCCTACCGGTTATTCTCCTCTTCACCACGTTGCTCACACACAGGTTATGTTGCTAGACTCAGTATTTTCTAAAAGTATTATTATGGTGTATTTTCTTCAGTGTTGTCAGATATAAACTTCCTAATGAACCGCCCCCTTAAGTAAACACTTCAGCAAATCTCCTCACTAAATTAATGTACTTGCAATAACCCTTATCCCTGAGTGGCTTCTGGGCCTTGATAAGTGGTGATCTCTGTGTAAAGAAAAAAAATAATAATAACAATAATAATATTACTAATAAAAACAACAAAATTAATAATAATAATAACAATATCAATAACAATAACAATAATAATAATGATGGTGATGATGATGATGATGTTGATTATAATGATAAAAATAACAATAATAATACTACTAACAAAAAAAATAATAATAACAACAATAATATTACTAATAAAAACAATAATAATAATAATAATAATAACATTAATAACAATATCAATAACAATAACAATAATAATAATGATGGTGATGATGATGATAATAATAACAAACAGTACAATAATAATAATAACAACAATAATAATACTACTAACAAAAATAATAATAATAATAATAAGAAGAAGAAGAAGAAGAAGAAGAAGGAAGAGGAGAATAAGAATACAGCAGAATGATGTTGACACATCTGTTCTCGTGAGATCACTGAAGGTAAGCTAACCTGGTTGGCCATTTGGGTGTTTCAAGCGCTGTATGTGCTCTCTGCTTATCTCGGCATTGTTTCTAGTCGTCTAGCACTTCTGCTTGCCACAAGACTCGGGCATTACCTATTAAAAAGACGTGCATTCCAGTCATTACGTAATATTTACCTCACAATAAGACGCACGGCTACACTTACAGAGGGTATCCATTGTGTCTTGAGAATAAACGAAGGCATTGATTGACTTATGAAATTATCATAAAAAAACGTGAACACTATGAAGGTAAATAAGTAAAAACATACATTTTCTTGCGTTGGGTTACAGTTTTTGCTTTAGTTTTACTACATCAGTTATTAATTTTGATACTAAAACTTAATTCATTCTACTTAATTGATTTCTGGAATAATGAATGTAAATTATAGGGCAATACAATAACTGAAATTTAATGATGTTTTTTTTCGTTTTTTTTTCTCCTGTACAAAAAATGCGAAAAGACAAATTGCAGATATACGTCCCTTTTCTACACCTAATCTAGAACCCTCAAATAGGACAATCATTCATCCGCTCATATGATCATAGCAAATATATATATGTGTCTATTGTACTAAGTCTTGTGAAGCCCAAGGTTAGAGGTAGTAGTAAAACAATAGATTGATTAGAGAGTTTAAAAAAACCGGCAGTTTTTTGGACAGAAACTGCTGTAATAGAAAGCTGTATCATAATGGGATATAAATAAAACAGTGAACCTATAGTGACAGCTAGACCTACAAGTCAAAACAGCAAAAACTAAAACAAACAAAGCTTATATCTGACAACACTGAAGAAAATACACCATAATAATACTTTTAGAAAAGACTGAGTCTAGCAACATAACCTGTGTGTGAGCGACGTGGTGAAGAGGAGAATAACCGGTATGACGGATAATATTACAAATACATTCATGTTCATTATTAAGAACTTGCAAATAGGACAGATATTGCTATATCAAATGTGAACACATGGTCTAATAGTTTATTTGCAGCGAATATTTATTGGTGTAAGAAAGTGTTAAAAGCGATCGAAAGTATCGATTAACAAGATGTAGAAAAGGAAATTTATTCTAATATACAAACTTTAAAAATATTTCATAAGAAACAAAAATCAATACGTTTCAGATTCGATTGCCAAAGGAAGAGTAGCAGATGAGAAATATAATATGGTTATCTGTAGCGGCCGATGTTTACACCTCGGTGTCCAAATGAAATGACTATCATTTTTGTGCACATGCCCTCCGCACATTCATTGTTCTGAAAAAAAAAAAATGACCAGTCGGATAACTTTCTGAATTTATTCTGAAATAATCTTTTTGGGAGCCATTTTAATGCCTTAAAAAACAGATGATTCTTCAATAAACCAGTCTAGCTGAAATCCATGGATCGGCGTACTCAGTGCCCTACCACCTGGCTTCGAGCTCGCTGGTATGTTAACTCAAACATAATCACACTTGCAAAGGCGACACACACACCACATGCTTGAATCCCGTCTTGTCGACTGCTTCATATTAACTAAATCATCAACCAATTGAAATGTTCCCAGCCTTTCTCACTGAACTTCTTTTAAATTATATAAAAAACAATGAATATTGACTTTTTTTAACCACTTTTGATGAAATATATTTTACTTAATTGATCTGTTTTGGCAACGCTTTTCTGACCGCGGTAATGCATGCCACGTAAATGATCTACTCTGACATATTCGACATCTCAACAAATGACTCCTCTTTTTTGTTACAAAAATTCTTAACTATGTTTTTTTCCTATTTTAAACACGTATACACTCTTTTTTTTGCGGATATATGCTTTCTAAATTCATTATTTCGTTTTGTTTTTCGGGTAGCATGTCTTCTGTTTTCTGACATCCTTGTAAAATATTTCTATGGGACAGGCCTATCATAAAGATACATCGCCTAAATTGAAACACTACATTTTCCAAAATGCGAACAACTTTATAACGCCTAACGAAGCTCCCGCTTCATAAAATACACGAAATGTTGTTCAGAACGAGAGGATTTAATTAGTGTATAAGCTTCGTATCATAAACAACTTCCATTTACGACCCGATGTTCGGAGAGGTAACCCTTACTATCAATTAGTGCATTTTCACCTCACTCCAGGAGCAGTGTTATTTAGATGTAGAGGACAATTTTATAGGGCATAATTTGCAGGGATAGTGTGTGGGAGTTATTGAGCACGATGTCAAATTACATTACACTTTAAATTATGCATGTCAGTACAGTCAGGGAAGCAGGAATCCGAAAAGAAATACCAAAGACTAGAAATCCTAGGGAATAAACTATTAAAGTAGAAGGTTTTCTGTCATGTTGGGATCTCTACTATATAGGGATAGAATTTTGCTGTTTGTCGGGTTTGTCGGGGGTATTTACGTCGTGGGAGTAAAATGACTGGTAGTTCCTCAGTACGCACGCACCATTGAAATACTTCTAAAACGGGCAGAGAGATGCAGGATAGGACAAAGGTTGATAGGACAAAAGTTGAAGCCTAAGAGACAGTTCAGGTCCTATTAAGTTGGCGACACGCTTGTAAGCCCTGTCCAGGAGTGAGACACTAGTCGCAGATACACCAGCCCAAATATGACAACAATACACCATACATGGGCGAAGAGTAGCCTGTTGGGGTACCGGATCCCCTCGGGCGTAAGTGACTTTCTAGTAAGGTAGGGAGGGCACATCTCCTTCGTAGCTTTTAATTCTATCGGGATATTCATGTGCTTACATGAATACGATTAACCGGAAATTTTCCATTTTTAATTATTTTTTTCTTAGCATGCACTCGACTAAGTATTTTACTCAGTTGAAAAACCACTGCACAAGGATTAACGCGCTCTGGCTCGCAAAAAATTGTTGAGCTGTTTGTCGGAATTGCTGGTGATGAGTAATGGCCTAACTGTTTCCTTTGCCCCTGTACCGCTAGAATGTTTCATGCAACAAATGTTTTTAATCGTGAAATTCGCAGGTGACGGAAGTTAGCGTGTGACTGACGCACGAGCATAAATAAACCCCTTATTCACTTGTTCAAACACGCATAGACGTGTACTTTGAATACAAGTTAGGATGACAAGCCAGAAGAGTAAGAAATATTTCCTATGTTTTTAGAAGGCACTTTGAAAATGAAATTTTGTGGTAAAATGTTAAGATAAGAAACAGTCTGCGAGTATGATTTTCTGTGACATAACAGAACAATAACTTATCCTGATAGTCACAAAGTCATCGTCAAACTGATATGAAGGATAGACACATAACTAGCCAGAACACATGTATTCCATCGCTTTTACATTCACATAGATTAAGCTATGTGGATCACGATTTCTATTAACTTGGTTTTCAACACGTTCTATTTAGTTCTAAATGGCAAGGCAAATTGCAGATTGATTACCATCTTTTCCTTTGCTTGTCACATTTACAAAGTACATATAAGCTAAAATGAACAAGTGCTAAATGAATAAATGAATTTTATTTCGTGCTTACAACAATTAATGGAGTTTAGCTTATATGACTGTTTCAAACTTTTCGAGTAGTGAAATTTAAGAAATGATAGCGACTGAGCGAAGGAATCCGGATACTCATGAAAATATGTTTTGTATAACCGATTTTAAAGCGAGCAGGACTCACATATATTCCATTATATGATTAAATGATATTTTCGGTATATCGTGCATATGTGATATTTTCGGCGGTTCTCTCAACTGTTATTAAGTAAAAGAAAGGAAAAATATAACAAAAATTAAAAAAAAAGAAACTTGATCAGTAAGAAATGTATTTTAAGTTGTCTATCCAGATATCCCAAAGGCAGATGACATGGTATTGGTAATTGAGATATAAGAGTAACGGTGCCAATTTACGGAGTTTTAGGGTTTTTGACAGTTTACGACACTTAAAGCAGTATTTGGGTTTGCGACAGATGTGGACAGTTGGGAGTTTGACAAATGGCAGCTAATACCAGATCGAACTAAACAGACGTCAAATGACGAATTCAGCCTCGACAATAGATATGAATTTTGACATTAACGCTCAGAGGATCGATATTTTTACAACTGATATTTACAGAATATGTTTAACTTTGTATTTTTCGTGCTTTGTTCTATTTAATTTTTCATAATTATAAACGCGTACGCGCTACCTGCGGGACCTGCGAAGGCGGGCGACTATCATACGGTTAGAAAAAGATGGAAGAGAAGATAATCAGTCCGCAAAGCGTTCAGATTGGCCTTTTTTATCGAAAGGGACTAAACTGTCTCCAACGCATAAGCAAAGGTTTACAATTGTCTAATACTTACATATATCATCCTAATATAAACGATGGCACAACTGCCTTGAAATTACTAATAATGAGTAATAATTAGTCATATACATCTTTTATTACTTATTTATATAGATTACTAGCAGATTTACCCTGCATTACTGGTAGTAAACGTAACGTTAAATTGCTTTTTAAAAATACCGTAAACAAAAAAGGGAAAGAAACCGAGGCACGTACATATGAGTATTATGTTATTCTAAACAGTTCACGTTTTGTATGTAAAACAATACGCAAGCTGAGATAACCCAAGGAGAATGAGTTTAGTACACTAACCGATACGAAAGTGGGAAACGATCTCAAAAAGCATTTCCAAAACATACTCATGCTTAACATAAATAATCTGTCATGTGAATGATTCACGCATGCGCATTCGTGAAATAGTTGACAAACAGATAAGACCCCAATGAAGTCCACGTACCATTTTTTAAAAGATTTTGATCCATAAGCAACATTTTTTCCGGATGACAACCGATTAAAACCGATTAAAACGTTTTCCATATGTCTAAATACTCTATATACCAAGTTTTAAGTATGTAGATAAAAAAACATACGCCATAAATAAGAGTTCTAAATAAATTAAAATATAATACCGATTAAAATGTTTTCCATGTCTAGATACTCTATATACCAAATTTAAAGTATGTTGATAAAGAAAAACGTACGTCATAAATAAGAGTTCTAAATAAATTAAAATATAATACCGATTAAAACCGAGTAAAAAGTTTTCCATATGTCTAAATACTCTAGATACCAAATTTTAAGTATGTAGATAAAGAAGAACGTACGCCATAAATAAGAGTTCTAAATAAATTAAAATATAATATTTATACAGACGGAAAAAACCGGGCGACTTGCTGGTGTGAGATATTTTACGTTTCACTATTTTAGTTATGATTCTTAGAGGCACAGACAGCATAAAGTGAAAATTTATTGTAACACAATAAAAATAACAGATATACAAGGGCAGCATTATCGACTTCAAAAACCAACATTAATATCAGAACGTGTGTAGACTCAGTTGGGAATTAACTGTATTTCACGATGGCAACATTCAAAGAGAATTCGTAATATGCACTTTCACCAATTCTTATTGAACCGACTTTTGCAGTTTTGTTGTTGGAATTGTTAAAGTTTAACCCATTAATTTTATATCTCCTTCTTTAAGTTATTTCTGAATATAATTTATACATGGAAAAATTTTAGTTGATAAAAATTTATTCCCAGGATTTATAACAGAAGAACAATTATCTTTTATATGCATAAAATTTATCTATGTGCGTTTTATGTTAGTGTGTTTCCTATAAAAAGATAAGTTCGATAATATATGTAATCTAAAAGCGTAATAATATGTTAAATTTGCAGGAGAGAAGACAATCGAATGTTCTGCCCTAAAGCTATATTCATATTAAAACTGTAAATATATCCTATTTCCTATTAAAATCATACGTGTAAAATAGTCCTGGTAATACACCGGAAGTTGTTTTGAAGCTCTAAGTTCCCTCTTGACATAGGTGTAGCTCTAGAGGTCGAACAACATTTATTACAAACATATTAAATTGTGATATAACATATTTAATACACACACACACATATATATATATATAAATATATATATATATATATATATATATATATTAGCAAAAGTACCCGTTGTTGACTGGGTTCAAAAACAGCCTACAGAAAATGGACTCTGATTTATGAAAGTATGATAGGTTATGAAAAGAAAGGGTTGTAAAAAGATAGCTTCGAATTTGGGGGTATCAAAACCAAAGCAAAATATGATGAAAGTAAAAATAAAATGGATAAACCCCATCATTTATTATATCATACCTATTCACACTGAAACACTTATCACAATATTTTGTGGATCTATATTAAAAAACTTTGTTAAACTTTGTGACATATTTCCATTCTATGGAGGTCAGGCGCGAACGAACACCCCATAATTTTATTATATCATATTTCTTCAAACTGAAAAATAATTATCAAAGTATACTTACGCAGATAGATATGAAAAGTCTTTATTAAAGTTCGTGCCCATTTCCATTCTATGGAGGCAAGGTGAGAACGCAGACCACACAATTTTATTATACCATCCCTATTTAATTTAAAACATACTTATCAAAGTATTGTTATGTACAGCTATATCAAAACACTTGTAAACGTTTTTTTTTAATTTTTAAATTATTTATTTCCATAGTTTGTTTACCAGGCGCGTATGTAGACCTCACAATTTTAATTAATCATCATTGTGCCAGATCAAACATACCCATTCCTGTGTCTCGATACCTCTTCTATCATAATATCTGAGCAGTTTTCTATAACAGTTAACCATATATGAGCCTATTCGTGACCAGACACACACAAACTTTCAGTTTATATATATATATATATATATATATTTATTTATTTATTTAAAAGAGTGTAGTCATCAACGTATGTTTGTGTGTGTGTGTGTGTGTGCTTGTGTTTGGGTGACTGAGTACATGTATGTATGTGTGTTTGGATTGGAATTCGACTTTGTACCTATCTAGGTATCCTGCGTCTGTCTCCCTCTTACACGCACGCGCATTCGTACACACAAGCACACACACAGGCAGACACACACACACACAGGCACACACATAGGGAAAAGAAAAAGAACGGATTATGTCCCCCACACATTCACGCACATACACGCACAACAGACAACTCTCGCCTTAACACACGGGCTCACACTGACACACACATACGTACGCATAAACAAGAAAGAAAACAATCAAATCCCATAATAATCTTCACCAAATAGGCCAACAGTCCCCTCGCCTACTAAATGGACGTAACTCTAATTTAACTCTAGAGCAAGACACCGACTATTGGTGACAAAAACTCTAGGATTGGCATTTCTTTGAAAAACGCAATCAGTATTGTCAGAGTTAAAATGTTTTTCAAAAAGACATTTCAATCTTTCGCTTAAAAAAACCCTTTATATAAAATATTTGAAGAGAACTGAACAAGGCTTGAAACGCGTTATAAAAATATTTTAAAATAAAAAATGATAAAAATCAGAAATAAACACAATTGTTAATGGCTACACTCTTTTAAATATACAGTTTTCTTTCGTTAGAAGTACAGAACCTTCACTTGATATATATATATATAGGTATATATGTATTTAATAATTCATCCTCCTCTCAGTACAGGCCAATAAGTCTCCTGTGCGTCATGAGTAAGTTGCTGGAATATGTGTTAAATACAGAAGTAATCAATTATCTCCAGAAAAATAACCTTCTTAGTGACACTCAATATGGTTTCCGTTCTGCTAGATCTACAGCAGATGTGCTTACAGTTATATCTCATAGGATTAGCAAATCTCTCGCCGGAGGCATCCTTTCTAGGGCAATTGCTCTTGACATATCTAAGGCATTTGATAGGGCATGACATAAAGGTTTACTTCACAAGGTCTCTAGCTATGGTATAGCTGGAAATGTCTTCTCAAAAATTAAATCATTTCTTTCTGATAGGTTCATAAGGGTAGTAGTTGAGGGGCAAAAATATAAGCTCATAATATTAATGCTGGAGTACCTCTGGGGTACATCCTGGGCCCAACTCTTTTCCTGATCTACATTAATGATCTTCCAAATCACATCCTTACACCATTTGTAGACATTTATGCTAATGACACTGCCATTTATGGCAGTACATCTAAGACAGTAAACGACCAAGTTCTCTCCGATTCTCTCTCCTCTGATCTTGAGCACATGTTTCAATGGGGAAAGGAGTGGCTGGTTACTTTTAATGCATCTAAAACCAAGCTTCTCTCTTTATATCATCAACATTCTGATCCACATCTGGCATCAATTGAAATGAATGGCTCTCGTCTTCAGGAGGCCTCAAGTTTTGACATGCTTCTGGGTTTGACCGTGAATCCTGATCTTAAATGGAACACATACATAAAATATGTTGCTAAGGCCGCTGGAAAAATGGTGGGATCTTTCTATCGATCCGGTAGATATCTCACTGCTGATGCAATTCTCTATCTATATAAGAGTCAGGTACGTCCAAGGATGGAATACTGTTGCCACATCTGGACAGGAGCTGCTAGAAAGGACTTGCCCTGCCCTTATAGAGTTCAAAATAGACTCCGTAGTCTCGTAGGAGATGCCCTTTTCTTTTCCCTGTAACCTCTATCTCACAGAAGAGATGTTGCGAGTTTGTCTCTGATGTATCGTTATTTTTATAGAAAGTGTTCGACTGAGCTTCAGTCTATGGTCCCCCCTCGCCAAACTTTCACAAGAAACACTCGTCTAGCTGAAAACACTATCAATAATTCCTCCCGCTCTTTATCTTTGCCTTAACCTAAACGTAGATTCCATGAATAAAGCTTCTTTCTTAGAACTGCACGTATGTGGAATTGTCTTCCGCTTTCCTGCTGACTACAATATGGTTGTCTTCAATTCTAACGTAAACGAGTTCTTGATGAACCGTACCATATAAGTTAATAAATTTACCGAATTTCCATTACTAATAATTACTATATTGTCCAATTTCTACTGTACACTTTTTAACCCTTATCCTCGAATGGTCTCTTGGCATTGATAATGTGGTGATGCCTGTGTATATATATATATATATATATATATATATATATATATATATATAGTTTTGTAGGTGTATGTTGAGCAAAAAAATAAAACTTTGACCCCTATTATGACTCCTTAAAATTTATTGTTTCGGGCTCAAATCAAGTTATTAATCATATCCAATCAACCTATATCTGAAATTTCAACTGTTTACAATAAAAATTGTTGCAGGAGTTTGGTAGAGTTCTCAAAGGTCAAATCGTTGAACTTTGACTCCTTAATCGCGACATTGGCCGAAAACCGATCACATCGATTTTCCCCAATCTCAGTGCCCTATTAAATTTCGAGTCTGCAGACTTAAAAGTGACAGAGTTATTGCGTAGGGAAATGTACACATACAGACACACATATAGACAGACACTTTCACTTATATATATATATATATATATATATATATATAATATAAATCCTTTGTGAAAGACAACAATAGTTGTTCCAAATCTTTATCGTATATTCCGTCCCAACTCCATGTATTTACAACCGTACGTGCACGCAGAAATCGAAAAACTGGCTAAAAACATTAATATCTTCCCCTTTAACTAGGCACTTTTCTACAGGAGGGGGGGTCACTTTTTTCGCCAATATTTTTTCAAGTTATTCTCTCCTTTAGATTTTCTAGCCTTAATTAAAAAAAAAACAACATCGGTTCCGATTTAGTGGTGGTCATAACAGCATAAACGTTAGGTTGTACCCCCGTTCTTTTCCTCCTTTTCGGTACGGGTTCTAGCCTGCCTTCCTACTACCACATTTTTTTTTTGCTCAACATACACATCCAAATACCCGGGTAACGCCTGGCGCCCATGCTAGTGTTAGTATAATTGTAATAGTGTAGAGAAGAATTGCAAACAATGAAATGGATAATAAATTAAACAAAAAATACATAAACGATGTTAGTTGAGATGGAACTCCGCGCAAATGAAATAAAGTTACGACTGTCTCTTTCTAAGTTCCGATAACAGAAAGGCAGAATCTGGTTACCGGAAGTGACGTGAGGATAGTCTATTGTTAGAAACTATAGAGGTTCCATCTTAATAATAATCTAAAGAAACTTCTCGCCGCACAATCCCCTTCTTAGCATGTCACTATAAATGAAGACCTTACTTTTTAGTAGCCAATTACGTCATAGTTGCTTCGTAAACAATTAAAGTTTAATATATAATCCTGCTTAAAATATGTGAAAATACAAGAAGGGAAATTATACAGGATCATCTCCGGATAGTAACGCTCAGCTCTTAAACAGCAACAACAAAAAAAACTTTGCCATCATATATTTTGCTTATAATTGATAATGATAAAACGCCTGTCTGTGTTTTTGTATATAATAAAATTGTGTAAATCTCATAAAATAGTCCAGCATAAACATGAAATACATCAACACATTTAAGACACCTACTCCATAATTTAATAGTTTCTCGTGTAGCTTATTATCCTCGTATAATTCAAATTATGAGATAATAGATTTATTGCTGTTTACATAATTAGTTTTACAACATATATACGATGTCACACGAGATTATATATATATAAAAGGTATAATGCATAAGTATACACACACACACACACACACACACACACACACACATATATATATATATATATATATATAAACCCGTTCAGATACACTTTTTCATGATAAAGTTAGAACCCAGATATCTCATCAGTGACGTGCTCATCAGTGATGTGCTCCGACATAGGCTCGAACCCAGGTCGTCGTCGCACGCATGAAGTGTGCAATACTGACGACCTTACCATATGGGCTGGGCCGTGGCCCATATGGTAATGTCGTCAGTATTGCACACTTCATACGTGCGACGACCTGGGTTTGCGCCTATGTCGGAGCACGTCACTGATGAGATGCAGTACATCGAAACCCACTTTGGGTCTGGCGTTGTCCGTTGTCGATGAAATTGTTCGATTCCATCTAATTCTGGGTTCTAGCTTTATCGTGAAGAAGTGTATGTGAACGGGTATTTATATATATATATATATATATCTATAATCTTGCCTTAATGTCTAATATATATATATATATATATATATATATATATATATATATATACGCATGTGTGCATGTATATACGTCATACTCAGCTTGGCACACTGGTCAAAACTAAGATAAGCAACGTTTAGCCTGGGTAGTACTAGATGAGTGACAATTATGGAATTTTAGGCGCTGTATGTGATTTCTGCTTTACTTGGTATTGTTTCTAGTAGTCCTGAAACTCCATTTGCCACTGCTATTTAACCATGATTATCCATGTGGTTAGGAAGTGTGTAACTTTTGTTACAAAAAATCCACGCGCAGGCAACCTCGCGGTGGGTATCCATAGTCTTTCAATACTGACAGAAGCCATCACATATACATACACACACACACACACACACACACATATATATGTATATACACATATATATATACATATATATATGTATAAATATATATACATATATATATACATATATACACATATATATATATAAGTTTGGTGGTTAAATTTTTAATTCTAAAAAAAACAACACATAGACACATATATTCAAATTAAGAAAGAATTATATCAGTGTCTTATCTCGCTTATATATATATATATATATATATATATATATATATATATATATAGAGAGAGAGAGAGAGAGAGAGAGAGAAGCACACACCCATTTATCACATATATATGTGTGTGCATATATCACATATATATGTGTGTGCAGGTTCGTGTGTTTAGGGATCTCGAGCCATGGATGTTAGCAAATTACTGTTTGAAAAAATAATAAATAGATTTAATTATTTTTTTTACGTCCAAATATAATATGAGCAAACTGTAAAGGAAGAAAAAAAAGAAAAATTTTTTCAAAGATGAAGATGCTGGTTAACTGTATTATAGTTTAAAAAACAACAAGGAATCTACATAAGTGAATAAACGATAAAAACACTGTAAAATAATGATGGGCTTCGTAGCGCAACAGATAACGCACCGGCCTATAAAACATATGATGACGGGTTCGATTCCCAGAAACATTCGAGCTATGCTGAAGAGAAATAAGAACTTTGAAATATACGTGTCCGCAAAGAACTTCGTTGCCCTGTCGTAAAATACGTCTTAATTAATTTTTTGTTATGCAGATTTCATATTTATTGTTATCGAGGTAATTCTCTATCATATCGCGACAAACATATTGTAGTAAATTCAAAATTAAAACAATATTGCTTCGGTGCCGTTAGCTGAAATCGAAATCAAAACGTATAGCTGTTCATTCCTATCAGTTACACACACAAAAACAAAATAACGATGTTTAATCTATAAACGTATGCGTATAAAGCCACTATAATTAGACTTAAGGCCCGACAAATTATATAAAAAAGAAATTAGTCCTTACCGTCTAAATACTACATCGGATTTGCTCCACAATTTTAAATCCTCTGTATATCAAGTTGGCAAAGTAGTTTATTGTTAATATTTGTTACTTATACATACAGATTAGGTCATTTATATATAAATATGTGTGTGCCGTCGTGTCATTGTGTGTAATAATACCCAACTGCTTATAAAATAAGTTGGTTTATAAAAGCTTTTTTCTTAATTAATTGAAGATATTTAATTCAATGCTCGCAATTTTATGTAGGTTAAAATATAACATTTCATTCCTAGAGACACTACCCTTTCATGCTTACGCAATTATCAGTGCATGAGTAATGCGTACTGTCAATACGGAGATGTGAACTTCAATCACAATGTCTCATTTACGTCGTAGGCTGGTAGTTTACATACTGATTTACAGAAATTAAGACAGGAATTAGTGAAAATTAAGAAAATGTAAATGCTTAAATAGTAGACATAAAACGTAAACTCGATGAGATTATTTACCGACACTAAATCAGAATATTGTACAGACATGCAAACAGACACACACACGCACGCACGCACACATACACACGCGTACACGCACACACACACGCGCGCGCACACAGACACACACACACACACACACACACACTCACGCGCTACTTAATTGGCTGAAAATGCGAAGCTCATTGTTTGTTTGTTTACGAACGGGCGATTCGAGCACTGTAAAAGTGGTGGCGGGTGTCTATTTAAATAGACATTCCGACGAGTTATTTACGGGCGTCGATTCCATGGTCGAGTGGGAGAACTGCCGACTGTCAACACGGCGGTTCTAGGTTAAATCCTTGGCTTGGGAGAGATGCTAGTCTAGCGGCACTGATGAGTTGTGATACAACGAAACAGGACTGTTTGTCGATGACTACAAATATATCAGACACAAAATTATATAAAAAAATACATAGTCACTACATTGAACATGCTAATGTTTCAGGAATTAATTTGCAAGGAAAAAAGTATCACTCGTCAGGCAACGTAAAAAATATATTATTTTGCACCGAAGGCATTTGGTTCCAAAATGATGCCGTCGATGGCAAATAAACTGATAGTTTCTTGCAAACTAATTTGTCCAAAACATTTGCATGTTCAGTGTAGCGACTATGTAATATATATATATATATATATATATATATATATATATATACTGATAATCCACTAGCCCAGAAAATGAAGTAAAGAGGAAGAACATTTTTTTATTGTTTAAATTACCTGTAGTGTTATAAAAGATGATGGAAGTGCTCCCCGTTGACATCTATGTATATCTGGGCACGTTTAACAACGCTTGCAGATACTGCCTGTACATCTTCTCTGGCGGGGCTCCTGATAACGTTGATAATGTTCTCCTTTAATTTGTCTAGATTGATAGGATTATTTGCATAAACTTTTGGGTTCAAAGCCCCCGCAAAATAAAAATCACATGATGATCAGAAATGCGTAGATGTCAATGGTGAGCACTTCTTTCATCTTTTCATAACACTACAGGTAATTTAAATAATAAAAGGATGTTCCTTCTTTCTACTTAATTTTCTGGGCTACTTTTAAGTGGGGGTACACTGTATATATTGTTTTTTCGGCTTAAGGTTTGCTCTCTAGAAAAACGAAACATTTATTAAATGGTAATTTATGTGTTTAAAAAAATATTTTTACTAAATTACAATGCACTTGCAGATGCTCCAAACGGTCTTCCTGCAAATCGAAAGGTTCTATAACATATACGCGATAAAATTTCTCATTAAAACTTACTACTAATTCTACCCGCATTTTTAGCAGCCATCTTGTCTATTAATTGTCTGTTTATTACCTCTACCGTCTCTTTAGAATTTGCGATTTTTACCAAATATGTTTGATTTAATTTGATTGGTGTCATATATTAAAGTATAATGAGTCAGTGTTTTATTGTATGCCTGGAAACACACTCCACAGGTACTATAGGAAACTTCAACCATTCAGCAAATTATCAGCTATGTATAAAATATAGAATATGATATAGACAGAGAATAAAAGTGTTAACTTATTGATATGAATTTCAACCACGTGCTTGTTTAGGTTGATTTTCTTTTAATATATATCTTCTTGTTTTATTGTGTTTTTATGTATTATTAATATATTTGGCTGTGTGATGTCCGCTGTCATATTATTTCCAATATTCAATCAATCATGAGTTTTATTCTTTCGTTTATCGTGTTGATATTTTATTCAATAAAGTAGACACTGTGTTCATAATCATAGCATCGGCTTACAAAGGCTATTTGCACAACCATCGCATTTCAGTTTTCCTCCATCTTTTTTTGCAGGAATTTGTGACTTTTTAATCCTTTCGCTACTTATTTTTACATCCGTATTTTTCTTATTATTCATGTCCTCTTATACTTTCTACTTCGTTTTCTTTTTTAATTTTGCTCTGTTGCTGTAATGTTGTGCTTAAAACGAATAACCACACATATGACAATGTAATTATCTATCTTTATTTTCGATGTGCGTTAAGATATTAAGGCTTGCGTAGGAGAAAGACACATCCAATCGGTATATTTCCACGAGTCCAAATAAAATGAATAAACTGACCTCCCCTATTTTGTTTTTGTACTATTGAAATTAGTGATCCTAGCCGTTACGTAAGACTTTATCTCTTCTTCTCTTCTCTATATAAATAAAATGAACTCATTTTTCCCCGTCGGATTTTGACATTAATAGGATTAAAAATCAAGATATTTCATGCAAATATAATATGCACAAACGGCAGAACAATATCCGAGGTGTGTTATAGGCTTATTATTTCACAAATTCCTCGATAATCTTAGATTTCTATACTTTTTCTGCTGAGAAGTCACGGCCAAAATCGGTTAAGATCAATGGAAGTGGTAAAATATTTTCTCTCTAATAAATTCCTTCTCCCCCTGCCACCACTTAACACCGTTTGGGGATCGTTCACAAGGAACAGTTGAGAAGAGAACACCGGTTTGGCTTCGTAGTTCTTTCATGTGAAGTTATTTAAAATCACTAAAATAAGCTGCAGTGCTCTGTGGCGTAGTGGTTAGCGTGCTGGACAATTCACATTATATTTTCACGTTCGCGCCGACCTACCGTAGTCGTTTTTTTTTTTTTCCTAAACAACTGTATGGACTTTTCTTGGTGGCCGAACTGTTAACGTTGCAGATGTTTTTTTTTTTTTCACACTTTATTTTCCTACTTTTACTCATGACTCCGGGTTTGATCCTTCCTACTTACCTACCATAACATTTTTTAAACCCCCCCGTCCCGGAAACAAACACTCGGGCAACGCCGGGTACCCCCGCTAGTTGTAGAATATTGTCATGCCCACATCGCATTTTATTATATTGGTGCAAAAATAATGTCGTTTTTTACGTCCATATTCAAAAGATAATATTATTAATCGAAATAAGAACCATTAGAATCGAGACAGTTTTGCCAACGAGAAACCAGCTTATTCATCCCATAAGCATATACATCCAGAGTTTTGGAGGTTATAAGTCATTGCAGGCTGATTCGACATCATTTCGGCTTTTGAAGCATTTTTCACGCAGGAATTTATCGAGATGCTTGAAAAAGTGATAATCAGTGGGCAAGAGGTCCAGTGAATATGGCGGATGAAGCAGAGCTTCGTAGTCCAATTCGTTCAGCTTCTGCAGGTTCTTGAGCATTGTCATGGAATAGAATTGGTCCTTTCCCCTTCATATTGACCAATCTCGGGCACAAACGTTGGAACTTCTGGTGCATTTTGTCAATTTGTCGGCAGTACAACTTCGCTGTTATTCTGTCACTCGAATTCAAGAAGCTGTGATGGATTAGATCTGCTGCAGATGACCAAACAATCACCATAACTATATCTCGCCAATTGTCGTAGAGGATCCATTTCTCATCACACGTCACAATCAGCTCGAGGAGTGGGTCGTTTTTATTGCGCAGAAGGAGCGTAAAATACACCTAAAAACGACGATTTTTATCATCGTATAATTCATACGTCACCCCATTTATCCATTTTTTTTGACTTCCCTAATCGCTTTAAATGGCGAACGACTGTTTAGTTCAACAGCAACTTCTCCTGTGGTTTTGCGAGGATCGGCTTCAATTAAGGTTTTCAAATGTTCGTTATCAACCCTAGTCTGCCGGCCGCGACTGTCTTAATCTTCGAGGCTCTCGTCACCATTGCAAAATTTCTTGAACCACCGTTGTGCCATACGTTCCTTAGTGGTTCCTGGGCGAAACTCATCATTGATATCACGAGCTGTCTCTGCTGCTCTCGGCATAGTTTGAACTGGAACAAGAAAATTGTGCGGATTTGAATTTTGTTTTTGCTGTCGGAAAGCCTGCACAAAAATGAATGAAGAGGCTGAGAACGGTAACGATTAACAAAATTCGATAGAGCGAAAAATGCCCTTCAAAATTATATATAATTTGGCTTTATATATCAATGAATTAATTCAGAAATCATATATAAAGTATTATATGTGAGAAAACAATATTGTTTTTTCACTAACCTAATATTTAGTAACAGCAAGTTTAATCTATATTTTTACAATCAATTATTTTACGCTGTATTCTTTTGGCTTGATTTCCTGACTTCAACCAAAGATAATGTGTTTTATGTTATTTTAATCAATCATTAATCTCTTTAATTTAATGCCCTAATTGCTTTATTCAGATCAGGTGCCTGTTTGGGCCTGCTTCTATTCTATTCAATATTTCTCCGCGCATTCAGATTGTATATTTAAACCTTAACCTTTTTCTAACATGATACTAATTATACTTTATGTATCTCCAACTTATATTATAATAATTATCAAATGTAAACAGATGTGATAACATTGGTCTGAAGACAAAGCTTAGCAGTTTTGACAAGATTGCGTTTAAGATATTCAGGAATCAGGCTATTAAAATACCAACCTATATTTCGTATTAAAAAGAATACTGTGTAAACCGTAAAATAGATTGTGACCAATAAGCTCATGGAAAAGCCGGTTCTTACGTCATACAAAATAAGGATTACTCTGTTCTTTTTTTTTACATAGGCATTACCACTTATCAAGGCCAAGAGGTCACTCGAGGATAAGGGTCAAAGAGTGTACAGTAGACAATTGGACAATAGAGTAACAGTTAGTAAAGAAAATTCGGTAAATTTGTTAACTCATATGGAACGGCTTATCAAAAACTTGTTTACGTTAGACTTGAAGACAACCATATTGTAGTCAGCTGGAAAGCAGGAAAACGGAAGACAATTCCATAGGCGTGCAGTTCTAAGAAAGAAACTTTGTTCATGGAATCTACGTTTTTGTTTAGGTACAGATAAATAGTGGGGGAAATTGTTGATAGTGTTTTCTGCTTTACGGGTGTTTCTTCTGAAAGTTTGGCGGAGAGGGATCATAGATTGGGGCTCAGTCGAGCACTTGCCATGAAAATAACGATAAAGCAGAGACAAACTCGCAATATCTCTTCTGTGCGAAACAGGTTGCAGGGTAGAGAAAAGGACATCCTCTACGAGGCTACGAAGTCGATTTTGAACTCTATAAATCCTTTCTAGCAGCTCCTACCCAGATGTGTATATATTCATACAGATTCTATATGATAAATGAAATTTTAATGATTATAAGTTACAAACGCACATCGTAAATGAAGATAATTATTTTCTGATATATTTCCATAGTCTCTCTTTACAACTGGGCCGTTGCTTTGTTTCTATCTTTTTGACAATATGTACTTTACTTTTTCTTGTCAATAAATATTATTTAATTATTTCAATATTTATTATGGTTATAATGCTCCCATCTTTTTTATTTTTTGCTTTTTCCTTTTGTCTCACATTAAGATTTTATTACTAATGGCTCACTGTTTATATAGATACGGGATCCACTCACAATTGTCAGAGAATTCGGCAGTAAGATGATAAATGTCATCACGAAATGATTTGGTTGATTTGTCAGTAGATTATGCAAGAGGAAGGCTGAAAACGTATTGTTTTGCATTAGAACGACCACGTTATACTCGCTTCGAAAGAAGTCTTTTAATCTTTTGTTATATGGTTATGTATTTACTTTGCAATATTCTGAACTCGGGATCACCGAAGTTAAGCAACGTTGAACCTGATCAGTACTAAATGGGTGACCATTTGGGACTTTCGGGTGTTGTATCTGCTCTCCGCTTATCTCGGCATTGTTTCCAGTCGTCCTGGCTTCTCCTTGCCACTGGACTGAAACAGTGCCGATTCAGGAGAGGTGTGGTTGGGATTGCACAACCCTTGCCTCACAATTACACGTGGTACTTCCCCTAAGGGGTATCATTTGTCTTTCAAACTGAACAGAAGCTTGTGATTCTGAACTCGGGAATCAATGTATATAATATATATATATATATATATTATTTCGAAATTGAATTAGTTTTATCTGACTGCTTTCAATTCGTCAGCAAAGAATCTCACGTAAAATTTGTTCGCTTCTTAATATTGACCGAACTGAAGATTGAACATTCAACCATTAACAGCTTCATCTAATGAAACATGAATACTTATGAAATATAAATAATCTTTGGCAAATCCATGAAAGATAAGTCACTTATGAACTGTTCCGTTTCAATTTAATTTTATTAAATAATAATGCGACAGACTTAAATTTCACTTTCTTATTTGGAGAAGTTCATAAATCGTTAATAAGAAATATCTGTGTACTCTCTGCTTTTTACAAGGGATTCATAACTTATCAATGCCCGAGGGCCACTCGAGGATAAGGGTTGATGAGTGTAAGGCGGATAGTGATACGATAACACAGTTTCTAGTGTGAATTAGCCAGATTTGGACAATTTAAGTGAACGAAATAGCAAGAACTAATTCACATTGGACTTGAAAATGACGATGTATTATCCCTCTTGAAAAGGCAAATAGATGAGTTCCACATGCAGGTTTCTTTATAAAGACCCCACTGCTTGTTCGTGGAATTCGTGTTTTTAATTTAGGCATTGATAGAGAAAAACGTTTTGGTAATAGTTATAGTTGGGCGAGTGCTTTTCGTGAAAACTTCGCGGGAGACCATTGAAGGAAGCTAAAACGAGTACTTTGGAAAAACAGCAATAGAACAGAGAAAGACTCGGAAGTCCTTTCTATATGAAAAGAAAGAGGAAAGGAGAAAAGGGAATCACCTATTAGGGTTACAGCCAGTATTGAACTCTATTAAAAAAGGATATGATTCTCCGGGTATATGTGGAAATAGTACTTTGTTTTACTGTGTATTTGACTCTTTGACATATTACATAATATTACATATAAGGCGTATTACATAATATACATATTATTACATATTATACGTATTACATACGAGACATATTACATGATAGACGTATTACATAATGTACACGTTATTACATATTAGACGTATTACATAATATTATATATTATTACATATTAGACATATTATAAAATATTAGACATATTATACATATTACCTATTGTTAAATATTAGACCTAAGAGTCTAATACGGTGTATTAGAGTCTTATGGTGTGTTTGAATCTTAGACAGATAGAAGACTGCATCGACATCAAAATCTTTTCTAGACCGGTAGAATAGGGTGACCATTTTCTCCTTGGACCTCGGCAACAGATTTGATGTAAGTCTTCTCTTTTAGGTCAGAAATAAAGGTCAGTCACAAAAGCTTGCCAAAGCAGAGTACTTCCTTGCGACGAGAGCAAATCATATCAAACATTAACAAGTAAGGATTATAGCGTTGGGGGTTTATAGATAGAAGCGTGATCTTGGATGTGTTTAAATTAATAAACCATCAGTTGCCCCATTCCATAAGGTTCTTAAGTTTGGATGAGGGAAACTCAGAGAGATTTTAGTCGTTGGAGTGGTATCGTAAATACTCGTGTCCTCCGCGTATATGTTGTCAAATTAACTTAGAATGTGATTTGGAAGATTCTTGGTGAAGATCAAGAAAGGATTTCATAGTATCAGCTTCAGACTTCCGTCCATCAATGACTACTTGTATAAGCCTCTCAGAAACGAAAGGATCCTTTGCTTTAGAAGATGTGTTCAGATATTCTATAACTATAGGTCTTGTGAAAAAGAGTTTTCTGCCAAAGCCTGTCAAATTCCTTTAATTTAATGTCGATATCTTTAGCTCTAGAAAGGTATCCTCCGTCGATTTGTTCATTGACTCAGTACATCCATTGTAGATCTCTCAGGACAGAAACCATATTGACTGTCACTGGGTATGCTGTTCTTTGCCTCGGTGGTTTGCAATTTCTCTATTTAGTACGTATTCAAGCAGTAGACGCGCAGGGTACTTATTAATCTTTACTTTAATGTTGACGACAAACCTGTTGGGAAGCATTTCTCGTTTAGTCATCGATTGAATGATGGTCCCGGTTGTAACATTTTAAATACTATGGCTTGAATATTGGCACGAACTATTGTGTTGTTCGCATCAAGGTTTTTTGTGGAGCTTGACAGCCTTGCATTAAATAGTGGATTATTTAATATGTTGGTTAAACTAAAAGATGTGTAAGTAGGAATCGACGATATATATATATATTTGACACTAGAGACAGTGCCACTCGAAAATCAGAACCATCGAAAGAGAATGCAGTGTAAATAAATGTAAGCAACAGATCTATTGTCCTTCACAGACGAAGTGTCGCAATAAGCAGTTAACCGGAGATGAGGATTAACTATAGAGAATTCGGAAGAAATTAGTTTCCAGTGGAAATGAACTAATAGTAACTATTGAAGCAATTAGACGTGTATGATTTTATCGATTCTAATAATTTTTGTTTGCCTAAAATTTTAACTGCTTATACAAACATTCATACACAAAGTTCTTTACATGACAATACTCAAGGAAACGGAGTGAAATATTCGGAATTGTTTTGTTTTACACGATAAAAAGACGACATAAACTGGAATTAGCTTTAATGCTATTGGTAGAAGACTTGAAAAAAAGAGGAAGACTTAGATCAGTTCATATACAGTGAGAATCCTTAACTTCAAAAACTTTTGTTTTTACTTTCGATGATCATTTCTCGTAATTTTATTAATTCATACTGATTTACGCATTCCTTTAATCGCTTTTTATAAAACCCAAACAGTACCTGCATGTTATCGCCCCAAACAAGTACTAATCACCCCAAACCAGCGCTAATCGACCCAAACCAGCGCTAATCGACCCAAACCAGCGCTAATCGCACTTGAAAGCCAGATTATTTCACATCGGTCACGTCGCCAGTGTCCGAAATTGTTAAGTTACGGCAATGGCCATCAACAACAATCGGTTAACGGGTCTTCTTAATCTCTTCTCTATATGAATAAAATGAACTCATTTTCCCCCTCTGACTTTGACCTTAATAGGATTAAAAATCATGACATTACATGCAAATGTAATGCGTACAGACTGTAGCACATTATCTGAGGTTTGCCATAGACCTATTACCTCTACAGTTCCTCGGCAATGGTACATTCCTATATTTTTTCCGCTTAGAGTCAATGGAAGGTGCAACATCTTTTCTCACTATTAGATTCCTCCTTTCCCCTCTCCCCATTTACACCGCAGAGGATGCCTTCGCAAGGAACATTAGTTTGGGAGGTTACTTATACCGTTTTTTTTTTAATCTTTTTCCCTGATTTATGCTTTCTGCGTTTTTCATAATAAATTAGAAATTTAAAAAAAATGCGAAAACGCGATTATTATTGTTTTCTTTTTGCTTTTTTTTTCGTTAGTGTAAGACGCAAGCTGCGAGACTAACCGGATTTTACTTCCGATTTTAACGACTTAACCGTAAAATCTAACTATGCCCTTTATTTATTAGTACTTTCAACTCAACATTTACTTTTACCCAAAGATTACAACGCAACGATATCGTGAATTCACTTGTATTACACCTAAATTCAAATTAAAAAAAAAAAAATTCATTTAGAATTCGAGAAAACTAAAACATCCATTTAAAATTGGAGTGTGATGTGACTACTGAAACTAACCCAAAACACACTTCAATGCGGAATTGATATTTGACCTAATAACCTTTTTAGTACAGTCATCACATTTTTTTGCGCTTTCGAGATCGAGCCTCCCCCCTTGAAATTTTTTTGGGATTTTTCAAACACACGGGCACCGCCGGACCGTTCGTATTGCGTCATATTCATTTTTTTTTCACTGTTTATTTTTACACGATTTTTAAAAATAGTTTAAACATTGTTTGTTTTTATAATATTTAAACAAGGTTATGACTTGGCTTTGTTTTCATTTTACCCCCCCCCCCCAACCACACCGCCCCTAAAAACCAGGGCAACGCCGCCGAGCAACACCGCCGAGCAACACCGCCGAGCAACACCGCCGGGCAACGCCGGGTACTCCCAGCTAGTATATATTTATATATATATTTTTTTTATTTTTTTTTTCTTACATTTTCACCCCAAACAAGGCACATTGCCACTTTGGTGTAGGGGGCTACTATCAGGAGAAACATCTACTGGGGTACTATGTAGGGATTTGGGCAGCAAGATGTTGGTTCACGTTGCACTCGAACTTATGCATGTCAGTACAGTTGGGGAAGCAGTGACCTGGAATGGAATTCCAAAGTCTAGCAGTTCTGGGGAAGAAACTACTGGAGTAGAAAGATCTTTTACATCTAGGGATCTCTACAGTGTGGGGGTGAGATTTTGCAGCTCGTCGGGTCTGTCGAGAGTATTTACGTCGTGGGGGCACAAGTGCTTGCAGTTCATCAGAGCATATATATATATATATATATATATATATATATATGGTGGAACAATAACGGTTGTCGCCCAAAACAAATCAACACTACAGATTAATTTTAAAGCATCTATTGAAAAAATCAATTCATATAGGTATGTAGTACAGCTGACATCTATTCATTGTAGCCATCTTCAGCCTCAACCACTGCTTTGATATGGGTCAGGAACTGAGAACATATTTTTTTCAAACGCGCTGGCGGGAGCTCGGCGAATATTGGGCGGATGGCAGCGATCAGGCTGGCTTTGGTGACGTGAAAGGTATGGAAAAACGAAGTTCAGCGGGTGCAGGTCAGGGGGGGGAAGATGGCTAAGATGAGAGTGTTACAATGTCGCAGCACTGTAGACACGAAATGCAAACCCTTTGTAAACACCATTTGAGACAGCTGAAATAAATTTATATTTGCAAAATACAAAATGTTGTTCTGTGGTTTCTCACAACGAGTAAGAACTGAGCTATCAGTTGGTTATGGTGTTGGTCATTTCATGATTCACCACGGAGCTCAGCACTGAAGATAGAAGAACACTTGGAGAAAGAAAAGGTATGAAACATATATTATTCTACTTATAAAAAAATATACCTTATGTTAATATAAACTGTAATATATTCCCGTGTGATAACTCTCTGATACAGCATGACTCAGTTTATACATTGATATCATATATCCTGGCTAATCCTACCAAATCCACAGTATTGCACCACGTTCTCCACCACATACAGGCACAATTGGAAGTTGACGTCCTAGCCCACTTCGAAGATATAATGGTGGCATGGTGTGGCCCTCACTTGAGACCAACAACACCAAAGACTGTAACCGTTGCCAGAAATTTTGTTTCATCATCCTGGGCACGATCCTGGTATACGTGGCAATCTACCGATGCATCTTGTGGCTGCTGGCAATGACCCTATTGTCATAACTTTGATCGGAAGAAAGCATGAGTGGTTGAGCGGCGCATCTCTGATCTCACTCGATAAACATTGTATCACTTTCAGACATGAGAGAAAACTTCTATCGCTTTTGGGATTTGTACACCGTGTTCATCAAACGGAAATAGAATCAAGTAGTCTTTTCTATGTCGACTCACATATGTTTAAATCGATTAGTCGTATGATTTTTGTATGTTTTCAACATCGTATAATCTTCTTCTTCTTGCTCGTCACTCGAAGTCGACGATGACCAAGGTATCAATCAGTTCGGCGTCAGGGGTTTGTGGGTCCTGAGATGGCTGCTGAGGCCAATCCGTGCTCGGCAGACTCTTCCACACTCTGGACACGTGAAGGCGGTATCGGCAGGCTGTGAACCGGCAGCTCTCTCCTTCCTCCTCTTGCGCTTCTGCTGGTCGTGTGTCATGCGTTGATTCTCTGCCCTGTCGGCTCCTAGGCTGATGACGCAATGCCCGGCCGAACGTTTAGCAGCGCGACTCTCCTAAGACTGTGGGCTGATGTCAAAGTCTTTTAGGGACGTTCTCAGACAGTCTTTATATCGTTTCTTTTGGCCCCCTGCATTCCGCTTTCCCTGGCTGAGTTCCCCATAGAAAAGTTGTTTGGGGATTCGGCTGTCGTGCATGCGATAGACCTGGCCTGCCCACTGGAGCTGGGTTTTGCGGATTATGGTGGTGATGGTATGGAGCCCGCGCGCTTCAAGACTTCTGTGTCAGGAATTCTGTCTTGCCAGCGGACGTTGAGAAGATTACGGAGGCATCTGAGGTGGAAGCCATTCAACTGTTTTTCATGTCTTTTATATGGCGTCCAAGTTTCGCAGGCGTAGAGTAGGGTTGTCAGGACGACCGCTCGGTATACTTTAAGTTTGGTTGCCAGTGTAATGCCTCTCCTCTTCCACACATTGTTTCTAAGTCTTCCAAATGCACTGCTCGCTGTGGAGATCCTATGGTTAACCTCAATGTCAATGTTGGCGGTGCGGGAGAGGGTGCCGCCAAGGTAGGTGAATTTCTCCACAGCATGGATCTTCTGCCCTTTGACAGTGATGCCGGGTTCATGGTATGCATCTCCTGGGGCGGGTTGGTACATAACTTCTGTCTTCTTTGTACTGATGGTGAGACCAAAGTTGTCACAACTGGTGGAGAATCCGTCCATTTGACTTTGCATTTCTATCTCATTTGGGGCATTAAGGGCACAGTCATCGGGAAAGTGAAGGTCTCTGATGATGGTTTTCCTCACTTTCGTGACTGCCTGCATTCGCCTGATGTTAAACAATTCCCCGTCACATCTGTACTTGATTGCAATGCCAGAGTGACTGTCTTTGAAAGCGTCCTGGAGCATGGCAGAGAAAACCATGCTGAAGAGCGTCGGGGCTAAGACACAGCCCTGCTTGACTCCGTTGGTCACAGGGAAGGGCTCTGAGGGGTCGCCGTCATCCAGGACACGAGCGGTAATGCCCTTATGGAACTGCTTGACAATGGCGATGAACCTGTCTGGACAACCAATTATTTTCATGATTCGCCAGAGGCCATTTTGGCAAACAGTGTCGAAGGACTTGGACAGGTCGACGAACGTGGTGTAGAGGCCCCGGTGCTGCTCGACGCACTTCTCCTGCAGTTGGCGTGCAGCAAAGATCATACCAGTCGTCCCGCGTCCCGCTCGAAAGCCACACTGGCTCTCGGGAAGAGGACCGTCTTCAAGGTGCACCAGCAGGCGGTTGAGAAGGACGCGGGCCAGGATTTTCCCGGCGATGGAAAGAAGGGATATCCCGCGGTGGTTGTCACATGACTGACGATTTCCCTTGCGTTTGTAAATGTGAACCATAGTAGCATCACGAAAATCTTGGGGTAATTCTTCACTCTCCCACATTAATACATTCTGTCTGTCTGTCTGTCTGTTTCTCTCTCTCTCTCTCTCTCTCTCTCTATATATATATATATATATATATATATATATATATAGTCATCCACATACAGTACTGTTTTGCTGTTTCACAACTCATCAAGCCAGCATCGAAACCCAACCGCCTAAATGGCAGTCAAGGCTTCTCACCATTACGCTATACGTCTCCTATTTTGAGGGTAATGAATTTAATGATGTTTCGACACACACACACACATAGACACACATATATATAGTTAGAATAATAAGAACATTTACATATGTTAAATAATAACATTGTTAAAAGTTTAATAAATTATTATCGACCTATCTATCTATCTATTTATCTATCTATCCACTGTTATTTTAAAAAAATATTGGGAGTTATTTATTGTTTATAGAATAATGTGTAACAATGGGGTTTAGCTGAGGATGTTTACATAAATAAGCTACGTTAAATAAACAAAATAACTTTGGGCAGGTATACGGGTAAATGTTGCACGTTGAGATAATGTGCTTTATGAATGATGACGTAACGGAACTGAGATAAAGAAGCCAGGAACAGTTTGAATTGGTCACGGAAGTGAACAGACGTTTTTTTTAAGCCAGGAAGCGAGGCTGCGAATGACAAGCATGTACATAGGAAATGCAAACTTTTTGTGAACACCATTTTAGATAACTGAAATAAATTTATATTTGAAAGATACAAAGTGTTGTTCAGTGGTTTCTCAAAGCAAGGTCGAAATGAGGTCTCAATTGGTTATGGGGTTGGCCATTTCATCATTCATCACGGGGCTCATCAGTGAAGATAGAACACTTGAAGAAAGAAAATGTATGAAACATATATTATTCTTCTTATAAAAAATTATACCTTATGTAAATATAAACTGGAATATATACGCGTGTGATACCGCATAACTCATTTTATAAGTTGATATTATATATCCTAGCTAAACGAAATACATACAATTTATATGTTTATCTGATGACGTTTGGAGAACGATATATATCATCCTCCAAACCATCACTATACAACAGATGACTGTTTTGGTGCCGTTATGAGAACATTATCCCTCACCCACTATGTAATATAATTGTTTTGTTGCCATCACACCCACAATTCTACAAACTCACACACTCACACCCGCACACACACACGCACACACACACACACACACACACACACACATATATATATATATATATAATAAAAATTACAATTAAATTTACCAAAATGATCTAAGATGGTAAAATTAAAGTATATTATAAATATTAAAGAATTATATTTATAAAATTACTCAGCCAGATGTAAAAGCTCGATAAAACCAAATAGGGAATAGAGCTTATAATATGAGCAAGCAGTTAATAAAATATGTTAAAAAACACTTTGAAATGAGTTAAAAACATATTTAATCTGAAAAGGAAACACTAGAAAAATGGATAGTCCTTAAATCGCGGCGTTTCGAAGAAATGCTTTCCTTCTCATCAGAGGGTAAGAAGTAGCAAAATGCGGGATCGGATTTTGCATGCAGAAGTATTTGATGAAACAACAAGTAAGTCAAAGATCTTACTTGAAAACAAAAATGTGAAGCAGAGGAAATATGGTGAAGAAAAAGGTGATTACACATGAATTGATAGTCCAGTGGAAGATAAAAAATGCAGTGACGGTAAAATCCAAATGTAAAACTTTTTATATATATATATATATATATATATATATATATATATATATATTAATGGTCGTTCTAAACGTAATGGAACTAAAAAAAGTTGAGCTACTCACACTTAAAAACTTCAGCTAATAATTTCGTTCTTCCCAAAGTTTTTCCATATGCATTACAATAGTACAAGATATCTACTAAACTATTCCTCGATGTAAGGATGGAGTTAAATTTGAAAAATCAAGTTCAATATTTTTAATTGAACGCTAGAGTGAGTAATGTATATCTCTCGCCATTTTCATATCGTAAATGTAAATGGAACATTTACGTATAGTCCACCCAATTCATTAACACTATTTAACTATTACGAATAGTAACTCCAGAACAGTTGTTCGAATACATTAAGTATAATTATAAGAAAACGTCGCTAGTCGCATTATTTTGAGCTTGCAATATATCAATACGACGGAATTTCATTTAATATATTAATATGCAGAAATGAAAAACGTGCATTTGAAATTTAAAACCTGCTAGTGGATCTAAGTGAAAAACTTTTAAAAGCTGTCAAACATATTATAAATATATCATATGTACTATTTAACATATTCTCCATGAATATATATATATATATATATATATATATATATATATAATTTATGTTAAAAGGCACATACATTCTATGCATCTTTTTTATGATATATATATATACATGCCTTTTAACAAAAATTATATA
>NC_136497.1:127353295-127433295 GCF_053919585.1 Euprymna scolopes | reverse complement strand
TCTTCGAAACTCTGCGGATTAAAGGCTATCCACTTATTTAGTGTTTCCTTTTCAAATTAAATGTTTTTAACTCTTTTTCAAAATGTTTTTTTACATCTTTTATTAACTATTTGCTCTTATAAATAAGTATGTATATATATATATTTATAACTTGTAATTATATTTATAAATATTTATAACTTGTAATTATATGTATACACACACACACATATATATAGATATATATATATATAGAGAGAGAGAGAGATAGAGAGAGAGAGAGAGAGAGAGAGTTCTTTCTAAAACCAGAGCTCTTACATTTATTCCGCCTGAATGGATAGGACTGATTTCAAATTATATTGTTATGTTGAATGAACTAATGCATTTATGACTTAACACTTTTGAAATGAAGTGTTTGAGTTTCATATCAAAGATTTCATTGTTCTAAGCAATACAAAGAATACTTTAGAAAATTAATCTCCTTAACCTATAGGGTTTCGATGTCTACCATCTCATCAGGGGAGAGAAAATATTAGAAAATATATATTTATAAAGGTATGTACGTTATTTGCTAAAGTCAGTGAGACATGGAAAGTCAGCGTCAAAATAATTAATTAGTCAGAAGTCCTGTAACAAAAGATTTCATATACTGTCAGTAATATTTTATAAATCATATAATCACAGTTTTCCATACCAACTGATTGTTAAATAAAAGTAATCTGAAGTATATATATATATATATATATATATATATATATATATATATATATATATATATATATATATTAAATACTTTAAATTCCAACGCCCTCTCCCCTCCACTCCGCCTTCTTTTCTAACTCCACTTTATCTACGATTTTTCCATTCTTATTTGATTTTATAACTTAGTCCATCTATTAATTCTGACGATGCTAGCTGGATATGTCCTCTCTTTGAGGATCTTCCTGTAGCTGAAACAATATGTAAACTCATTCTGGACTCACAGTAATAAATTTCCCATATATATATATATATATATATATATATATATATATATATATATATGTATGTATGTATATATACATATATTATATATATGTATATAGACATATGTATATATATTATATATAAATATATATACATATATATATATATATTACATATATAATATATATACATAAATATATTATATATGTGTGTATGTATATATATATATATATATATATGTATAAAATGTGTGTAACTTGTGTTTGATCAATAAATTTGAAAGCTTTAAATTGTTGTTGGCTCCGTCGATCTCAAGAAATCAAGGAATTCTGCGTCCTCATTCAGTCGGGGGGTTGCTGCTTGTGGTGTATCTGCGCAGGCCAATGCGGGAGCCGCAGGACCCGCCACAGTTGTTGCAGATATAGCGTTTCTCTCTCTGCCTGGGCGTGAGTCGAAGCTGTATCTGTCCTTTTCTTTCTCCGTGCACGCTTTTCCCGCCAACATGTGGTTATCCTCCTCTCAAATGTCTCAGCCACACGCCGGATTGTGGTTCGCCAGTCCTCACGGTCTGAGGCAGCCATCTCAAGTTTTTAAGTGTTGAAACCTGAACATAACATGCCTAGGAGATCAACGAATTAATTTTCTCTAAGGAAGATCGCCCATATTTTTAGAATGTAAACAAATAAATACATATCTTTAATTGTTTTTGTTTTTTTACATTTCGAAAAAGTACACTACGTGCATGTGTCCGCTGCTCTACAGCTTATCAGCGTAACTTGACTGCATTAGTGCACGGGTCGCGAAGCAATAGTTATTTTTTTTACACGGGATTCACCACTTATCAAGGCCCGGAGGCCACTCGAGGATAAGGCTTTATGGGTACACAGTAGTCAATGTAATTATAGCGTAGTAAACATAAGTAGTGGGAATTTTGTTTATTGGATTACTTAGGGTGACAGTTCATCAAGAACTTGTTTACGTTGGACTTGAAGACAATTAGATTGGATTCAGCTAAAAATGGATGAACGGAAGAGAGTTCCATAGGCGTGCAGTTCTAAGAAAGAAGCTTTGTTCATGGAACCTACATTTAGGTTAGGCACACATAAAGAGTGTGGGAAACTATTGATAGTGGTTTTGGCTAGACGAGTGTTTTTCGTGAGAGTTTGACGAGAGGAGGCATAGATTGAAGCCCGGACGAGTAGAAAGCGTATAGCGTTACACTACGAGGTGCTGCTGATACTAATTGCTATTTTTATCGCTTTTTAAAGTAATTAAGGTTTCGTTTTTGTTGTCGCTGACTTTTTAGCGATAATGAAATATTTGGTATTAGTGTCTCTTACTTACTCTTAGGAAATCAAGAAATTAGTTTTCCCTTTAAAAAGCTATAGAAAATAGCAATGGCTATACGCCAACGAAACTCCACGACACTTTCCGGAGTCATAGTTGCACTAAAAGTCATGTTGACTGGTTGGTGTGACCGGTCTCATCCATTTCAGGTTTTCGAATATAGGCGAAACCATTACAGTGGGAAATTACTGTCAAAAAATAGAGTAAATGCATAAGAGACTTCGACAACAACACCCAGCATTAGTCAACTGGAAAAGCTCAATTCGCTTCCACGACAATGCTTGACTGTCCGTTCCAAACGAATGCTACAGTAGTTGAAAGAACGGGCTATGATACTCTGTCTCATTCGCCGTACTTAGCAGATCTTTCACCTACCGACTACACCTTTTTAATACATCTCGACAACTTTCTGCGTTACAAAGCTTCCAAAACCTAAGCGACTTCATCGCCACCAGAACGTAAGATTTTTATGTGACTAGCATAAGAACACTTGTTTCGCGTTGGCAAAATTGTGCTCATTCTGATAGCGCTTATTGAGATCAATAAATTTTTGTTCGAACCGAGATATATTCATCTGGATTAAAAATGAAATACCACAAGAACTTTCTAGTCAAACTGCTAATTTTAAAGGCGGATCTAAACGGGCTGTTTTCTTATCCGCCGCATATATCCAGAAACCATTCTATCCTTCTTGAACAATATACACATTTTTACTGCAATAAACCTACATAGAGTTTATTCACAGTCGATTTATTTAAACATTTGATAAATCTTTCCTCATGATTCAAGAAATGTAAACGTGTATATGTAACTCTGGGAGAATAGATTGTTCACAATTTTTAATACGTTTTAACGACTTCCATTTTGTTTTTATGTCCATGGTGTCTCTAATTAGCATGGCTTGTATGACTTCCATAATGTTTAATAATTCCTTTGTATATTCAGTTTAAATGCCAGTGGCCAGACATCCGCCTTGATTCAACAGTAAATATAAATGTCGTTAACTAACGAAATACAAAATAACAAACAACAACTAAACACAAAAACTAAGATAACACTTTATTGCAATAAGAACTTATACAAACAAATTATAACAATATTTACATTCTACAGCCATTTTCAGAACTTTCTATGGTATTTTAAACCATCTTCGTGCAAATATTATTATTCTTCCAGTATAAAACCTCTATAAAACCTCAGATGTGGTCTTTAAAAATGATAACAGAATTTAATGTTCCAACGTTGCCAGGTTTTGTATATATATATAAATTATTTGATTTTACTTTTTGTAAATATTATCAAAAAAAAAAAAAAAAATCAGGGCCATTCCGTCTGACAAAGTATGTTACTTCTCTCAAGTTGCTGACACCGACCAGATCAACTCGGTACGCAGCAGTCCGGCAAGCCTGAGAACGATGGGTACATGTGGTTTAAATCAGCTTCCGATGTAATGTAAATGGTATGACCCCCCCCGCTTTTAATTGCTTTTTGCTATCTGTTACTCTCTCTCTCTCTCTCTCTCTCTCTCTCTCTCTCTATGCGTATGTTTGTTAGTTCCTCTGTTTCTCTCTCTCACACTTTATCTCTCTCTTTCTCTCTCTCTCTTTCTCACACGCACACATACACACACACACGTACACTGCATTCAACTCCCGTGTTTTTATTATTCTCTTAAATAAAAACTTTAAAACCTAACCGGCGAACAACGAACGGAAGGGGGGGGGGAAAAGCGAACAGCGAGATGATTGACGCAAACTGATATTATTTTTGCGACCTGCCCCAACGTAGTGCAAACACCCCCAACAACCCTTTGTGAAGAACGGCTTTCGGAATAAACACTCCCAAACTCCCCCTGCTAAGAACGGTTTTCGAGGTTGAGGGGCGTTTTATTCCGAAAGTTGTTCTTAACATGTAGAGCTTGGGGTGTTTATAATACGTTGAGGCACGTCGTAAAAATTTACCCGCAGACTTCATTACAACATAAATGCGTGCGTGCATGATATTATTTACCGCGACGGTAAAAGTATGCCGCACACACACACACACACACACACACACACAGAGACACAAACACACGCACAAACACACACACACGCATATATATATATATATATATCAGATTAGTTATATGTAATGTTCTATATACAGTAAAACTTTAATTTGAACTTCCTCTAAAGTTGGACTTCCTCTCATTTGGACCTTGACTTTCTCTAAACTTGAACTGTCTCGTCATTGAAATTGTATTAGCATATTTTATGCAGAGTTGCAGTTAAACTATTTACATTGTTTAGTCAGATATTGCGCAGGAATATTAATATTGGTACTATGTAATTAATGTAGATTAGCTATTGATAATTAATTTACACCAACTGTATTTTTTTTCAGATTGCTATATTTAAAGCAAGCACATTAACTAAAGCATGGGGTAAATTATGCCCAGCGCCAAATGCTTCTGAACTGAAAGAATCAGAGAATACATCTGGTCTAGAAAAAAATACTTGAAACCAAACTGTTACCGAACAACCACGCTGTTCTTAAATCACCTAATGCAAATGATGTTGAAATGTGGGTGCAACGAGATCCTGAAGGCAGTAATGGTGATGAAAATAGCAACAGCTCCCATTCTCTTGACCCTAATGAACACTCTGATGAAGCAATATCATGGGATGATGCAGAAAAGTTTATGGAGACGGTTATAAAATATCTAGAAAAAAAAGTCCTTACTTTAGTGACAACTACGTTTTGCAAGCAATATCACTCCGAAGAGATATAATCATAAAGAAGCAACAGAACCAAGAAATTGTAGATTTTCGTGATCGTTTACGGAATACAATGGCAGCGCCCGAGAGCTCAGTCGATGAAAATAGAAACTGCAATGAGACTCATTCAATGAATAAATAAAAAAAAAACTGTATTTTACATAAATGTATTATTTCTGTAGATGATAACTTAGGTAATAAATGCCTAACAAGTAAGAGTAGATTTAATTTATTTTCAATGTTTTTGTTCCTAGCAATAATATTTAACAATTCTTACTTGCAATATATCGTAAAATCAACTTAATATATACTTGAAGTATCATATAGCAATGGATATCATTTACTATTTCTTAATTCTTAGAAAATTAAAGTTAACTGCAGCACATTTCTTTATCACGAAACTTTAACAGCATTCTCTAATTTGAACGAAGCGGATGTTCAAATTATACGAGTTATACTGTAAATAATACAATTCACGTTAATATTTTAAAAATATTTATGAACAAATTTACAATACATACTCACACTAGTATTTTGTGCTCACTAATGGGAAATGGTTATTAATGGTGGTCGAATGATTTGAACCGATTCACAGGTTCCACAACATTTTGTAGGTTAGTACTCTAACTTAAGACCACCCGAATATGCCAGAATAATTAATGGAAATTATGCGTCTATAAACACCAAGTCAAAGGACATATACAGTAAAGAGTCAACGTATTCAACGACAGAGATATCGAATATACATTTGACGCTAAAGTTGAACATTCTTTCATAATTCCCTAAAAAGAGTTATTTTTATTTTCTTCAATAGACCTTTTAACTGTAATATTTTTAAAAAATAAATATTGACAATCATTTTTATGTGCAAATCAATCTATAATGATTATGTCGACATTGTGAGATATGTGGCAAAGATCACTAACAAAACGCTTTATGTGTGTCGACCGTTTTATCAAAGACATCGGCACTTTCTTTTAAGGTTACGTAGCGGGCTTTACTTTATTTCCCTACTATTAGGTAAAAAAGGACTTTTTTCTGTGTGACTTTTAGGTCCTTCCCTAAGGACTCGAAAACGGTTGGGCCAATTTGTATGAAATCTCACACGAAGATACATTATGTGCCTGGCAATGTTCTTACATACGTGTTTTATTGGAATTTCTTCGATAAGTATCGATAATCGATCATCGAAGTACATTTGATGAAAAACGGAACGGGCGATTTTTACCAAAGATAACACCTTTACAAAGCCTAACATCAAAGGTGCATTTGAGAAGCTTAATTACACCACAACGCTAAAAGTTTCCCATATATAAAATGTACAATAGGTTCTTTGATATGACAGGGGAACGTTCGGAACGAATGTTTCTTTTTAGAGCACAACTAAAGTATGATAATGGAGTTTTTCATTTTAAACTTTAATTTAAGCCATTATAATAATTTTAGATTTATTTGTTAAATGCCTCTAAAATCTAATGTTCGATTGAAGCAAGATAGTCCAAAAGCAGTCTGAATAATCGCATACGGTATTTTATTAAGTTTACACCACCAGGTTAATGAATATTGTTCTTCTAACGTATGCTAATGGCCACCTTGCATGTTTGAAATTCACCATCAAGCTTTAGTAAGGTACATATATAAAACTCTAATCCCTGCTGTAGTTCTTCATTTGAATATGAAATCATAAAATTTGATAAATCATTACATAACATGTATAATAATAACATACCTTATTTTAAAGAGTCTACGAGAAATTGAAATCATAAAATAAAATTAGGAAACTTATTTTTAGGCACCTCGTGTAATATTTTAAACTATCTCCATTTACCCTCATAAGTAAAAAAGACGATTACGTGGAAGCGTTGATTTTCCTTTGGGCAGGGAGAATGAAGCTTTGTCAGCTAAGTAGAAGACGAACAATTTTTTACGTTAATACACCAATTCTTTGTAAATCAATACATAGATAGCGTAATCGTCAGCAAACCAGAGCATACTTGATATAAGTCTATATATCAGCCTCAGTGAAATTCATATCTGTAGAAATATGTCTACGTTTTTTAAAATCCAAAGTGATTTTGTGCTAGAAGTATGCCGAGAAATTTGTATAACGACGCCCTACTTTCAATTCTGGCATTTTGTAAAAAAAATCTTGAAGGGAATAAATACTACTTATTAATATTAGAAATACTTGTTTCAGAAAGAGCGTTGTTTTTCATGTAGTTATGTATACACACACACATACGCACAAACACGCACACACACACGCACATATATATATATATGTATATATATATATATATGTATATATATATATATATATATCATTCCAATATATTTTTCTGGGTCAACGGCCAACTAGCACAGTGTATATTTGTGTGTGTGTGTGTGTGTATGTGTATTGGGGTGGAGAGGGCTCCCGTAAGCCGTGGTGAAGGCAACCTTTCTAGGAGAAGCAAATCTCTGATTAAAAAAAACAAAGCGGGAGACCAGTACCCGCATTAAGCTGGTCTGCAGTTTAATTTGTTGCTGGCTATCTTGCTCTTGCTTGTTGCTGGATCTCAACATTTTGAACCGAGAGAGAGACTTAGCTGTCGTACAAAGCTAAGACTCTGTAACATCATCTTTGTATAGATACTCCCTCAGGC
Source organism: Euprymna scolopes (assembly GCF_053919585.1). Taxonomy (NCBI): domain Eukaryota; kingdom Metazoa; phylum Mollusca; class Cephalopoda; order Sepiida; family Sepiolidae; genus Euprymna; species Euprymna scolopes. The sequence goes on along the minus strand of NC_136497.1, from coordinate 127,425,599 downwards.
ATTTGGGCTCATGGATTTTAAATGTCTGAGGGAGTGGCACTCGTCTGACAATACGTTGCAATCATCATAAATATATATTTAATAGATTGGAGTAAGATGATTCTTTTAGGTTCGCGGTTTTTTATTGGCCTTGTTTTTTAAAAATTTCTCATATCTTATGTTTTTTGTATAGTTGCATATTTTTTTTATTAGTGGTGACTTTAATTTTTTCTTTTGACAAGTGTTATTTTTATTTATTAATTGATTTTTTATCTCTCGTTTTTTATTCGTTCATTTGTTTTCAGAATAAGGGTGAGGGGGTGCCGTTTTATGCGATGTAGCTGTTTACCGTTAGGAGGTACTCCTATTCTGATGTGGCTAGTTAAGGGAGTCTTCTGCTATTTTGAAAATTCTTTGAATATGTTGGTTTTTACCATATAGCGAAATGGTTGATTAAACCATATGGACATCTTTTGACTTCGTCGTCTATTTTTTTTCTTTTTTCTTACTGGCTGGAATTTATATTAGTATTGCCATCTTTTTGAAGGGGCTTATTTTTGTTCGGAATAGATAGTATTCGTCTTATTCTTATTCCTGTTATTTTATTATATTATTCATATTGATTTTATTTTAAACAATTCGGGGTATACGGATAATATAGAATACAAATAATAAACGTTAAGACTTATAATTCAAAAAAAGTCACTACGCATAATCTGACCTAACATGCTAATAATAATAATAATAATAATAATAATAATAATAATAATAATAATAATAATAATAGCATGTTAGGTCATATTTTGCGCAATGACTTTTTTGAATTATATGCCTTAAAGTTTATTTTTTGTATTCTATATTATCCGTATATCCCGAATGGTTTAAAACGTTGTTGTAAAACATTGAAAATTGGGCAAAGGTTTTCTGGTCTATGGATAGATTTCAGATCATTTTTGAGATAGCTGATAGCATTGATTAATCTGGTACAAGATTCATTACTCTGTGATGAAATTTATTTTGTTATTCAGGTATATATATATATATATATATATATATATATATATATATATATATATATATATATATATATATATAATTATTTGCTATACTAATTATTAAATACCTACAGATATTAGGGTTTACTCCTTTCGGGAATCATCAGTGCAGGGTGTCACGATTAACATCAGTAAATAGATTCGAACCCGGAAATAGAACCCATATCTGGTTTCATTTGCAAGGACCCAATCCATTCGGCTACCGTTAGTCGCGAGAAATACTGTTGAAATTTTAACATGTATTTTTAATGCTTTTTAACGTGTGTCAGAGTGATCTAATCATTATATGATGATCTGTGAATAAGAGCTAAATTGACCGTTTTTTATTTCAACTGAAAGTGCACAACGATTTGAAACGACTCTCTTAAAGAGGCTAACTTAATTATTTACTCTCTCCCCCCTCTCTCTCCATATATATATATATATATATATATATATATATATATATATATATATGATAAAGTCATGTTTTGGAGAAATTGTTTGATAGACAAAGATATATTTGGATCTATTACTTAGGTGTGGCATAGGTAGCTTTAGCTACGAAACGAAATAGCGGATAGCTAACAAAGAATTGGTTATTTCACTAGACAAGGGGAATCCAGTAAGACAAAGGGACTACATGGAATCCAGTAAGACCAAGGACTATATGTAAGATGTACTATAACCTATTTACATTGTCAATTGCGGAAAGTATAATAAAGTTCCTTATTTATTACGAGCTCAATGAGGAATGGCATAGGTAATTTTAGCTTCGAAACGAAATAGCATATAGCTTACAAAGAAGTTGGTTATTTCACTAGACAAGGGGAAGTCTTGTTTTGGAATCCAGTAAAATGTACCCTACTTACATTGTCAATTGCGGAAACTGTAATTAAATTCCTTATTTTTTACGAGCTCAATATGTAATATGTAACTAGAATTTTAATGGACTACTTGATTATCTAGCTTTCTCATAAGGAGGTCAATGAGAGCCTCTAGCAAGGAGTTCATTAATTTCTGAGAACTTCAACGGAGGAAAGATTAAACAAGATAGCCATAATATTAACTACTATTACGTATGCATAATTTCGCAATGATGTTCAAATGATATGAAGATATTTCTTAATGGTTAAATAATTCTTACATGGAAAAATTACTGCGTTAGAAGAAGTATTTTACTAATTGAAACGATTCGTTTGAATAAACTGCTAGAAATTGAGAAACTCGTTTGTCGAATGCACTTTTTTGTCTAAGAAAATGAAACACTGGTATCTTGACTAAAATAATTTATACTGTTTGAAAACTAGGCTCTTATCTTTTCTATTGTATTTCTATTCATATGAAATACGACAAAGTACACACGGCTGTAGGTAAACTAAAAATGAAAGCACTTAAAATTTGTCTTTGCTGCTGTCATAAAACAATTCAGTGAAAAGGTTCAGAATTTGCGTGGATTGTTGAAAATAAAAATGAATTTCTATAATATAAACTTTTCGTTTTCTATTTTGTTGGCATTTATTTTACATTGTGACGTCCATTGTATTTGCAAATTGCATTGTTTGAAAAATTCAATTCTAAAGTTATTCTGTAATATGAAGTTGCTTGGTGTATACGATGGTGGTGTAAAATATAAATCCTTTTATTTTTAACTAAAAACAATAGAAGGGCTATTAGGAGAAGATTAACTTATAAAATATAATTATTATTCTCAACGTGTAACAGCGCGGACGCGCGTATGCAAATTCGTAGCTATGTGCACAGAAAAAGACTATAAAAAGAGACAAATAAAACATTACTTCTGGATTTCTTCGGGAGAAGTGATAAAGTTGTTCCCCCCCCCAAAAAAAAAAATCGGAAATATAAATTCATTATGTTTGACATTGATGCATACTACTTTTCAATCACCTTATACTGTTCGAGAAAGCACTTAAATTAGCAGAAAGAAAACAGATGTAACTAAGTTATAGATTGAAATTATAAAAATAACTAGAAAAACCTTAATCAGATATAACGATGTGCTGTGGAAAAGGTAAAGAGGGCCACTTAGACATCCCAATGGGTCCCTCGGATTCTTCTCATATTACTGAATTGGTAGGTTTTCATTTACTAAAAGAGACAACAAAAATACCGGGTTTAAAGCGGGGACTATATAGAGATAACGCAGTATTTTTAGTTAATTCCAGCGACCGAATTGCTGAAAAAAAACTAGAAAAATATAAGAACTTTTTTTTTTAATGAAATGGGATTAAAGATAACAAGAGACAGTAATTATAAAATAGTGAACTTTATATATATAACTCTAAATCTTAATGATTACGCATATGAACCGTTTCATAAACCTAATCAAAAACTATTATACATTGATTATCAATTGAATCATCTTAAGTGTATGAAGAATGCACTCATCCCTGATATTTCTAAAAAGAATATCTGAACTAGTAAAGAATGAAAGTCAATTTGAAAAATAAAGATTATTACAATGAAGATCTACACAAATCGGAATACCATGGGGAAATAAAATACTCGAAAGGGAGCAAACAGTAATAAAAACAAATGCAACGGCACAAAATCGTATTACATGGCAATGAAAGCAAGAAATAAACGGAAGAATACCGATAGATACAATAAGAAAGATCAAAAGTATAAAAACAAGAGGAATAATAATAGCAGGAAATAAGTAATTGTGATCTTGTTACTAGAAATAAAAGAAGCAGCGGCAATATACAAGTTTTGTTTAATCCGCCGTTTAGCGAACACATCCAAAACAATATCCCTAAGGAATTTGTACAGAATAATTTAAAACATTTCCCAGCTGAGAATAGATTAAGAAAAATAATTAATAAGAACTCAGCACAACTCTCTCCACATTTTCAAACTTAGCCAGCACTATAATAAGCTCTAATAACATGAAAATAAGACAGATGAGGCATAACAATAAATCAGTATAAGGAGAACAGAATTTAGAGAGAAACTGTAATTGTGTTAGAGGTCAAATGCTTAAACTCAGAAATAGTGTACAACTGTGAGATTAAGGCTGATAATAGTAAGAAAGTATAGCTTGGAGCAGCGGGGTGCGTCTTTAAGGAAATATTTGGAAACCATGTTGCATCCTTCTAAAATGAACCGGAGAATGAAAATAATAGGGAAGGCGATAATGATAGAAAGGGGGATGGAACAAAAATTAATATTAGAAATGAAAAGAGGAACACAACCGCATAAGGTGATAAGGTTAGGGAACTACATAACAACAAAAAAGGAGTTTGAAATGTGCAATAGTAGATAAAGGTAGGAATTATATACCTGGTAAATCAAAAAGGTGTAGTCTATGTTTAATGGAAGCATACTATATAGTGAATTCTACAGAAGAGATATTAAACAAAAGGCTGAAATATACTAAGGGTAAAGTGTAGACTTGAAACAAGAATTTACATACATAAAAAAAGTTTTTAAGTAAAAATTGAGTAAAATAGATGTGATGAATGGATCAAATCTAGAAAGTCATTTGAAGCTTGACAGAGATTAGCAACATAAATTCAACACTGGGAAAATAATAATAAATATTGGGAAACTAATAAATACTGGGTTTCGATCAATAAAACTTGAAAGCTCCTTAGTAAATAACATTTTCGTTTTAAATTCAAAAACCAAGATGGACCTCAACTTCTAGTCGAGGTAAACTTAGGGGAGTTAAATAGAATATTTATAAATATATTAATTATAAATAGATTAATTATAAATAGGAAGTTTGCAATTGGAAAAGTATTTAAGAACACTAATCCTGAATTGAAATTAATGACATAGGGAAAAAAATTAGAGCCAAAAGTAACGTCAGAAAATTAGGCTTTGTAGCCCACTTAGGTTAAAACCTTGAAAATAAAGCACAATCCCAGTAGAAATGTACATATTAAAATCACAATTTTAACATATTAGCCTAAAATTAAAAGGGGATGATTTACTAATAAATACATCGAAAATGGCAAAAGGGTTGAAATTTTCACGAATAAAGTGACCTCTCTTACAACGTTACAATTAACTAATAACCGTATCTCAAAATAGATTGAAACGAAGGCAAAAAATTAAATTTAACATTTCAAAATACAAACTCAGTTAGCATTGAGTATAAGTAACACTGTCTTCTCCTTCTGGAATAGATTAAAAACCAACTGCTTTTTGGAATTACACTAATAAGTGTGGCCATATAATTGTAAGTCGCCAATATAAGCATTAGATACGAAACTAACACAAAATCCAAAAAAAAAAAAAAATGGTAGGAACGTAAAATATCAAGTCCGGAATTGAGAAACAGTAAATAAAATAAATACATAATTAAATTAATAATTTAGAGAAAAATAGCAATGACCTAAATTAACTAAACATAGGTAATTAGTTTCTAAGATCAACGCATAAGTGATTGACAAATTTAAAAATAGAGATGCGAAAATATATAGATGTAAAAAAAATCCTTAAGAAATAGAAAACGGAAAAAACTCTAAAAGAAGAAATGTGGGTAAATCTTTCATCACATTGTTTTCCTGAAAAGTGAAAAAAAGTGATTTTTTTCTGAACGTTGGAAGGGAAGCCGTTCTTGTGAATATTATCAAACGATATAAGTTTGGAATTTTCCGAATCGCCGCGAAACGATTGTAACAAATACACTACTTGTTGCTATCAATCCAACCTTTGTTGCCTTGATTTTGTGAAAATAATATATGAATGCTCGATTACAAAAACTTGTAATTTTTAAGCTTTAAAATTAAGACAATTTATACTGACATAAAACGATTCTCGAATTCTTAATTATATGAATATATTAAAATTTGGAATATTATAAATAATATATATATATACATATATATATATATATATATATACATACATATATATATATATATATATATATATATATATATATATATATATATATATATACACTAACATTTCAGCCCGGCGTTGTCCGGGTTTTTGGAGGTGTATGCTTAGCAAAAAATAATAAAAAAAAAACGGTCAATTTTTTTTAACTTTTACTCTATTCTGACCTCTTACCCTTTATTGTTTTGGGTCCAAATCGAGTTAGTAAGTTAGATCCATGTCCAAAAAACCTATATCTAAAATTTCAAGTGTTAAGATCCCGAATTTTTGGAGGAGTTTTGTAGAGTTCTCAAAGGTCAAATCGTTGAATTTTGACCCCTTAACAGCCAAATTTCTGCCGGAAAACTAATAACATATATTTTCCCAAATCCCAGTACCCTGTATATCAAATTTCGAGTCTGTAGACTGAAAATTGACAGAGTTATTGCGAATGAAAATGTATACAGACACACAGACAGACACAGACACACTAACACATTCACTTATATATATATATATATATATATATATATATATATATATATTCTTTTGCCTCCTGTTCCCCTTACCTCACCCTTTTTTCTTTAACCAAGTAAGATCTGTGACTTACTTGTAGTTTCATTAAATACTTTTATATGCAAAATCCTATCCTGCATTTTGCTAATTCCTTCCCTGTCATGAGAAGGAGAGTATTTCTTCGAAACTCCGCGGATTAAGGACTATCCACTTATCTTGTGTTTCCTTTTTTAAAATTAAATATGTTTTTAACTCTTTTTCAAAATGTCTTTTAACATTTTTTATTAATCATTTGTTCATATATATATATATATATATATATATATATATATATATATGATGAGAAAAATGGAAAAAGGCGAACCTTTTTTCTGTTAAGTTATTAATTTGCTTTCCCACTGAACAAATTAGACACAAGGCCGTTTTACGTGGAGAGTGAGAGGAGGGACACCAGCACCCCCGAGAGGTAACAGGGCAGTGACAATTTGTATAAAGGGTTTCCCCAAACTGACCAAAACCTATCGCTACAAGAGCAATAGTATGGGATGTGGGGTTGTCTTCACATGTAACATTGATTACAGCAACTGCCGGAGCAGATACCACAGTTTGAGTAAAGAAAAAAAGATCTTAACCCGATAGCCAAAAAGAAAGAAGGCGAACCTTTTTTCTTTATATTTAGTTATTTGCTTCCCCATTGGGCAAATTAGGCACAAAGCCGTTTGTTTAATGTGGAGAGTGAGGGGAGGAGTACCAGTTCCCCGAGAGGGAACTGGATAGTGACAATTGGTATGAAGGGTTTCACCTACGTTGACAAAAACTCATCGCTCAAAGGCAATGGTGTCATAGTTGGGGTAGTCCTCACATATAACTTCGATTGCAGTATCTCCTGCAACAGATACTACGCTTTGATAACAGAGAAAAAGATCTTCACCCGACGGCCAAGAAGAAAAAAGGCGATTTTTTTTGTTTCTTTAAAAAGAATGCGCAATTTTATTTTATTGAGATTGTGAAATTGCATTCATCTGTAAAAGATCTAGATAATTTACATATTCTTTTAAACATTCGTTTTAATTAATTCCCTATAATTTTTTCGTTGTTCTTATGGGATGGCCATCTTTAGTAAACTATTACCTGTAATTATATTCATGCAGATATTCTACATGATTTATACTTTCATAATATTTGCGTAAAAATGTTATAGCAAAAACAAACCTCTTTCTATATATATATTTATGTATACGTATATATATATATATATATATATATATATATATATATATAAATATATATATATATATATATATATATTTGTTTTTAAAAAATTGCCTACCCAACTCCTCTGTCAGTTTTTGGTCTACAGGCAGAAAAAATATATAAGGTAGCGGAACTCATGCGAAACTTTATAATTGGGTTTAAGCTGGGGAAAATCGGCGCAAAAGTGTCAAAATTTAAAAAAAAAGGTAATTTGCGAAATGGAGGTCAAACGACGGCATTACGACTATGCATGCGTAACGTAATAGCTTTCGATTCATGATGTAATTTTTAGCCTTGTAGCAAATGTGTTTCCATATCTTAAGCATTTAACTCAAAGGAAAAAGTTAATCGTAAGCTAAACGTTTTTGTTTCGGTTCTCGGTGGTAGCGCACGAGTAATGTTTAACAAGTTTTAAATCAGTACTCTATATTGGGTCCAATATAATATAATTATAAATACGAAATCTGTAATAATCAAAATAGTATATTTAAGCATATTTACGACCGGGTAATGTCGTGTGGCTTGTAATTAAATAAAAGAAAAAACTTTATCTGTGCCTGTGAGTTCGTTCTATACGAAAACGGCTAGGTTGATGTTTATGAAATTTCACAGTAATGTACTTCATGTATATGGCACTGTTCTTAGATAGGTTTCGTATCGGAATGCCTTTGATAAATATAGATAATCAATACAAATCTGATGAAAGAAAGAAAAAGGAGATTTCGACTAAACTTTTTCTTTCTACAGTCTGATCTCAAATCGATTTGACAATATGAAAGATTCAGTGTTTGAAATCAACAGACAGTTCTTTGATATGATAGGGCGCGTTTGAAATGAATGTTTCTGTTTAAAGCACAATTGAATCTTTATACTTTACTTTTTCATTTTTAAATTAAATTCAAACCATCATCAACACATAGGCAGAAAGGCCAGGCATATACACTCTACAGTATGCTTCTTAATACTACAAGGGCGCGTTGGAAAAATGTCTTTGTTTGGACCATAATTAAAGTATAACAATTTTACTTTGGCAATTTAAACTTTAATTCAAGCCATTATACATGAAATAATTTTATAAAATCAACAGTAGGTTCTATACAGTGCAATGTAGACGACACTATTTTGTGGACTAAGTCACTGCGACGAGGTATATTAAGCTTCTTTCAAGTGTCGCGTGATTGGTCCCAAACTAGAGCAGGCAATCAATCGATTTGATTGAAAAATTGGCAATTCACTGATTTCGATGACAATAAAATACTGGATTGTGAAACATTTGTTGACCATCTTTCAATCTCGGGCAATGTTCGGTCTCCCTGTTACTCTAATTGATTATCTTGGGAGAATATGTACGAAATGCGCTACTGTAGACTTATATATATTAACCATAAATGTATTCCTAATTTCCGGATTTAATATATAATTCTACTCGGATAATCTCTTCCCCAATACTGCTAGACTTTGGAATTTCCTTTCCGAGATCCTGTTTCCCTTACCGTCCTGACATGCATAAGTTCAAGTGTAATGTAAACAAACATCTTGTGGCTCAACTCCCTACATAGTATCCCTGCAATTTAAGTCCCAAATAGTAGCCGCCTACATCAAAGTTGCACTGTGCCTTACTTGGAGTGAAAATGCAATAAAAATATATATAATTCGTCTTCTGTTGTCGCTTTTTTATTTAAATTATTTAAAAACTTAACAACTGTGTATTAATTGTTTTAATGTAAAGACGATAATACGTATAGGAAGAAGGGGGTGCACCATTTTCCGTCACAATAAAACTTGTCCATAAAATGTGTATTTATTATATCTTCCGTTGTTTTCGGACATTGTTTCAATCGCTTCATTTCATTTTGCCACGCGTGATCGTCTTTAGTGTAATAACGAAACGGGGGTTGTCGAATCCATTTCTCAACCACAACAGGAATTGTTCCTTTATTCTATGCGATTGGCAGCATCCAATACTCAGTATTTCAGTTACGAATCCTGCTGTGCATGGTAAGTTCACGAATTATAGCCACACTGCTGTGAGGGCTAACCAACCATATGCAAAGGTCTGTTCCGATATGACCCTGGGCCAATCATTTAATAGTGACAGCAAAAGTAAGGGAAAAATCATTGCTGCCAGTCAACATGCCAATGCAATTGAGATATGGTTCAGGATTACCGATGGCCGTTCGGTACAATGCTTACGAAAACATGTGTAGTGTGCTGTTCTGAAGACATCTTTGCAAATGATATCGCATGTAGTTAAGGTGACCTTTAGATAGAGCTTTAATTATTGACAATGGAGCTGCAGCAATACCATGATATATCAAATATACGTTTCATCAAAACTATAGATAAAAGAAACACATTTATTTCATGTTCGATGTATGTTGGGTTGTTAGTCTCTCTTATAACACGATAAAGACCGCAGTATTCACCAGTACATAAGTGTAGTCCCAGGTGGTTCCGATTTGTATACCCACGGACCTCCAATATAGTGGTCTCAACCACTTCCATGATGACTGGATTGGTGTGAGATTCCTGTAATTTGCTTTAACAGCGACTCTCAGGTAAATAACAATAATAATGAGAAATGGCAAAGAAGAAAAAAAATATTAAAGTCAAATTTTCCCAACTCAAAATCTCCAGAAAGACACGCGCTGCGAGCCGGATTCCCGGAGTTAGGTTGCCCATCCTCTCTTCTTGCTTTCTCCTCGCTGAAAGAAATTACTTTAATTTGGTATTGTGCATCTGTAAGTTAATCACAAGTTCTGTAAGCGAGGAATAGCTGGCTCCAGACGCAAGCTTGGATTTTCGTTTGTATGGATTAATTTATAAAAAAAATATTTAATTATGAACAATTAATTATGAACAAGAAAAAATAAAAACAAAAATAAATATGTACAATATCTTTTTATTCGCCAGCTGTCTGATAATATAGTAACTACAACGGGACCTTTTCAGCGACCGATTTTCTATTCTCACTTTACCGAACGGTCATAAATGTGGGTTGTGTTGAGGGTGCTGGCAGACCTGATTTCTACTCCAACCGGGGTTTTCTGCTCTCCACTTGTGAAAATGTATACGTAGGTAGCGGGTAGGGTTTGGCCAGTCTCAGTTTATCATCCAACCAATCCCTCTTCATTACGTCATACTCATATTCGCCTGGATTGAGCAATTGCCCACATAACCTGTCCATATTAATTAGGCGATTTCCCGCTAAATTACGTTCGTCTTTATTCCGAGGCTTGCTATGGATGAATAAAATGAAGAAAACAAAACACCAGTAAAAATATTAAAAATATATTTTTGTGCAAAATATATTTTCAAATATATGTATGGTATTTTGTTTTCTTAATCCAATTCATCTAGGAAGTCTGACAATAAGGATGAAACGGGGATGAACACATAACTTAATTTGTTCTTTTTTTTCTATTTCGTTGGAATACTATTTCCATCATTTTCATCGTATATATATATATATATATATATATATATATATATATATATATATATATAGCATTCAATCATATTTCGACCAAATTTCAAAATGTATTGCAGTTTATATGTCATCTTCTCAGCTATATAGTGAAAAAATTCAATTTTCGTTCAGTAAAACAACAGTTATAATGAATTTGGTGGTGTTCAAAATTGTAAAAACTACGTAAGGAGTGGGGCGACGTTTTTTATGATTGGTTTCACTAGTAACCACGTCTCTTTAACGACTAGTGTTGCTACTAATTGACTGCTGTCGCCAAACGAGAAGAAATAACCGAAACAGACAGAGAAAGAAGGAAAGGGAAATAATTTGGGTTATTTTTATTGAAGCAGACGAGTGCCGTACATTGTTATTACATATGTGTATGTTATGTTTATGGGACAAAAAAAAAATAAAACTGAAATTAAACAAAGAACAAGTGAATTTATTAGGATCCTGAAAAAATCATGGATTACAATAACAAAAATGTGAGCATGAAAAATAATATAGTTTAGCTTAAACATGGAAAAGTAAAGGATTACTTGTTTAAACTGGAAAAGAATTTATTTTTAAAACTGGAAAAGCATTTATTTTTAAAACTGGAAAAGATATTAGTAAATAATATAATATATTTACAACTTAAAATACTGCAGCATTAAAGTTTTTTTTTTGTAAAATTCAATGTTACTTTATATAATCAATTCCTAATGTTGGAATATTTTAAGTTATTTATTTATTATATATTTTACTAAAATATGTTGTCCTTTTTTTTCCATGTTTTAACAAGTAGTCCTTTCCTTTCCCATGTTTAAGTTTAACCATATTACTTTTCATGCTCGCATTTTTCTATTGTAATATATATATATATATATATATATATGTATGTATGTATATATATGTAATATATAAACTCGTGAGCAAAAGAAAATGTGGGGCAAGAGTGAAACAAGGAACAAATCGATTTTTAAAAATATTTTTCCATGAATTTTTGTTAATTTTAAATGAAATTTTCTATTTGGCAGATTATTTATATTATAATATAATAATAAGTGGAATAAATTAATCCTAAAACTAGTGAGGATATAAAAAACTGAATTGCAGGATTAAGGCAGTTCCAAATGATTACAAGCAGATTTTTTTTTATATTTTAAGGAAAAAAAAATGTGAAAACATCTCTTTCTGCAGTGAAGCGAATTGGTCAAAGGTTCGAAGTCGAACGCTTGCTGAAAGGGGAATCTGGATCTGGTCGCCCTAGAGCATCCACATTGAAGGACAACTACAGGATTCAATTAACTGTTTTGAAGGATCGAAAGCAAAACTTATGTTGTCCATAGCAAAGAATTACAAACAGGGACTGGAAATTCTCTTTCTAGATTTACAATATCTAGATGAATGAAAGAAATGGGATTTTCTTTAAAAAGGTGGGTAAATAAGATATTCTTATCTAAGAAGAATATCAATGATAGAAAGAGATTTTTCACGTGTTATGGCAAGAAAAATACAGACTTGTTAAGGAATGTTTTCTTGTCAGATGAATGTTTTCTGGTCAGATGAATCAAGATTTTGTCTTGTTAGTGATGCTCCAGAACGGTGCATTGAAAACCTGGAGAATGATTTTCGCCAAATTGCATAAAAACGACACTTAAACACGGAGACGGAGGGATAATGGTATGGGGAACCTTTACTTCAGCAATCGTTGAAGTACTTATTAGATGTGAGAAATCATTCAATGCAAAGGAATACATTCGAATATTAGAAACTGTTACCAAGTATCCAGAAGCTGGGAATATCCCAAAACATTATTTTTCAACATGATAATGCCCCTGCACAAACTGCTAAAGTCACAAAAAATGGTTTTCTGATAATTCAATTGATGTGATATTTTGGCCAAGTCTAAGCCCCAATTTAAAACCAATCGAGAATATTTCGTCCATAATATCTCGTACATTGTCTGTAAGAACTTTTTCGAACAATGGCAAACTGTGGGAAGCTGTGCAAAGCGAATGGAATGGCATCTCCTCTTCACAGTGTTTCACTTTGGTTGAGATCATGTCTAAAAGGATTGATCTTTTTAAAAAATCCAAAGGGGATGCGATTCCATACTAAGCATTTATTAAAGTAAATGTCTTGTTCTGTGTTATTAGTCTCGTTTAAGTTTCCTTGTTCAATTGTTTTTTGATTCGTTTGATTCGCCTTTGATTCCTCTATAATTTTGCCTGTTAATATTTAACGTTTAATTGAAATGTTCTAGTCTTCACGTCATTTAAAAAAAATATTTAAAGTGAGGAGGCAAAAAGAAAGTCCGAAAAAACAAATTCGCTTTAAACCAGCGTAAATTTTCGCCCTTAAATCAGTTTAAAATATCCACCAGCAGGCAACTAAGCATATCTAATCGCATTTTTTGTTGTTCCAAGTTATACAATGTAACATTTCGTCCATATGCCACAACTTTAACTTAGTGATCGTCAAGAGCTCCTTTATCTCCACCTTTCTGGTTTATCCAATCGAGAAATCGGCCGCAGATTGAAATGTGATGAGAAAACGTTACGAAACCCTGTGCAAAAGCACCAAAACACCGGCAATGTTCGTGATGCCCCTAAATCTGGTTCTATTAGACTTAATTCTAACAGGAAAGACAATACTATTAAGATCAGCAGCCTAAGAAACAGATTTGAGTCGGCTCCCCAAATCAAACAACAGTGCAAGCTTGTTAAAAAGTGTTCCCCTTTCCACCGTCTTTACATATTAAAGGAATTGAATTTGCGAGGATATGTTGCAAGACGCAAGCCAATGATTTCTGTAAAGAACAGAAAGCGCCGTCTGGATTTCGTTAGATGCAATGAAGATCATATTCGTCAAAAGTGCTTTTTAGCGACCAGAGCAAATTCAATACGCAGGCAGTGATGGTAGGAAGTACGTCCGTCGGAGGAAAACCGAAGAATTTAATCCTATGTGCTCAATTTCAACGCGGCAAGATGGTTGAGGTTCTGTTTTGGTGTGGGGCATTATTAGTACCAATGGTCCAGGGCCTATATTTCACTTACAAGGTCGAATTAATTCGACCAAGTACATTAATATGTTGACTGAGCATTTTCTCCCCTACGTTGGTTGAAATTTGGATGATAATTCCATTTTCATGCAGGATAATGCTCTCATTCACACAGCTGGCAATGTCAAGGAAACCTGGAAGAACATAATATTTCGTGTTTTGATTGGTCTGCACAATCTCCAGACCTCAATTCTTGCGAAAGCAACAGCTATGCAATTATAAAATTTCAAATTTGGAAGAACTTTTGAGAAAAAATCCTGGTCCTGTTGTATTTGTGTTGCATTAATGTCCTAAGTTACACTTAAATAACAATTTTACATTGTGCGGACTTTCTCTTTGCCTCCTTAATTTGAAGTTATTTTTTTTTAAATTGACGGGAACACTAGAATATTTCAATTAAAAGCCAACATGAACAGGTTAAATTATAGAAGAATAAAAGGCCAATGATCCAATCAAATTAGGTATAGTTTCTTTCAACAATTATATTAAATTTAGCTTAAATTTGCAGTTTTTGAGAAAATTACAACGGCAGATTTTCTTTTTGTCGCCTATATATATATATATATATATATATATATATATATATATATATATATATATATACACGAATCGCGTTATTATTTGAATTCACATAAAAACCTCTAATTTACAATTTACATAACACTCATCCATTTATTTTAATATCATTAAAACCTACACAAAAACGCACCTTTTACACACGACTCGCTTCTTCACCCGAATCCACCTATAAATAAAACGAACCGTACAACAACAGCAACATTCTAAATCAAAAACTGACTGAAGACGACAGATGGAATGTCGAAAGTATTAGTAAGAACAACATATAATAATGAAATAGATTTCAGAACATTCATCCACCGGTTCGAATGTAATGTCAAAAATACTATTCGTTGAATGGAAGAACTACAGAAAAAGATAATCAAACAAGAACACTCTGTGCTATTCAATACCACATGTCTCAATGAAAATATGCTGCCTAAATACACAATATATATATATATATATATATATATATATATATATATATGACTCTCAAATGTAGCACACAAGTAAGGAGGCAAGTTTTGTTTCGACGTATGAGAAAATAACGTGTGACTACACTCAATTATATGCTTTTTTTAATACTGCGTGTCAATCTGATTAAAATGTTATCATTTTCTTTTTTCGACGGTTTCAATCTCAATGTTTTCATTACAAAACATTTTCTTGAATCTAACTTCATTTCTGCATTGTTTGCAATGTCGTCATCAAATTTAGTATGTTTCTCACTTGCTCGTTCACTAACTCATCTAATCTTATTCATGTTTTCGAATGCATGTATGGAAAATTGTACTGTTCTACTCGACATTTTTATCTTGTTTGTTGCTGGTGAGCGTGTTTATCTTTACAAAGTGTACTTATATTTTTAATCAAAACAAAGCGGAGCGAAATGAAAGTAAGAGGCATGACAAGAACTAACATCCGCTTCTTTCAGTGACGGCAGATATGTATTCTATGATACGAGCATCGTTTTGAAAGTAAAGCGACTTATTTTGTTCACTAAAAAAAGATAAATAGATTCGAAGTCTAGAGTAGTACCATTAAAACGAGCAACCTTTTTCGCTCAAGAAATTATATTTTCTAACTAGTCACTATAATTCTCAAAACACGTTTGCCAGTTATAAATGCTGGCTTTGTATGGGTGACCGGAGAAACCTTCGTCATAAAAAAAGTCATCTATAAGTTTACGCTTCCTAGTTCTTATCTCAAAATTTAAGACCCACGTTATATATATATATATATATACATATACATAATATATATATATATATATGTATATGTAGATATATATATATATATACGAACACGTACACCTTTATGTACACATATGTATATATATATAAATATATATACATATATATATGCATATACATATATACATATATATACATATATATATACATATGCATATCTACATATACATATATACATATATCTATATAGAGCTATATATACATATATATACATATATATACATATATGTGTTATACTTAGGAGTCTTATTATTATTGTTGTTGTTTGTTGTTAAGTCTTTTTAATAGTGAGAGTCTTAGAGAGTCTTAGTGAGAGTTTGTTGTAAGATAGAGATGTTCGTGTTATAAAGAAGCATATATATTAACTATTCATATTTAGAAGTGTAAATATGAGATGTAGAGTTCACATTGTCGATATGAGATGTCGAGACGTGTATGTAAAGACATTTTAAGACACATGCTATACAATACATATTATAACAATTTTCACTTTACCTTTTGGTAGAATCACAACACAAAGACGACGTTTATAAAACACACATGATGGGTTTATTTCTTCTCACGGCCGGCCGTGGTTTTCATCATCAAGGATTAAAAGCTTCACATATTAAGTTTCAAAAGTGACCGTCTCGCTTCTAGACGTTCGAATGTCCATGTCTGGACTGTCGTCTGTCGTCCTCAGACTTTCTCTCCGTTTTTTCCCCTCAGTTTCTCCCCAGTTTCTTACTATATCTAGAACTTCCCATTTTCCATGACGTCATACACATGTTAGAATATGTGTCTTCTTTCACGTGTTCTGGACATGCATGTCCAAAACTTTTTCCTTTGTTTACAAAAGGAATTGTTACCTATATTCTCAGTAACCTATATTTCCAATATGTTAAAAACATGTTTATGAAATTATCTTGTAGTGGCATTCTTTCCATTGAATTTTCCTAACAACATTGACAATGCACATTCTTTTCTTGAAACTATTTTATCTCTAAGCTAAACAATGGTTTGTTTTACATTCCATTTTCAAATTCTCTCTTTTAATCTATTTTTTAAACCTAATTTACGAGGTTCGAATTTCGTATATTCTATTTCATTTTCATTTTAACTAAATCTCTCTATTTTTATACTTACATGAAAAGGGGACAGCTCTTATAATGTGACAGTAGCAGTTGGCCCTGATAGTAGCCCCCTACACCAAGGTGGCAATGTGCCTTGTTTGGGGTGAAAATTTAACAATATATATATATATATATATATATATATATATATATATATATATATATATATATATACTAGCATGGGTGCCCGCCGTTGCCCGGGTGTTTTGAGGCATATGCTGAGCAAAAAACACAAAAAAGTCAATTTCTTAAAAACTTTGAACCCTATTATGACCCCTAAAAATGTATTGTTTTAGGCTCATATCAAGCCATTAAGTTAGATCCATGTCCAAGGAATCTATATCCAAAATTTCAAGTTTTTAGACCTAAAATTGTAGGAGGTGTTTGGTAGAGTTCTGAAAGGTCAAATCGTTTAACTTTGACCCCTTAATCGCAAAATTTCTGCCCGAAAACCAATCACATCGATTTTCCCAAATTTCGAGTCTTTAGGCTTTTAATTGACATAGTTATTGCGTAGGGAAATGTACACACACACACACACACACACACACTTTCACTGTTATAGATATACTAGCGTGGGTGCCCGGCGTTAGCCGGGTGTTAAGAGGTGTATGTTGAGCAAAAATAAAGGGTAGTAGGAAGGCAGGCTCCAAGCCATATCGAAAAGGAGGAAAAGAACGTGTAAAAAACCCTGACGTCTTTGCTGTTACGACAACCGGCAAACCGGAAGTGACATAAGTTTTAATTAAGGCTAGAAAATCGAAAGGAGATGATACATTTCGGAAAATCGGCGAAAAAAGCGGCACCCCTTGTAGAAAAGTGCTCAGTTAAAGGTGGAGATATTAATGGTTTTAGCTAATTTTTCGATATTTGTCGTCTGAAATGTCCAACTTAATAGAGATACTGATATTATAAAAATCTCTCGCCTTTGTCGAAAGTTTTAGGCAGACATGCAAACATATATACATTCATATATTTATATATTGCCAACAAAAATGTTCGACCCAAACCGATTAAAAAGCTTACCCTATCTCTGAAAAACCTATATGTAAATTTTAAAAGGTTTAGACCAGAAATTGTCTGGGTAATTTGATAAACACTGCAGAGGTAATTTTTGTTTCAATTTGACCCGTATTATGACCCATTAGCCCGTATTGTGTAGGGCTCAAATCAAGTTATTAAGTTAGATCGCTGTCCAAGGAATCTATATCTAAAATTTCAATTGTTTAGACCCAAAATTGGCGAAGAAGTTTGGTCGAGTTTTCAAAGGTCAAAACGTTAAACTTTGCCGTCTTAACAGCCCCATTTCTGGCCAAAAACATCTTACGAAGATTTCTCCAAATCTCAATATACTGTATACTAATTTTCGAGTCTGTAGAAAGAAAATTGACAGAGTTATTGTGTAGGGAAATGTACACAGACGGACACACACGCCAAGGCAGTCACTTTCACTTTATAGATATACTAGCATTTCAGCCCGGCGTTGTCCGGGTGTTTGGATGTGTATGTGGAGCAAAATTAAAAAAAAATTAAAAAGTGGTAGTAGGAAGGCAGGCTCGAACCCGTACCACAAGGTAGGAAAAGAACTGGAAAACAAGTCTTACATCTTTGCTGTTACGACCACAGCCAAACCGAAGTTACTTCTGTAAAAATTAAGGATAGACAATCGAAACGAAGAGGATGAAATCCAAAAATATAGGCGAAAAACGCGAAACCCTCTGTAGAAATGTGCCCAGTTAAAGGTGAAGCTATTAATGTTTTTAGCCAATTGTTTGATATTTGTCGTTTGAAAGGTCAAACTTAAAAACTATACTAGTCTTGTAAATACCCGGCCCCTATGTCAAAAGTTTTAGGCAGACATGATAACATACATACATACATACATTTATATATTGGTAAACTAAACATTTTCGACCCAAACCGATTAAAAATGCTTGCCCTATCTCTAATATCCCCCCATGTCAAATTTCAAATGTTTAGACCAGAAATTTTTTTAGTAATTTGGTAGAGACCGCAGGCGTCGATTTTTTATTTTAATTTTACACCTATTGTGACCCCTTAACATTTATTGTTTTGGGCTCAAATCAAGTTATTAAGTTGGATCCATATCCAAGGAACTTATATCAAAATTTCAAGTGTTAAGACCCCAACTTGTCGGAGTAGTTTGGTAGAGTTCTCAAATGTCAAATCGTTCAACTTTGACCCCATAACATTCAAATTTATGGCCGAAATCTGATCACAAAGATTTCTCCAAATGTCAGTATACTGTATATCAAATTTCGAGTCTGTAGACTGAAAATTGACAGAATTCTTGTGTAGGGAAATGTACACAGACACACAAACCGTTACCCGAGTGTTCGGAGGTATATGCTGAGCCAAAAAAAAGTAATTTTTTTCACTTTGACCCCTATTATGACCCCCTAAATTTATTGTTTAGGGCTTAAATAAAGTTATTAAGTTAGACCCATGCCCAAGGAACCTTTGTCTAAAACGCCAAGTGTTTAGTTCCAAAATTGTAGGAGGAGTTTGGTAGAGTTCTCAAAGGTCAAATCGTTGAATTTGACCCCTTAACAGCCAAATTTCTAGCAGATTTCCCAAAATCTCAATACCCTGTATATTAAATTTCGAGTCTGTAGACTGAAAACTGACAGAGTTATTGCGTACGGAAATGTACACAGACACACACACATACACCTTCACTTATATATATATACATATATATATATATATATATATATATATATATATATATATATATATATATATGCTTTTGCAGTGACTAACTCTGGCTTTTCATGGGCATCTAAAATGCGCATTGTCATACACATATGGTCCCAGAAAGAAAATCTCTATATTTAAAAAAAAAAGTTTTAAGAGCTACGGTGACAGGGATTGTGCATGCATCACAACAGTCAACATTTGTGTTCCAGAACTATTTTTCTACATAGTAACCGCGATTACTAATGTACTTTGGAAAGCGATAAACAATAGCTGTGTCCAGATAAACTTACGCATATGAAGATTGTTTTAAAAATAATATCTTCTATACTTTAACTCAATAAGTTAAATAGCTCCGAAGACAGGAGTGGCACCTTTTATACGAGCGATTTTCTGTGCTTCAGATTTTTTTTCTTTTACTTAGTAACACCGTTGTCAATGCTCTTTCGGCTGTGACGAACGATGACATTGTATTGATGTCCGTAGCGCGCTTTGTTATACAAGGAGCGATGTAACTTACTCGGTGTGTTGAGTCTCATAAAATCTGTTTAGATTGTACTGCTTATTACCAGCCCAGGAACATATTACTTTTGTTCTTGATATATATATATATATATATATATATATATATATATATATATATATATATATATATATATATATATATATATATATATATATATATATATAGAGAGAGAGAGAGAGAGAGAGAGAGAGAGAGATAGATATCTTTGGGTTGAGCACTATCGTAAATAATCTCATTCGCTACTTAATTTTGCTGAAAAATGCGAAGCTCCCAGTTTGTTTACAAACAAGCGATTTGAGCACTGTACAAGTGGCGGACAGATATTTTTTTAAATAGAGATTCGGACAGATTACTTGCAGGCATCGCTTCCGAGGTCGAGGGTTAGAACTGCCCACTGTCGACACGGCGGTTCTAGGTACGATCCTTGGCTTGGGAGAGGTGCTAGTCTAGCGGTACTGATGAGTTGTGATACAACGAAATAGGACTGTATGTCGATGGCTACAAATATATTATATATATATATATATATATATGTTGCTTCGAAAAGGTGTTAGAATTCATGGGAGGCAACGCGCTGAAGAGCGAAGGAAGCTGTCGTTATTATTGCGGCAGTAGTAGTGATGGAAAAAGTAGCAGAGGTAAGTCAGGTAACAGCGACCACCAGTGTAAAAAGAAAACGTTGGGCAAGAGAGAGAGAGAGAGAGAGAGAGAGAGAGAGAGAAAAGAAAGAGCGAGAGAAAGAGAGAATGAGAGAAAGAGAGAGAGATATGGTAGAAGAGCGTCTGATATGAGAAAGGGAATAACGACAGTAAACATATTTTAGTAGAGTCAGTGATATCTAAGAAAAAATAGCTTGACATGTTTTAAACATTATATTTAAGCGGTATGACGAATTTTGCATGACTGTTTAGAATTAATGCAAGGTTTTATAAAGGAGAAGAAAATAATGACAGCAATTTTTTTTTTGTTTTTGATTTTACTGGAGTTAATTTGAAAATACATTGAAGAAGGATAAACAGTTTTTTCTGCATGTTACCTGATTTGATAAATTCTTATCCATTTCATGGGGATCGATTTGGTCCAAGTATTTCTAAGTATAATTTACCTAGTCAGGCGACTTGCTTAGAAGTAAGGATAACAGCAGGAAATGCGACTCAACCGATCGGTGTGGATGTATCCACCGAGGCGCTAGGTACTGAAGGTATGTTCTAGCGGTGTTGCGGTTCGCCATTTCGTCACTCATCAAAATTGTGACATGCGCGTTCGTCTCCTCGTATCTCCGACATAAATGTTTACCTGCTTTACCTAATCCTGGGTGTATTGAACATCACGCATTGCTGAATGTAGAAGGCTAGCTAAGAAAAGTATGCAAGTCGTGCTGATTTGACTTGGTCAGTGAATTTGGTGAAAAACGAAACGAGTTCTTGTAAGATGTTAAAAAGGAAACAGCCGGGAATTCAGATAGTTAGATAAGGACATGACACAATGAAATCAACAATGGGACAGAATGTGTGATCGGTTCGACGGTCTAATGGGAGATGAAGAATCACCGAGAGCAACAGAGATATATGAAGGAATAGAGATATATGACGTGCACCCGGATATTAGATAAATGGGCAAACATAGCAAACTGTGTACATTTAATGTTAGGGACTGGGTAACAGGTGAGCAATAAGTATGCTGCGGTAAGTACGTCCAAGGATGGAGTAACTCTGCCATATCTGGGCAGGAGCTGTTAAAAACAGCCTATGCTGTCCTGACAGAATACAAAATAGAGTCCGTAGCCTAGTAGGAATGCCCATTTTTCTTCCCTGCAACCTCTCTCCCACAGAAGGGTCGCTGCGAACCTGTCGTTGTTTTATCGTTATTTCCATGGGAAGTGCTCCAATCTCAGGTCCCCCCTCCCCAATCTTTCACGAAAAACACCCGTCTAGCTGAAACCAGTGTCATTAATTTTTCCCACTCTTTATCTGGGCCTAAATCAAAACGTAGCTTCCATGAACAAAGTTTCTTTCTCAGAAGTGCACGCCTGTGGAACTCTCTTCCGATTGTCTGTTTACCACCAGACAACTTGGATGTCTTCAAGTCCAACATAAACAAGTTCGTGATAAGTAAGACATTTTATCAGATCTCCATTACTAGCGATGACTACGATATAATCCCATTGATTACTGTACATGCAATAACCCTTATCCCTGAGTGGCCTCCGGGCCTGGATAAATGGTGATCCCTTGTAAAAAAAAAGTTGGGGACTTTTTTATGTTGTAATTGTTTTTATTATATAGGGGCAGCAAGAAACGTGGGAGAATAAATAAAGAATAAACATTTTTAAAAAGCGTGTCGATGATATATGCGGAGGAAGAATAATTAAAAAAAATAATATAATATAAAAATAATATAAAAAAGGAATAAAATAAAAATAGTATAAAAAAGAAAACAAAGCTTGTCATGATAATATTTTTATTTGTTGTGAAAAAATAGAATATATATTTTTAAGTGTTTGTTGCCGCAAGACTATTTGAGTTTCGTTTCTGTTTACAATTGTATTAGGGCTTAACTTTTATTAGTAGTCACAAAAACTTAGAAGGACAATCAGAAATGAAAATATAGAGAAGATAATGTTTTATGAGTTTTATGTGTTGTGATTATATTTTTTAAATATAAGATTGGTGCAAAACTATTGACGTTTTTTGAAATTATTTTTGCACCAACCTAATATTTGTTGAGGTATCACTAAAAATAGAAATAATAGGAAGATCTTTTGCTTAAAATGTCACTTACTTTTTTAGGTTTATGTCATGTTTTGTCTATTCAAAATTGTATAAAGCGGTGTTCTTATTGATTTTGAAAAACGGAGGAATACCTTAAGAGACCGGTGTGCGCATGAGGTTCCTTGAGATTGTTTATGTATGGCGGAGAATAGAATATTGTGTTTATTAGGTTTATAAAGAATAAGGTTAAAGTCTTCTGTGAGAGGTGTTTTGTTTTAGTGGGGAGAAATAATACGGTGGAATGTTTAAAAGGCTTTCTGTGGGAGTTTATTAAAAAAATTGTTTCTACCTCTATAGTGGAATAAAGTTTGTTTCGCATCTTTCGTATTAGTAGATAGAAGCCTGTTCATCAAAAAATGCTTGGCTGAATGTTTATTTTAAAGGGTATTTAAATACACTTTGCCAATAAGAGGATTGGAGGCACAATTGCGTTTTCGGTTGTGAAATTAGTCGGTTTGTTTTGCTTTGTTGTTAATGATTTCCGGTTTTATCTGCTGTTTCATAACTTATGCAATATGAATGAATTGCTTGGGTATAATTTATGTAAATATAACTTTGTGACCTGATGTTTTTTTTGTTGTTATAATTTATGTAATAATTACTCCGGCATATGAGGTTTGTGATACTGTCATCTTCATGGATCTCACCACCTTTCAAGAGTTATTAAGAAGGAGAGAAAAGAAAAAAGAAATAGAATTAAAAAATTATGTAACAAAGGAAATAAGGACGATGAAAAGGAAACAGAAGATTGTCAATGAGGTAAATAAAACTGCTGACAAAATGTTGTTCATCAGAGTGTAGCAAGGATTGAAAATGGATATATGACAATATACGTGAACCTGGGTAGGGTAACTTAGTCAAGAAACGTCCTGAGAACAGCAAGACATATGACAATGTTCGTTTGCCGGGTCGTGTATCTTGATTGAGGAATTCAGCTCCCCGGGTGTTAGACACGATTACTCGATATGGACCAAATTATAACCAAGCCGTTTTCCGGCGGGTGATTACCTTACAGTCATTGGGACTTTTCCGCTCCACCAGTGTTACAAACGATCGTTTATTGGGGGATGTTACTTGCTTTGTTATACGAACAATTTCAGGCCCCGCAGATTAAAAAAAAACAGTATTCCAAAAAAAAAAAAAAAACAAGAATTACCTCAGTGATGTAGACCTGCTTTGTTTGTTGATGCCAGTTCAGTTAACCGTTACTTTGGTGGATGTCTTGATTTCTGACTTTCTACTTGGTTTCAGACAAATGACATGCAACACATTTTTGTAGAAGAAAAATAACTATTTATTTTAAAATACTATACACTAATATAAATCCTACATTAATAACATAATTCTAACAATTTTTTTCCCTAGCTAGGCTACAGTTACTAATTCATTGCCGGGGAGAAGGGTCTGCCCTCTTTTCTCCGTCCCCCCACGAGACATCCAAATATGTGTGTTCACAGCATTCTCGCCAAACGCTAAAGGGATAGAAAGAGAGAGAGAGAGAGAGAGAGAGAGAGAGAGGGGGGAGAGAGATGTAAGAATGGTATTATGGGATATCTATTGCCTAACTATTACGCGACCGGTCTCATCACTCAGCCTGAATATTTATATTACTACGCTGAAAGTGGTAACCTAGCAAATAATGACACAGATGCAGATATATTTAGAGCCGGTTTGCAGGTACTTTCGATATTGCCTATGAGTTAGCGATAGTGCCAAACGCTGGCAGAATGTTTTGAGTTAACTAGTAAGAATTGTTTATGGACCACTCTCCAATGAACGACAAATAGGACTAAGGCATAGTTTTAGGCGAATCGTGGCTTCAGTTACATCGATAGACCTTAAACAAACCGAGAAGCGATGACGGCAATTGACAGCAATTGACGGAGTGAGCCTTGACAGAAACTGTATGCGAACCTTTCTATTTAAGGGGCCGGGATATTACGAAAACAGCCAGATCCTAAACAATATATATCTTTTTATTCAATTTTCACCCTAAACAAGGCACAATGCGTCTTTGAAGTAGAGGACTACTATCGGGGACAAACGTTGCAGAGATATTATGAAGGGATATGAGTAGCAAGATCTCTGTTCACATTACACTTGAACTTCTGCATCTCAGTACAGTTGGGAACACAGAATCCCCGAAGGGAGTTTCAAAGTCTAGCAGTTCTGGGAAGAAACTATTGGAGTAGGAGACTTTCTTACACCTAGGGATCTCTACTGTGAAGGGGTGTGATTTAGCTGCTTTTCGGGTTTGTCGGGGGTATTTACGTCGAGGGTATACAAGTGCTTGTAATTCGTCAGTGCATTCACTATTAAAATACTTGTAGAACAGACATAGGGATGCAAAATTTAGTTGAGCGTTCAGGACCTATAATGTTGGCGACCCTATTTTGAGCCCCGTAGAAGATGCACCATCCCAAATATTACAAAAGTACTCCATATATGGGCGAATGGTGGCCTTATAGAGGCACAGGATACTTTTAGGTGTGAGTATTTTTCTAGCGTGGTAGAGAGAGCCCAGTTAAGACCAGGGGTGCTGCGGAAATGCTGATCAAGCGCAGACTCGGAGCGCTCACCGACCTGATAGCGGAATTCCAGTTGAGAGTATCTGTTGTGTTGGTCCCGTCAGAAAAAAAAAAACAAGGCGGATTCGATGACACGCGTGAAGAAGGCCTGTCTGCAGGAGGGAAAGGAGGTCTCCTCAGTATGCTGTGCAGGGGAAGAAGTCAAAGAGTCACACGAAATGCACCACTTTGGTCGAGAACGAACGTTATTCCTAGCCAGAGAGGTTTACCCAGAGACCACCGAGGAGGAGGTTAGGGAGGTGGAGGAGAACTGTCGAGAGTGCCAATCAATTGACCCTGGACCGTCCAGACACGAAGCAGGAGAGCTACACCTTGCGGAGGACTGGAAGCGATTGCCCATTGATGTGACACACTATCGCCACAAATTGTATCTGTCGATGGTCGACTGTGGACCGGGAAGGTTTGCCATCTGGAGAGAGATCAGGGCAGAAGCTGCATGGGCGATCGGAGGGGTCATCGAGGAGATATTTTTGGAGAGAGGGCCGGTTGAGGAACTCTTAATGGACAATGGCACCGCTTTCCGATCATAAGCCTTTAAAGGGGTGTGCGATAAGTGGGGAGTAAGGCAATTTTTCAGAGCAGCGTATCGGCCGAATGGCAACGGAATAGTGGAGAGGAATCATCGCACCATTAAAGCCACTATCAAAGTAGGTGAAGAGGTGTGGGTGAAACCCCCCAATGCACAGTGTACCACTCGTTGGAAAAGAGGGGTCGTAACAGGATTGCAGTCGAAGAACAATGTGACGGTGAATGGCGTTCCCCGGCATATCTTAGACCTGCGTCGTGTGACATTGCCGGTATGCAGTGAGGGCAGTGAAGAAGAGGAAATCGAGGGCCACCGAGAAGCAAATGATGCTGCTCGACCTGACTTAGGCCCGCGTTGTAGTGAACCTGAAAAAGTTAACCCCCGAGACGTTATCCCCCAGAGGCCTCGACGTGAGAGGAGGCGGCCTGCTTGGATGGAGGATTACGAAGTATCCTATTGATCTCGAAGATCAGGGGGGCGTGTGGTGTAAATGAAGAAAAAAGAAACAAGAACGACCGACCGCGTTTTTGTGTGGCTTACCTCGTGTTCATAATGAAGAAGAAAGAAACAAAAATGGCTGCCCTGTTTCTTTATATGCCTACAGGATGACCACGAGGTATGCAAATGAGATGCTCCTTATTGGAGATAAAAGAGGAGTGATTTGGGGAAGGAAGGCATTCTGAAGTTAGATTGCGAGCAGAGCAGAGAAGTTGTATTTGTAAAAGAGAAAAGTCGGATTCGAGGAGAGAAAAGCTAAAGTTGCAGAAGTTCGTTTTGGAGTGGAGAGAAGACGCGTCAAGTGGTAACCAAAAAGTGAAAGTTCGGACAGCAGTGTCACGCAGGCGACAACAACAACAAACACAAATGCTTCCTGTATACTGCCAGGTCAAGAAGGAAGAACGAACTGCTGCACAAAACGAAAAATGTGCAGAGTTTGATGATAAAGTCTATTACAAAGGAGAATACATTCCTAAAAAAATATACAGAGACCTAAAATTCATCGACGACTTAAGAAGTGGAAAGAGAGACCACCACTGGCTACCGCACTCGCAAAAGACAGAAACCGCAGTAAAAGATGAGGTAAAAAGCGAACCCGTCAAGGAAGAAGTAGACTACGAATAACAACTACCAAAACCTAAACAACAAGATTTAGAAAAAGTTTACGAAAAACAACTACCGAAACCACCAACAGACTGGACGTTACAGGGACACGACTTCCTAGGACCTGGTTCAGATCTAGACAAAAAACGCTTCCACGTACCACGAAGCGAGCTAGACGCGATAGCTAAAGAACACGACCTAGACTACGAAAAGCCGCACACCCGTCTAGCTATATAACAACTTCCTTTTACTCATTATCTGAACATAAAACTAAAGAAAATCCATGAGAAGATTTTGTATACTAGAACTGTCCGTCAATGGAATATGACACGATTGGGCTCCTTCTCGGATTCTTTATTGCCATTTTTTAAAACTAGTGTGAATACGTTCATGTTGAGGTATCTTGTTAAAGATCTCGCACTGTCTACGTTCACTATTACTGGACAATTAAATTTTGATCGTCTTATACATGTTTATCGAATTAAAATATTGCTATTAATCGTGTTTTGACAATTTAAATATTGAAACATCCAATGTAGCTCTTTATTTTCGCCAATAATATTAGTTTTCAGCGTGTGCTATCGAATTCCCCTTCATGAGATGATAGTATATATAAATGACGGTTGGTTGGTGTGTTTTGTTTTATGGCATATCAACTCTTTTCAGGTTATTTAATGTCAAATGTAGTGATTTCGAAGAAAAAAAAATTGAATAGGGCATATTTGTTTTGTTTTTTTTCAAGTCGGTTTCTATTTATATTGTAGTTGGGATTCTAGCAGGTACGACCACTTCGGGTCAGAGTGAACCTGGGAGCAATGGCAATTAAAGGGTGGCTCCACACTCCCCCAAAGCCCGCAAGCTAGAGGCCTCAGCATCGGATATAGTTTAAGGTCATATCCATGACCATATATAAATGAAACGATACGTATATATATATATATATATATATATATATATATATATATATATATATATATATATATATATACGCGTGTGTATGTGTGTGTGTGACCAACAAAGATTTATACATGAATTGACTACTCGTGACCCGTTGGGTCAGTATGTTATATTAGCTATGGAATTAATGTATGAGCGTGACACTTGTGACGTAAAGAAAATATTTTTGTGATAACAGAAACATTCTGTGAGTCTTTCTGTTTATAATTGTTTATTCTTTGGAAAAAAAACTTATAGCCATTGAATTGTAAGTTTCCATACTTATAGGTAAATGTGCACTGAACAGATACCATAATACTTTAAAATTAAGTTAAATTAAAATTTTAATATATCTTTCAATTTAAACGCGAAAAAAACAATTGGGGCGCTGAAAACGTACACAGTAAACAGTACGTTTTATTGTCGCGTTGATTATTTATTTGTAACGCATTTAAGAAAAACATATTTACGGGGTTATTTAATCATGTTGGTAGATAGATAGCTTTCTGTTTTATCTCTTATACGCTAATTAAAGAAGGTGATCAATTATTTAAGCATCAGGACATAACATTTACTTAGGTCTTATGTTTCAAGCCTGGGACAGGCCCAGATCGATAACTAATATTTAGTTTGTTCTGATTTTCTCAATAAACAAGTCGCCATCTTCATCAATATATTGCATTGATCTTGTAAAATCAAATATGCCTGCAGGGTACTGTGACGCCTTGTTTATTAATATAAATAACTTCAGCGAAACATTGGTTTTAAATATGGGACCTGCCTAGAAATGATACAGATGGAATTACGATGTTGACCTGGTTTTCCGTAACACTAAAGTTGTGTGTGCATATATATATATATATATATATATATATATATATATATAAATACACACACATCTATATTTTTATAAAGTAATAGGGTTCGTGTGTTTCTGTCTGTGTGTACAGCTCTCCATCATCAACGAAATATAAAGGAGGTAAGAGGGTAGATCTCTCCTGGTAGAGAAACATTAGAATCCATTTTAGGATGTTTCTGTTAAAGGAGACATAAGAATCTTTGCCTAATTTCTTTATATACTAGTCTACAAACCACCCCCATATCGAATGACTTATGCTCATTTGCATATCACATTATATTAAATCTCTTTAACTAATTACCTCGACCTTATTACATATTGGAAATATTCTAATCATTTCAACTGTACTATTTACAAAATCTATTTAACATTTAATTATTTAATATATTTTCATTTAATTTTATATTCGATTTATTTCACTTTACGTATATTATCAAAACAATTCATTGGCGAGGAAAGCTTTATGTTTTGGGATTGTATTGAAAATGTAATGGAAATTTCAATTTCGTTCCGTTTTAATCTTTTATATTTTACTTGCCAATATTATTGAAAGAATACAATTCAACTATCGTAATTTTATATAAATAAACAAAAACAAATATTTTAAAATAAAACTTTATTAAAAAAGAAATAATTTCATTTTTAAATGAAAAAAATCAATTTAGTAAAATAATTGTATTAAACACCCCCAGCCTTGTCAGCAAACCTGTAAACCTATAAAAGTTAACATTTCGAATGTAAACAGTGATTTTTCGATTTTGTTAGCGCTTGCCGCAATTAAAGACAATTAAAACGGAACTAACCTTATTTCCATTCTATTTTTTAAACAACCCCCAAAACATAACGCTCTCTTCCAGTTATAGCCAATGTTTTTTAATTAAATAAAACCGGTCAAAATAAACAGATAAGCGCATATTCTTTTACATTTTTCTTACAACCATTGTCATTTAACCAACTGCAGGATACCGTTACTTTTGTGGGGTTGTTTTGAAAATGGCACGGAGATTATAATTTCGTTCCAATTTAATCTTTCTGGTCGAGCCTATTTCGAAAGCCTGTCTTATCATAGATTTGAACTACAAATAATTTATTACATTTTGATTATTACTATCTTAAGACTTAAAGCTTATATTTATTTCATTTTTCTATTTATATATTGAATTAGTTATTTCCAGTCTTATTTAAACTTAGTGCTTTCTTTAAACCGGATGAACCTTTTATAAAAATATGAGTTTAACGTAAAGAACACGAACAAGGTTTTATTCAACTGAATTTCTTCCAGTTTACTAACAAAATATATAAATTTAAAAGAGATATAAATAATAAAATAAAAAGGTTATGTAATTTAAAAGAAATACACGTACTCACAAAAGCAGAACTTTTTTTTACACATTTTTTTCTTTAAAACCATAACAATGAGACTAACAATTACCTAGATCTTAGTAATTATTTGTTTTAATAGAACTGTTTTAATTGTACTGTTTACTTAGTTAACCTAAGTTGGTATTACATTTATTTTACATTTACTTTTTTTTTTAATTATTACTTTTAGACTGTGACGTTTACACCCGGAAGTAATGAGTCACACGTAGGTCGCTTTTATTCATTCCTTTTGGTCAAGATCAAAGTGTAGTATCTGTTCTTCAGATGCTGCACTTCATTTTCTTGTTCTCTTTCGGTGGAGGAGAAATCCTTCACGACTGAGACAATTTTTATTTTTGTACCTTTTCTCCACGTTAAAAAACGACCCTGGTGTCTAACTCTGTCCCGTGGGGAGGCATAGTAAATAGGTACAATATAATTGTTTATAATTGTACTATTCAGGAATATTATTTATAGTTCGTCCATTTCAGTTAGTATACATTTCCTTTACGCTTAATTAATTTACAATCATTAATATCGTTAAACAATTCCGTTTAAAACCGAAATTATGCCACCCAAACGAAGTAGAAACGAAAGTGAGGAAGAAAGAATGGAAAGATTGGAAGCTAATAGACTAAGAGTTGCTGCAATTCGCTCCAATGAAAACAATTCAGATAGAGAAAGACGTCTAGAACTTAACAGGATACGTCAAAGAGAAAGGAGAGCAAGACTGTCAGATTTGGAAAGAGAAACCCAACGTGAAGCTGACAGAACTAGACATGCTGTAAGGCGGTTAAATTCATCACAAGATGAAATTCAAGAAAGGCAAAGATATGCACTGGAAAGAGAAGCAATATTACGATCGAATGAATTATATGAGGTAAGTAGACGTACACAAGGTCAGTTGAGAGTGGCTCAACGACATCAGAATGAATCGGAAACCCAACGAAGCTTTCGCCTATACCAAGGGCAACAACGAGAGGCTGCATGGACAGAGAGTATGACTTTGCCCCAGCAATTGACAGAAAACGAGGCAGCTAGACAACGAATGACTGCTTTGAGACACCATGAAATAGAACACTGCAATAGAAAAGGATTGCTCTACAACAAAAATGACTGTCTCACTACAGCTGATATAGGAAAAATGGACAAAGTATGTCAACATTGCTCAGCTGTAAAATTTAAAGGAGAAACCCCTGGTTGTTGTTGTTCTTCTGGCAAAGTTGTGCTTGATAGCTTTCCACCACTGCCTCGGTTGCTTCAAGATTTGCTCTCCGGCAATGGTCCCATCTCTAAAGATTTTCTGCAAAATCTACGCAGTTATAACAATTGTTTTGCAATGACATCATTTGGTCACAAAATTGCGGCAGTACATGGGTGGAATCCTTCTTTTAGAATTCGAGGCCAGGTTTGCCACCAGATTGGGAGTCTTTTACCACCTGAAGATGAAACAGCAAAGTTTATTCAAGTCTACTTCTTGGATAGTCTGGAAGAGGAACTACATAATCGGGGACGTGACAGTAGACTCAATAGAGACATTCTCCAAAGTCTGACTGCATTTTTACATGAGAACAACAGCTTCATTTGTCAGCTGAAAACAACAAAGGAGAGGATTGAAGAAGAACACTTGGTAGAACATAAAGTTGTCATAAGGGAAGACCGAAGGCCGCAAGAAGAGCATCCACGGCGATTCAATGCTCCAACAACAACGTATGAGATTGGAATATTAATGGAGAATGAACCAACAGCTAACCGGGATATTGTCTTGCGTTTTAGAAATGATACATTAAAATGGATCTCCGAACTACATCCCCTCTATGATACTTTAATGTACCCGTTAATGTACCCCTATGGTTCTCCATCTTACAACATCTACATGAAGGCATCCAATGGGCGAAAAGTTACCCAACAGCAATTTTATTCGTACCATTTAATGGCTCGGCCTGGAAACTATTTTCTCTGGTACCGAAGGCTATTTCAACAATGGCTGGTGGATGTGTACTGCAAGATTGAAACAGAACGTTTACAGTTCCTGAGGCGTGAGCAACAGACCCTGAGAGCTGACAATTATAGCAACTTGAGAGATTCAATTCTTAGGGAGGATGGGAATCCAGAACAGTTTGGTCAACGAGTTGTTCTTCCGGCAACTTATACAGGAGGCCCTCGATACATGTTTGAGCGTTAAAGTGATGCCATGGCATATGTTCGGCGAATGGGCCGAGCCGACCTCTTCATCACGTTCACAACAAATCCAAAGTGGACAGAAATTACAGAAAATTGTCTTCAAGGGCAAGACCCTCAGGATCGTCCAGATATTGTTGCCAGGGTTTTCAGGCAGAAGCTAAAAAAGTTACTTGAACTTATTAAAAAGGGAGGATTTGGCAGGTTGAGGGCTTTCCTGTACAGTATTGAATATCAAAAAAGAGGACTGCCGCATGCACACATCCTCACCTGGCAGGCCCCAGAGGACAAACTTCTACCAGAAAAAATGGATCTCTGCATATCTGCAGAGATCCCTGACAAAGAGGAAGATCCTGATCTTCATGCTAAAGTGATGGCACATATGGTGCATGGACCTTGTGGACCATTTAATCCAAATTGTCCATGTACGATTGACAACAAATGTTCCAAAAAATACCCAAAAGAATTTCTTCAGTGTACCGAGCAAGGCCAAGACTCTTACCCCAAGTACAGGCGAAGAAAACCAGAAGATGGAGGCCAGACTGGTACAATAAGGATGAAGAGAAATGGTCGGTGTGTTAATCAAGAAATAACAAACCAGTGGATTGTTCCGTACAACAAGGTCCTCCTTCAGCAGTTCAACGCTCACATTAACGTAGAAATTTGCAGCTCGATCCAAAGCATCAAATATGTCCTCAAATACGTGAATAAAGGATGTGATCAAGCAGTGTTTGAACTACAAAGAACTGATGGAGCAGCTAACCAACAAGGCCAAGTACAAAGTCACATTGTGGATGAGATCCAGCAGTTCCAGAATGCAAGGTATGTCGGCAGTTCAGAGGCGGCCTGGAGGATATTAGAACATCCCATCCATGAACATTTCCCCCCAATTGTACAACTTTCTGTTCATCTTGAAAATGGGCAGCATGTCATGTTCTCAGCTGATACTGCTCTGGAACGAGCCCAAGGTCCACCGCCTGCCACAACTTTGACAGCATTTTTTCAACTCTGCCATGAGGATGACTTTGCAAGGGGTCTCAAATACGTAGAAGTCCCTGAGTTTTACACTTGGAAAAAATCGACAAAGAAATGGATGAGAAGAATGCGTGGGGTACAAGTTGAAGGTACTAAAAATGATGATGTATGGAAGGCACCATGCATTGGGAGAATCTACACGATTAGTCCAAAAGCAGGGGGTGTTATTTCTTACGCCTGTTGCTCAATGAGGTTGCTGGTCCAACTTCATTTCAAAATTTGCGAGCATACAATGGTCAGGTGTTTGAAACATACAGAGCAGCGTGCCTTGCTCGAGGCCTTCTAGAAAATGACCATCACTTGCATCAAGCAGTAGGAGAGGCAAGTGCCATTCAATCACCTTCAAATTTGCGAGCCTATTTGTGATAATTTTAACAGCCTGTGAGCCAAGAAATCCTCTTGAGATCTGGATGGCTTTTCGTGATGTAATATCTGAAGACATTCTTCACAGATACAGGCAAGAAGTTAACAATCCAGAAGCAGATTTTAATGAGGACATCTACAATAAAACTCTTTGTCTAATTGAAGAAAAAGTTCTCCTTATGTGCGGTCAACCATTGGCAAGCTATGGATTACCTGCACCAACGCAAGGGAGAGATGAAAGACTCGCGAGAGAGTATCAACGTGAAATTACTTATAATCTTGAAGAACTTTCCCTACAAGCAAAAAATATGCAAGAAAAACTGACCGATTCTCAAAGAGAAGTTTACAATTCATTCATGGCAATGTTGGAAGCACAAGGTGAAATGAACAAAAACATGATGTTTCTTGATGCTCCAGGTGGTACGGGCAAGACTTTTGTAATCAATTTGATCCTTGCAAAGATTAGATCCATGAGAAAGATTGTACTTGCAACAGCATCCAGTGGCATTGCTGCTACTCTACTACAAGGTGGCCGCACTCTTCACAGCACTTTTAAAGTACCCTTGGATACTCATCGAATGGATCAGCCAGTTTGCAAAATTACTGGTAACTCAGCCTTGGCAAATGTAATTAGAGACACCTCTGCAATCATTGTAGACAAAGCCCCAATGACGCACAAGAGTGCTTATGAAGCAATTGACCGAACACTGCAAGACATCACAGGAAACAAGAATCCCATGGGTGGCATTCCAACCTTATTTTGCGGTGATTTCCGTCAAATCCTCCCAGTGGTTAAAAATGGCACAAGGGCTAACATTGTCAATGCAAGTTTGAAACAATCCTATCTCTGGAGGCACGTTATAGTGAAGAGACTGACTACTAATATGAGAGCCTATATCTCTGATAACACAGCTACAGCAGACTTCTCAAAATTGATTCTCCAAATCGGTAATGGTCAGTTTCCTATCACTACTTCACCTGACACAATTAAGATTCCAACTGCGCTTGGTAAATGTGTCGGTAATCAGAAGCAACTGAAAGACAAAGTGTACTCAGACCTGCAAAACAATGGAAAATCACCGGATTGGCTTGCTGAGAGGGCTATTATTTCGCCATTAAACAGCAATGTGAATCATTTGAACAATTCAATAACGAATGAATTTCCAGGAGACACAAAGCAATACAAGTCAGTTGATTCGGCTACTAATGAATATGAAGCTGTTCACTACCCTGTGGAGTTTTTAAACTCTTTGGAGATATCTGGAATGCCTCCACACATTTTAAATCTCAAAATAGGATCGCCAATCATGATTCTTCGATCCTTGGAACCGCCAAAAACAACAAACGGAACCAGATGTGTTATCACCAGATTGCACACCAATGTACTTGAGGCCACCATTTCCTGTGGTCCCTACAAAGGCGAAACCGTTCTACTGCCAAGGATCCCCTTAGTTCCATCGGACTCAGAACTTCCATTTAAATTCCGGAGACTCCAATTTCCTGTGAAGGTGTGTTTTGCAATGAGCATAAACAAAAGTGAAGGTCAGACATTTAACACCATTGGCGTAGACTTAACATCAGACTTCTTCAGTCACGGTATGTTCTACGTCTCCATCAGCCGGACAGGAAGTTCAGAAAAACTCTACATTCTGGCTCCAAATCAAAGCAGCAGAAATGTAGTTTACCCTGAGGCTCTTCAGTGAAAAGTTCGAGAAATGGATATGAGGAAAAACTGACATGATCTGATTGTGGTAAGTTTTTAGTATTGAATGTGCAAGATAAAATTTAAGCAAGAGTTGAAAATTACTTCAATGAAAAATTTACTATGTAACATCAAGTAACCTTCCTTTTTGATGAAAATGTTTTGTGAAGTTCCTGATTGAATTTCAGTCACTACAAGAGGTAGTTAAAATGTTAATCACCTTATGCAATCGTTGCTCTTACAACATCAATTTACTGGAAAGGTGCCCACAGATTTTGGTACCCGAGTGCGCAACAAAGCTCCGTGCGAAGCACGGGTATCTTTGCTAGTATATATATATAAGTATATATATATATATAAAATACACACACACACATATATATATATATATAAGTATATATATATATATATATATATATATATATATATTAAATAGTAACCTCGGTGCATTTTCAGCAATGGCTTTCGGTTATGACGCGAATGTGAAATCCCATAAGGTATTTTGTGTTCGCGTGTTTGCAGACACGATAAGAAAATAATGTGTATTTCATTAGAATTTTGAAGAATAAAATAAAATACCTCAAAGCAAATTAACATAGAAAATAGATGTTATCACTTCGAGAAGACTTTCGTTATCCATCCTCTACAATTGTTTTGCTGATGATCTGAATATTTGGATATTTGTTTCCCAAAACCAAACTATAGTTGTAATAATTTAATGTACTATATACAACAAAGTTTGAGTGAGATGCATAAAAGATATTTCATACTAAAAAGCGATATTTGATTCTGGCTGTTTAGTGAATTATTAAACTATTGTACCAGTGTTCGTCGAATGCATATTAGTTCATAAAATTCGCCAGACTTACGGTATATTTCTATTGTGTGGTCTACAGACAAGCTTATCCAGCTAAAAATATTTTTATTTATAAATTGGAACTATTAAACGAACAATAGAAAAGCGAAAGTGCAAAGAATAATTATTTTTGTTGGTCTTAAACTAGTCTAGCAACATGGAAGTGAACGATAGTAGTAGTAGTAGTAGTAGTAACTATAATATAAAAAAATCGATATTGAATTCCGGCTTTCCAGTGGATTATACTAATAATGACAGTCTGATAACGAGAATAATAATAATAATAATAATAATGATATAACAACAACAATAATCATAATAATAATCTGTATAAACGCCTATAGATTCGTTTTTCTTTTGCGTTTTTTGTTATTCATATTAAAACCACTCTTTTCTACTTATTTAAAAAGAACATACAATTTTCTTTTATATGGGTTCTTGAATTGCATTCACTAGCAAAAGATCTAGCTAATTTGCATATTCTTTTAAACATTTATTATAAATAAATTCCCTATTAGTTGCTTGGGTTTTCTGATGGAATAATCATCTTTAGTTAACTATTACGTGTAATTATATTCATGCAGCTCTTCTACTTTATTTATTTATACTTGCATAATATTTGCATAAAAAGTTTATAGTAAGCACAAAACTGTTGCGATATATATATATATATATATATATATACATATATATACATATATATACATATATATGTATATATTTTTGTTTAAGAAATTTTGACTACCAAACTCCTCCTAGAGTTTTGGTCTATGAAACTTCATATAAAAGGTATTTGAACCTATGCGAAACTTTATATTTTCGTTTGAGCTCGGAAAAATCGGTGCAAAAGTGTGAAAATTTAAAAAAAATAATAAATTTGCCAGGTGAAGGTTGAACGCCGGCATTGTAGCTATTGGGTAATGTTTTAATTTTTGGCCGTGCATTGACGGCAGAGGCAAAATAAGTCGTGAGCTGACGGTTTTGGTTTCGATTCTCGGTGGTGGCGCATGATTCTTTTTTATATACATTTTAAACCATTACTATATATTGCATCACACCTATCTATCTATATCTATATATATATATATATATATATATATATATATATATATATATATATATATATATAAAAATATATATAAAGATGAATGTCAGTTTGTCGGTGTGTGTCTGGTCACGAATAGGCTCCTAGATAGTTGACTGTTTTTAACAAAAAAAACTGATTACATATAACGATAGAAGATGAATTGAGACACAGGAATGGGTCATATATGATCTGGCAGAACGGTGGTTCATTCAAATTGTGGGGTCTGCGTTCGCGCCTGGTCCACAAAGTATGGAATTAAAAAATTAAAAAAAAAAAACGTTGACAAGTTTTTGCTAACGATGTACATAATAATACTTTGATAAGTATGTTTTAACTTAAATAGGGTAGATATAATAAAATTGTGGGGTCTGCGTTCGCGCCTGGCCTCCATAGAATAGAAATAGGCACAAACTTTAATAAAGAGTTTTCATATCTATCTGCGTAAGTATACTTTGATAATTATGTTTCAGTTTGAAGAAATATAGTATAATAAAATTATGGGGTGTTCGTTAGCGCCTGACCTCCATAGAATGGAAATATGTCACAAAGTTTAACAAGGTTTTGTTTAATATAGATCCACAGAACATTGTGATAAGTGTTTCAGTGTGAACAGGTATGGTGTAATAAATTATGGGGTTTATCTATTTTATTTTTACTTTCATCATATTTTGCTTTGGTTTTGATACCCCACAATTCGAAGCTATCTCTTGACAACTCTTTCTTTTCATAACCTATCATACTTTCATAAGTCAGAGTCCATTTTCGGTAGGCTGAATTTGATATACAGGGTACTGAGATGTGTGAAAATCTTTGTAATCCATTTTCGCCCAGAAATTTTACTGTTAAGAGGTCAAAGTTCAATGATTTGTTATTTTAGAACTCAACCAATCTGCTCCGACAATTTTGGGTTTAAACCTGTGAAATTTTATATATAGGTTCCTTGGACATGGATCTAACTTAATACCTTGATTGGACCCCCAAACAATAAACGTTAAGGGGTAATAATAGACCTCAAAGTTTAAAAAAAACATTGACCTCTACCAAATTATTCAGGCAATTTCTGGTCTAAACATTTGAAATTTTACATAAACGATATTCAGAGATAGGGCTAGCTTTTTAATCAGTTTGGGTGGAACATTTTTAGTTACCAATGTATAAATGTATGTATGTATGTTTGCATGTCTGCCTTAAAAGTTCGACGGAGGCGACGGATTTTCAAAAAATCAGTATCGTTTTGAAATTCGACCCTTCAGACGATTAATATCGAAAAATTGGCTAAAAACATTAATATCTTCACCTACAACTGGGCACTTTTCTACAGGGGATCGCTTTTCTCGCCGATATTTTTGAAAGTCATCCTCTCCTTTCGATTGTCTAGCTTTAATCTAAACCTACGCCACTTCCGGTTTGGCAGTGATCGTAACAGCAAATACGTCAGGGTTTTTGCCGTTCTTTTCCTCCTTTACGGTACGGGTTCGAGCCTGCCTTCCTACTACCACGTTTTTTTTTTTTTTGCTCAACATACATCTCCAAACACCCGGGCAACGCCGAGCTGAAATATCTAGTAATAAATAAAATGCCTTGCGCTTAATTACCATTTAATTTTGAATAATTTTATTTTATTAAATCATTCCTCACACATACTGGGTATTAATAGATGTCTCACATGTGATGTGTTTGTGAAAGATAGTTAAACTCGTCCTGGTAATTTAATTGAAATAAATATTTACAAAACCTAAATCTTTCAGCAATTTGTTTAAGAATGTAAATTACATTCGAATACGTTTCTCGTATCATATTTAATTTTAATTATGAGCGTAAAAATTAAAATGAATATTTTCAAGAATAAACTAGATGCACATATATAGAATGTTTATCACACTAATATTATTGATTACATATCTGCGTACATGTTTCAATGGATTTTAAATCTTGAGAGATCCCTCTCATAAGACCGAGAGTAGAAGCAACACTAAAGCCAAAATTAGATTTATACATTTTGTATATAAAAAATATAGCTGGGTGTGATTTATTCCCTGGAAACGATGGGGGTTAGCACGTGATGCCGCGTAGGTGGTAAGTAGAAAGGTGGATAAGAGAGAAATAGGGAGTATTCAGGGAATGAGGGAAGAAGGAAATACCTTCAAGACTGGCAAAAGTGTCATGTCGGAGGGTGGGTGGGTGGTTATAACTTATATTATTGTATTTTGTTGTGTAAGTAATTAATTATTTTATCGAGCTTAATTCCGTCTGTATTTCAGACGAACTAATTTTGACGACTCTGATATGCGAAATACTACTTGACAACTGATAACATTTAGCGTAATTATATGATATATACTTTGGTTGGTTGTTTTGTTTTACGGCATATTAACTCTTTTAAGGTTATTTAATCCCGAATCCAGTGATTTTGAAGATTTTTTTAAAAAATAGAATATATTTGTTTTTTTTTTGTTTTTTTTTTGCTGTTTTTTTTTCAAGTCGGTTCCTATTTAACCCATTTTAGTTTAAAGACATAACTCTATAATTTGATCTGTTGTGGTTCCAGGGCCGTTTTGTTTTATTCTTATTGAAGCCGATCTTTCAATGTAAATTTTCTGTCTATACCATGCGTTAATATATTTGCTTCTAGGCATTATTTTTTTTATTTCTTTATTTTACCGATAAACCTTATTTATACATTTATAACATGTGTCTATGTGATAAAACCTTCAAAATGAAACAGACATACGATTACTATTACATGATTTAAATATAGTTGCTGCCAAGGAAATTGTATCCCTTACATAAAAGCGTATACAGTAATTAAAACAAAAAACACAAAAGCTGTTTATATTTATACAGACTTTATTTCACTGAGTATTTTATGATTTGAGTCGAATTTGGGTTTAGATAAATGGGGGGGGGGAGTGTCTCTAAATTGATATTTTTCCGAAACATGTATGCACATATGTAACCAATTTTTTTTTATAATACATATACTATATATCTGCCCTGTCCTCCTACAGAACATTATTTAATAAACATGCTTCAGTGTATCAACATCCAGGAAAAAATACATCACTTTACGAGTGGTGGACGGATGTTTATTTAAATAGACAATCGGACAGATTAATTGCGGCCACCGCTTCCGTTTCAGGGGGTAGAACTGCCGACTGTCATCACGACGGTTCTAGGTTCGATACTCGGCTTGGGATAGGTGTTAGTCTAGCGGCACTGATTAGTTGTGAAACAACGAAACAGGACTGTATGTCGATGACTAAAATATATTTTATATATATATATATATATATATATATATATATATATATATATATATATATATATACATACGGCATAATCGCGATGACTCCACGGTTCTCGTCAAATCATTGAAGTCAAGCCTGGTTAGTACCAGATGAGTGAACAATTGGAAATTCTAGGCGCTGTATGTGATCTCCGCTTATCTCGGCATTTGTTTCCAGTCACCCTGATTATACACTTCACTTGGTACTGGTATTTTACAATGCCGACTCAGGAGAGGTATGGTTGGAATTGCGCACCCCCTTTCTACAAAATTCTCACGTCGGTATCACTAGTCTGTCAAAGACTGAAGGAGCCCCCTTATATATATATATATATATATATATATATATATATATATATATATATATATATATATGATTATTTGCGAAACTTAGTATGCATTTTGCTCATTGACCCTTCCCCTGATGCGAAACAAGTCCTGTCTGTTCACAAGAGAACTAACCACAGCCGCCAGGGGTGATAGTAGGACGGTTCATGGGTCGTTGTGTTCCAGCTATTTTTTTGTACCGTCGATTTCTTTGTTTTGATTTTTTTTTCGTTTTTCAGAAACGAAAAAAAAAAAATCAAAACAAAGAAATCGACGATTATCATATATTATTCTACTCCAAATCTATTTGTTGGTTTCGTTGACCTCCTAATTGTTTGTGCTGTCCCTTAATTTTTAAATTTAAGCTTCTCTTTAAAGATAAAAGTGAACAGTCTTATTTTGTTACCTCAAAAAGTTGAACATGCACGACGACGGAAATAATGCAATTATACCGTACCATCTTATCTGGTGCAGGATCAACATTATATATAGTCAGAAATATTGTTAATATACATTTGCCCTAAACTCAAAGACGTATCTCTGCTTCAGACGCGCTTATGACAAGG
This sequence comes from Euprymna scolopes, assembly GCF_053919585.1. Lineage (NCBI taxonomy): Eukaryota > Metazoa > Mollusca > Cephalopoda > Sepiida > Sepiolidae > Euprymna > Euprymna scolopes. The sequence continues at coordinate 127,383,734 of NC_136497.1, read as the reverse complement.
GTTGCTTGCGGAGACTCTCACGCCATTAATATCAGTAAAAAAGATGAAACTTTTAAGTCAGTAATTCGTAAATTCGGTCATCATAATGCAATTTGTAATCCCTCTGATCTATTCAGGTGGAACAAAAGTATAGGAAGCTATACTTTGGAACGGCACTCCTAATCGGTATTGTAATTTGAAAAATAAATACGATGTATTTTCTCAGCTTTAATTGTAATTTATCGACTACGAAATATTTACAAGAAATAATGCTACTAGGACTAATTTTAGCAGAGTTAATGAGTTGTTTTTTTTTTTTTTTTGTAAAACGTCGCATATTATTTAAAATATATTTTATGTCTGCCATTAAGACATTTTTCATATTGGATTTGTAATACGACTATTTTGTATTTTAATATGGTAACGTCGAAATTGTTTATCTTTTAAGCAATTGATTTTCTGGGTCGACAGTGTTTACATTAGCAATATTATATCATGCCATTCAAACACGATAGTGTTTTAATTATATGGTTAAGTGGTAGCTATAGTCATTTAGAACTGTTTTAGGCTTCACCGCTCACTCATTTTTCGACCAAATTAAAAAAAAAAATATTACAGTTTATAGATAACCTGCTCGGGTTTTCTGTGAAAAAACTTTTTTTTTCAGTTTTCGCTCTGTAAAATAAAAGTTATAAATAATTTACTGGTGTTCAAAATCGTAACATTCGTAAGGAGGTGAGCGAGGTTTTTATAACTGATTTCCATAGCAACCATGTCGCTTCAACGACTACTGATGTTACCCATTCACCGTTATCGCAAGAAGAGAAATAACAAGTGAAAAACAGAGAATGAAAGAATGAAAGGGACATAATTGAGGGGATTTTATTGAAAGCAGACGAGTGCCGTACATTTTTTTATTACATATGTGTATGTTATGTTTTTGGGGGCTAAAAATGAGGTTGAAATCAAACACAGAACAAGTGAATTTACTAGACGCCTGGAAAAATTACGGATTACAACAGAAAAATGCGAGCATGAAGAATAATATGGTTATGATTAAACATGGAAAAGTCAAGGACTGGTTGTTAGAACTGGAAAAGAAACGGACAAGATATTCTAGTAAAATATATAATAAATTTATAACTTAAAATATTGCAGCATTAGCATTTTTAATATAATCAATTTTTAATGCTACAATATTCAAAGTTATAAATTTATTATATTTTTACTAGAATGTTTGTCTTTTTATTTTCCAGTTTTAACAACTAGTCTTTTACTTTTCCATGTTTAAACTTAACCATATGACTTTTCATGCTCGCATTTTTCCACTGTATTTTTTTAACATAGGAAATGTGATAAAATAATTACGAGGATTAATATTATATCACATTATTTAAGAGATAACGCTTTTGTAAATAAATAGAAAAAAAACCCTGTTATTTCTTGTTTATTCTAATGCCAGCATGTAGCCCAGCGTTGCCCTGTCGTAAAATACGCATAAATATTATATTTTTATTTATGGAGATTTCTTATTTACTTTAAATAAAAATACACTAGGCGTTAAATGCAACGTTGAATTCCTTTTTAAAATTTAAAGTTAAAAATTAACGGAAAGAATAATAGACATGTACAATGCGAGTATTGTTTTTACTAAACAGTTCATTTAAAACAAAACAGGAGAGCTGAGATCGGAACCAAAACCTCTCTCTCTCTCTCTCTATATATATATATATATATCTATATATATATATCTATATATATATATATATATATATATATATATATATATATAACATACCAACGAAAGAAACTTTCACAAGACACACTAGACTAGCTGAAAACATTATCAATAATTTTCTCCACTCTTTATCTGTACCTAAACCCAAACATAGATTCCATGATCAAAGCTTCTTTCTTAGAACTGCACGCCTATGTAATTGTCTTCCGTTTTCCTGCTTTCCAGCTTGCTATAATATGGTTGTCTTCAAGTCCAACGTGAACAAATTTCTGATGAGCCGTTCCACTTAAGTTAACAAATTTACCGAACTTCCATTACTATCGATTACTATATTGTTCTTTTGACTACTCTACACTCTTTAACCCTTATCCTTGATTGGCTTATCGGCCTTGATAAGTGGTAACGATTATGTAAAAAAATAAAACTAGAGACACTGAGTCAAATACGGCAACCATTAGACCAGCTTCCTATGGCGTTAACATAAAAAAGCTATCATATTTCACGACCGCGCATCAATAGTCGTGAAATTGTTGACGAACAGATAACCCTCACATAGCATTTTTCTATTTGGACTATAAGAAGCATTTTTTGCGGATGAAAACAGATTAAAATTATTTCCACATGCCTAATTATCCTATATATCAAATTTTATGTATCAAGAATTTAATTATTCTGTAGATAAAAATTCGTTGAGTATATAGGTTTTGAAGTATCCTAACATCCTAACACATATTCTGTTATATATATATATATATATATATATATATATATATATATATATATATATATAAAGGTGATAGAAAAGTGAAAATTCAAATTCAAATTCAAATTTAAAAATCTGTTTCACAAGAAGGAACACAACAAAGTAAATAATTTGTACGATCGTTTCGGAAACGATTTTTTTATTGCGATAGACATTAAGTCATGGAATATAATTTTGACATATAGTTTTTTTTAAACAAAGTCTCCTCATCAGCAAAAATATTGGGTGTTTTTTTATATATATAGAAGACACCATAAATAATCCTAGCATTTTTTAAGTAGGGCAGATGTATCTGGAAATATTTAGTTGATAAGCAAAGTAATATGGGTTGAGAATAAAAAATCGAATAAAATTATAAACCTGAATTTGGCTTTAATATAAGGTTATAATAATATTTTTTTAATAAAATTTAGCAATTATATATATATATATATATATATATATATATATATATATATATATATATATACCTTTTAATTGTTCGCCTTTTGAAAACTGTAATTATTGTCAAAGCATTCATTTGGATGTTGAATGTCTATGTGTGTATATATATATATATATATATATATATATATATATATATATAGGGATAGATTGATAGATAGATAGATAGATAGATAGATAGACAGATAGACAGATATATGTGTAGACTACGCATGTGATCTTGGAGTGTTAAAATATTAATACATTTCTATGCGTTTAAAATATTAAAATTATGATAATAGTTTTCCATTTACATGGGTTCTGATCATAAATATATAAATAGGAATCTTTTCGTAATTGTTACATGCAGCCGCATGTTTTAAAATAACTTCATGACGGTATCTAAAATTAGTAAAGACGGTAATATTAACTGCACAAGCATATGATAAGAAATCAAAATTACTGCGGGATAGATGATGGCAGGCTAAGATAATTACCAGAACAATAAGAAAGACGAAGATAGGTATATCATGAATAAAAAAGAGTGAAGAGTGTCTATTTAAAGAAGGTAGGCAAACGTATTGGCACAAAAATAAAAGCTCATATACATACAGAAATACGAAAAGCTAAGATTATTGTAAATTTTAAAAGAAAAAAGAAAATATCTATATATCTATAAAAGTTCAATTGTCTGTGTGTGTGTGTGTACATTTTCCTACTAAATAACTACCTCAGGTTTCAGTCTACAGACTCGAGATTTGACATAAGGGGTATTTGAATTTGGAAAAATCGTTTTAATCGATTTTCGGCCAGGAATCATGTTGTCAAGCGATCAAAGTTCAACGATTTAACGTTTGAAAACTCTACTAAACTCCTCGGACAATTTCAGATGCAGTTTTTTTTTGGACATGGATCAAACTTTGTAATTTGCTTTGAGTTAAAAACAGTAAATATTCATGGGTGAAAATTGGGGTCAAAGTTTAAAAAAAATTGCCATCTGCGGTCTCTAGCCATATTATATAGCCAGTGTGCACATAAATTTATGAAAAGGACATAGCCGGGATGAACTACTTGTTTCTAATAAAAAATAAAGACAGAAAGACAAAGTTAGTAGCAAGTTAAAGAAGTAGTGTCGAATTTTGTTACACAAGTAAGGCGAAGATATTTGTAAATTATGACGGAACTAGCGATAAAAGAAACGCCAGTTGTGATACGAATAAAGAAAGACGAGATTTATTCTGAAAGAAAGAAATAAAAGTGCAGATAATTATAATTAAAAAAAAACATAAGGCGGAAATACTTGGAAAATATGGTTAAAGGCAGTGATGATTTTGAAGTGTAGAGAATGTAAGATAAATAAACAAGGAAGAGTGTCAAATAGATTTAAGACAAAATAACAATGCATCTATATTTATGAGTGAATAACGGAAATGCGAAAATATTTATAGGAAAGAAAAATGCGATGATTATTTATTCGAAAGTATATGTACAATAGAAAAACTGTAACAACGATATTACGTTTACGCACTCATTTCTTAAGAAAAACTGATATAGTAACAAAATTAAATATGAAATCCCCCCCCCAAAGTGAATCGTAAAAATTGAAAGAAAAATCAAGATGGTTTTCAAAACAAAATATAATTATGTTTCTGAATAATGTAAAAGATTTTCAGGAAACCATGAAATATGTAACCATATTATGTAGCCAATGAGTATGTATATATATATATATATATATATATATATATATATATATATATATATAGAGAGAGAGAGAGAGAGAGAGAGAGAGAGAGTGGGGGTCAAAAGTGTAATCAAATTGTATAAATTGATAAATTTATGCTTCAATATTTTCCAATATAATAACTATGTTACTCACTTTTTGATATGCAAATATATGAAGTAAATTCATAGAAACGGGAACCAAATAATCATATTCTGGGGGGGGGTAAGTATCTTTAAATGATTTCAGGAATGAATATGGGCCAAAAGACTTCATAAGCATATATATAAAGGAGGAAAGACACGAATGGGAATCGAGTTTATGTACAGATAACGTTACGCTATGTATGGGGTAAAACCCCAAATAACGCAATAACGTTATATTACTCGAAGATCCTAGAGACTAATCACGCTCAAACCTAAGATGTATTCCTTCTGCTTTCAGAGGGAAGGCCTTCTCAACTGAATGTGAACAGTCTCCACGATCTTTAACTGAAATAATAAGTGAGCACGACTCAAAATTGTAAAACAATTCGTGCTAAAGTTCGCTGCACAAGACCAGTTTTCCCCACTTTTTATTCTCTTTACCCCGTATTTTTTTTTATTTTATACGTGGATTTTATTTTAACGCTTTAATCATGAATTTTCGTCTTCCTTTCATGATTGCATTATATAAATTTTGTACCCGCCAAAGAATCATATATATATATATATATATAGTGAATTAACAATGTTTTAACATTGTCCAAATACCTAAGCTCAATTTGTTTACACAAAGAGCATCGCTTCATACGCTAATGGTAATTTGTATCGTACTTCCTAAATGCTTAACCTAAGATAAGGAGCATTATAGTCATCTACATACAGTACTGTTTTGTTGTTTCACACGTAATCAGTGTGGCTAGACAAGCAACTACCTCAAGCCAGGATCGAAACCTTATCGCCCAAACGACAGTCGGAACTTCCAACCGTTACGCTATACCGCTGCTGCTATGTTTAGACCTTGTCCAAATACTTAAGCTCAATTTGTTTACACAAAGAGCTTCTCCTCATACGCTAATGGTTATTTGTATATCACTTCCCAAATTATCAACCTAACATAAGGAGCATTATAGTCATCCACATATAGTACCATTTCGCTGTTTCACAGCTCATCAGTGCGGCTAGATATTTGGAGCTTCTAACTTTTGCGCTATACGGCTGCTTCTATGCGAGCACTAAATCAGCAATGTTTTGACCTTGTTCTTGAGAAGAATATGACCGAACAACAACTACTGGGCGCCATAATATATAAACTGCCAACCGAAATAAAAAAGACTACTCGGCGAATTAAGCAGTTATAAAAAAAATGAAAAAAAAAGAACTTAGTAGTGTTCAATTAGACGTGGTTGATTAATGATTGCTGCAAAAATATACAACCATAAAATTACACGAAAATGTTTGTAATAATCGAAATGGAAAACTAGGATAATCGCTAAAAGCGAAATGGCAGTAAAGATATCCGGCTAATGTGTCCATCTGTTTATTCGTTAGTAGTTAACTAATAGTCCGCAAATAATAAATTAATAAATATTACTCATCTCAATAGTGAATTCCAATTGAATAATATATATATTATTAGTTTTTTTTCTGTAGGAATATATTTCCGTGTAATATATACACATCTTTATTTAAGATGTTCAATGTAATTACAGAGTAATATAGTGAATAAATGACAAAAAACTAAATTCCAAATTCACGATGTTGACCATTTAATAATTTATTCCTTTAATTCAGCTGATGTTTACAATTCTGGAGAGTATCTGTTCCGTAGCGCAAAATCACACACACACACACACACACACACACACACACACACACACACACACACACACACACACACACACACACACACACGCACACACACACACACACACACACACACACACACACATATATATATATATATATATATATATATATATATATACATATATATACCATAAAAGAACCCCAACGGGATGTCATTTAATAATAAATACGACTCTGCCTAATCAAAAATATCAGGTTTTGCCGTATTTTACGACCAGGCAACGCCAGGCGCCCTGGTAACTTTATATAATGGTTTGAATTAAAATTTCAAATTGCAAAGTCAAGTATTATAATCTACTTATGCTATAAACTGAATATTTATTTCGAATTACATCTGTTTTATCAAAAAAAAAAAAAATAATAATAAGATACTGCTCCGTGAGCAGTGATAAATGGTACATAATAATTAGTTGTATGTTTATAGCGGATTCATCAACAGGTGTAAATTTTGACAAGGATGGAACTAAGTACAGACCAAAGCTACACTAAGTTTATAACAAAAACGATTTCCCGCGAAATTTTCTCGGGAGAGTATGCAGTATGAAGCTAAGCAGTTCAAAGTAGAATAAAACAAAGCATTGTAAGACAAAACGCATGGCGTCCTTAATTTAGAAGTTGATAAAGAAACGATCAGTTTATTGGTGGACGTTGCACAGGACACATTGCCAAAATGCTGTAATAATCGAAATGCAAAACTAGGATAATCGCCAAAAGCAAAATAACGGTAAAGATACCCGGCAAATGTGTATATTTGTTTATCCTTTAGTAGTTAATTAGCTTAGAGCAGAGGTTCTAAAACTTCTTTAGGCCATTACAGCCCTTCCACCGTTTGTAAAAAATTCCCTCCTTTTTTGGTCTATTTGCAAGTTTGCTTGTCTCAAAATGTGCATTGCTTTACTATTTCAAGTGCTAGGGTATACGAAGCTTCAGACACTTATTTTCAAACATTCTCTTTTAATCAGCTTCATATTTCTGAGAACATTCTCACTGTATTAAAAAAAAGTGTTCTTGTCTTTGTGATGAGGATGTACACTTTGCAAATGTTGCTTCATCTTTCCTGGTTTCATAGAATCCTTTGCGAAAACTATACTAAAAATAACACGGTGGGACCTTTCACTGATATTTATGATGATAGATGTGAATCCATATTCAATAGAAGAATGATCGTATTTTCCTTTCTTTTATTTTATTTGATATTCATGATGAGCTCCGAATTCTGAAAATAAAAACAAGAAAAATTTAAAACGATAAATAGATTGAAATTTAACTCCTTGGGAACCCCGAATTCACCCATACTGAAAACCTATGCTTTAGAGCATACACGCTCAAGGGTGCTGGAGGTAAACGTTTTATCTGGGCTGACGTTATCCGCCTGATAGTCAGGGACCCGAACCTTGGATTAACCACTAAGGAGGATGTGCTATCAGCAGGAGCAAAGTACTGGGGCTGCTGTATTGCCATTTGGTGAATGGATTCTGGACCATGCAGTAATCACTGGTGGGGCCTCTCGATTCTGTACTAGTGGGTAATTGTTACCGCTTTATCTTATCATGTGCTACAAAAAAAAATTCTTCGTTACTTTTCTCTCGTTGTTTCCCCTCTCTGTCCTGCTCTAAGCAAGTCTGACGACCTAGTCCACAAACTCCAAAATTCCATCATGAAAAGTTTCAATAAATAATACACGATTAAACCCGGATCTGAAACCTCCAACGTAGACTCCCACTACACTGTCTCCTTCTCCAACATCAGGGGTCTACGTTATAACCTTCCAGAGGTTGAAGCCCAATTACAGGAGACTAAACCAGACCTTTTATTTTTAAGCGAAACTGGAATTGGACGGACTATTTCCCTAAATGAATTCGTAATTAAAGGATACTCTAACCGAGCTTCCAAATCTGACCCCCAAGATGGCCATGGGCATGAAATATGTGCCTCTATAAAAGACGGCTTTCCATGTGGTAGGGACATCTCCAGAGAAGATCTTAACTTACCCTATATGTGCTTCCGAGTAGCACTAGCTCACAATACGGCATTTATATTTACTCTCTATTGCCCCCATAACAGCGGAGTTACTATATTTAAAAGCATATATGAGAAAATTGACCAAGTTCTATCAGTATATCCTTCAGCTAACATTAACGTATGTGGAGACATCAATGTTCACAATGTGGAATGGTTGACCCACTCAATAAGACCGATGATGAGGGGAGATTCTGTCATGATTTCTCCATTGCTTATGACCTCACTCAGATTGTTCACGAATTCACCCGTGTGCCCGACAATGACGGCCAGTATGCAAGTCTCCTAGAGCTTTTTCTCACAACTTGCCCTGAACTATGTTCAGTTTCCGTTCTATCTCCTCTTGGATCTTCCGACCACTCAGTTGTATCAATTAAGATAAAAATGAAATGTAATAAGTCCTCAGACGTACCTCTCCATCGTACAGTATATCGATACACTATGGCTGACTGGGATAGTTTCCGTACACTTATATCGGATCTTCCTCTGCGTTTCATGTTTAAAAAGGATGTGTCGTCTATAGTATCAGACCTGACAGAATGGTTAATTGTAGGTATAGACAATTTCATACCCTCGAAAAAGTTCCAGCAAAAACCTAACAGTCAGTCATGGTTTTCTCCAGAATGTGTTGCTGCGATTGCGCACAGAAATCACTTTTTCCACTGCTTCTAACGTAATAGATGTATGGAAACTAAAGCCGCTTTCAGGACTGCCAGCAACCATTGTAAGAAAGTAATAAAGAACGCAAGAGAGTTGTATGCTCAGTCCCTCAAGTCCAAAGTAGCTGAGCAGCGGCTTGGTTCCCACCAGTTTTGGCAAATTGCAAACAGAATCCTGAACAGAAGCGTGTGCTCTATCCCAACTATTATCAATGGACCTGAGGTAATCTCGTCAGCATCACACAAAGTCAAACTCCTTGTCAAGAACTTTGCAGCTAATTCTACCCTTTGCGGTAAAGGCCACCAACCCCCAATATTTCCTCCTGTATCAGAAAACACGTTATGTGACATGCGTATATCTGTACGTGATGTTGCCAAGCTAATCAAAAACCTTGATTCCAGTAAAGCAACTGGTCCTGACGGTATTCCAATCATAGTACTCAAAAAACTTCAACCTGAACTAGCGCCCATACTTACAAAACTGTTTAAACGTTGGCTTAAGGAGAATAGTTTCCCATCTCCCTGGAAAATTTCATCAGTATGCCCTGTATTTAAGAATTCATTTGTAGACATTTATGCTGACGACACTACCATTTATGGTAGAACATCTAAGACAGTAAACGACCAAGTTCTCTCCAATTCTCCCTCCTCTGATCTTGAGCACGTAGTAGAATGAGGTAAGGAGTGGCTGGTTACATTTAATGCAACTAAAAACAAGCTTCTCTCTTTACATCATCAACATTCTGATCCACATCTGGCATCAATTGAAATGAATGGCTCCCGTCTTCAGGAGGCCTCAAGTTTTGACGAGCTTCTGGGCTTGACCGTTACTCCTGATCTTAAATGGAACACGTACATCAAATCTGTTGCCAAGGCCGCTGAAAAAATGGTGGGATCTTTCTATCGATCCGGTAGATATCTCACTGATGATGCTATTCTCTATCTATATAAGAGCCAGTTACCTCCAAGGATGGAATGCTGTTGCCACATCTGGGCAGGGGCTGCTAGAAAGGACTTGTCCTGCCTTGATAGGGTTCAAAATAGACTTCGTAGCCTCGTAGGAGATGTCCTTTTCTCTTCCTTGCAACCTCTATCTCACAGAAGAGATATTGCGAGTTTGTCTCTGATGTATCGTTATTTTCATGGAAAGTGTTCGACTGAGCTTCAATCTATGGTCCCCCCTCGCAAAACTTTCACAAGAAACACTAGACTAGCTTAAAGCATTATCAATAATTTTCCCCACTCTTTATCTGTGCCTAAACCTAAACATAGATTCCATGATCAAAGCTTCTTTCTATGAACTGCACGCCTGTGTAATTGTCTTCCGTTTTCCTGCTTTCCAGCTGTCTATAATATGGTTGTCTTCAAGTCCAACGTGAACAAGTTTCTGATGGGCCGTTCCACTTAAGTTAACAAATTTACCGAACTTCGATTACTATCGATTACTATATTGTCCTTTTGACTACTCTACACTCTTTAACCCTTATATGAGTGGCCGATCGGCCTTGATAAGTGGTGACGCCTATGTAAAAAAACAAAAAAAACACGCCTATATCGTATGTGTGAAGAATATCTCTTTTCAAATAGACTTACATCTACGTTTCATGAGGATCGTCTTAGTCTATGTTTATATCTACACGTAAAAATACAATATTTGGAAAAGCAAAAGCATACCATTATACCCGTTTTTTTTATTGTTAATGATCTACAATAACTGCGTTTCTTTCTACGATTGTCAAGTTTTGCACGATAATAGACTTAGTTCGAGTGAATGCCGCTTTAAAAAGATTATATTTCAGGATGTTTTTACATCTCGTCTCGGCCTTTCTTTCAATGGCTTGCGATCAATTTCTTATATGCAAACGAATTCCGTGTTTGTGTCGTCGTCAGCACATAGCACATGACCAAACTATGTAGGCCACCATTCCACGGTATTCGTCTCGGTAACGCCATGCCGGAGCACTTTTGGTTAATCGACTTGCTTTGCGTTGCAAACAAGAGTTAACACGCCCACTTATTCTTTGTGGAAGTCTATTTCAACATTTGACATAAAATATCAATAAAATATCTTCTTTTCACCTCTTTCCGTGCGTGCAAACGAGAGAATCCAGTATCTCATATCTTAGTCAGCACAAAAGCTGGGAGCTATTCTCGGAAAAAGGGTGCGATGCTATTTGTAAAGAACTCGTGTGGTTCAAGGAGGTTTCTTGTGTGAAAAGAATATTGCAGGAGGAGATTCGGGGCCGTTTATTTATTTGTTTATTTCTTTTTACATTTCCTCTGTTCGCACGATTCGTTGTAGGAGGTAATAGCGGTCGCTCTTATTTGTATTGTATGCGTTCAAAAAAATGCACCTAGTCATCTATAAGCTAGGAGGAACAAAAAAGAAATTATAGAAATTATTATTGACAACGAGTGGGGAACAAAACTAATGGCGCAAGAAGACAATTGCTTTGAAGTCGGATTTTAATAAACGCACACACTTTATATATATATATATATATATATATATATATATATATATATATATATACAAACATATATATATACTCATACATATATACAAATATATACATATATACATATACAGATATATGTATACATATATACATATACATATATATATATGCATACATACACACACACACACACACACACATATATATATATAAAATATATATATATATATATATATATATATATATATATATATATATATATATATATATAGTAGCATGGGTGCCGAGGGTTGCCCATGTGTTTGGACGTGTGGGTTGAGCCAAAAAAAAAGTGGTAGTGGGAAGGCATCTTTGAACCCATATTGCGAAGGAGGAAAAGAACGGAGAAAAAAACCTGATGACTTTGCTGTTACGACCACCACCAAAACGGAAGAAACGTGGGTTTAAGTTAAGGCTATACAATCGAAAAGAGAGGTTAACTTTCGCAAATATCGGTGAAAAAAAAAAAGAACGAGCCCCTCCTTCTGTAGAAAAGTGCCCACTTTAAGATGAAAAAATAAATGTTTTCAGCCAATTATTCGATATTTGTCGTCTGAAAGGTCATACTTGAAATCGATACTGAGCTTGTGAAAATTCTGACGACAGTTTAAGGCAGACATGCAAACATAAATACATACATTTATATATTGGTAGCTCAAATTTTCGACCCAAACCGCATAAAAAGCTTGCCCTATTTCGGAATACCGTTAATGTAAAATTTCAAATGTTTAGACCAGAAATTGTCTGAGTAATTTGGTAGAAACCACAGAGATCATTTTTTTTAAACTTTGACCCTTATTATCACCTCTTAAAATTGATTGTTTTGGGCTCAACTCAAGTTATAAAGTTAGATATATGTCCAAGGAACCTATATTTAAAATTTCGAGTGTTTAGAGCAAAGAGTATTCTTATGAACATCTATATCAAAAACACTTGTAAAAGTTTTTTTTTTTTTTAATTTTTAAATTTTTTATTTCCATACTTTGTGGACCAGGCAAGAACGCAGACCCTACAATTTTAATGAACCACCGTTCTGCAATGATAAAACATACCCATTCCTGTGTCTCGATACATCTTCTATCATTATATCTAATCATTTTTTTTAAATAGTAAACAATATAGGAGCCTATTCGTGACCAGACACACACACAGACATTCCGCTTTATATTATAGATAGAGAGAAAGAAAGAGAGATAGAGAGAGAGAGAGGGGGTTAACAAAAAAGAAAGATCGTGTAAACGTATCATACTAAAGGATATCCGGCGTTTGCTGACATTTTTATATAAATTATATAAAATCAGATCATAAATAAATAGTTATGCAATGTAAATTTTGTGTAATGAGAATATAATCACATTCGAATTTTTGTGAGGGATAAATCCTTGGAAACGACGCTCTTTGAGTAAACAAATCGAGCGGATGATTTGGACGATGTCAAAACATCATTATTTATTTACCCACAGCGCAGTAGCCGTATAGCGCTGTCATTTGGGCGGTCGGGTTTCGATACTGCCTTCAGGCAGTTGCCTGTCTTTCCACACTGATGAGCTACGAAAGAGCGAAACCGTATCTATGTGGATGACTATATATATATATTTGCAGTCATCGACATACAGTCCTGTTTCGTTGTATCACAACTCATCAGTGCCGCTAGACTAGCATCTCTCTCAAGCCAATGATTGAACCTAGAACCGTTGTGTTGACAGTCGGCGGTTCTCCCACTCGACCATGGAATTGACGCCCGTAAATAACTCGTCGGAATGTCTATTTAAATAGACACCCGCCACCACCTTTATAGTGCTCAAATCGTCTGTTCGTAAACAAACAAACAACGAGAACGAGAGAGGAGCGACATTTTTAATATATAAACAGCTTATTTTATTACGTTTTATAATATTGGTTTTGTTTATCTACGTAGCAGACAAATATCCATTAAATTGCCATACAAACAAATACAGAATTAACATGTACCATTTATTATATATATATATATATATATATATATATATATATATATATATATATATGCAGACATAAAATGTATATCAAGTAGAAAACTCATGATTCCTACTCAAACAAGATCAAAGTAGTTTCAAACCTCGTACATAATATTAATTAATACCCAGCTAGTACGTATCTGTGTTTGTACAGATTTAATCGATTTTAAAATTTGACTTCAACGAAAGAGCACACATATTTGTTAAACTCATAAAATGAATAAGATTTTCCAGGATTTAAAATCTCTTTAGAATTTTAGAAGGTTTTCATAGATAAACGCAACATTGTCCAGAAATGTTTAAACAAAACAAATAAGACTTGACTGGGTCCTAGTCAAATACTCCGATTAATTATTCGTCAAAGTTAATAGGATCACATCATAGCCAATAAATAGTAGATCAAAACTTACGAAGAAAGGTCAGCCAATATAAATTCTTTTCTGAATTAGCAGTTTAGTCTTTTAATAACAGCAAATAAGGATTACGCTCTTCGGGATTTCATTACTATACCTTGTTTTCGTTTTTCATACTTGCAATCAAATTTGAAAATCATATATATATATATATATATATATATATATATATATATATATATATATATATATATTATAACTAGCATTTCAGCCCGCCGTTGCCTGGGTGTTCGGAGGTGTATCTTGAGCAAAAAAAAAGCGGTAAATTTTTGGAACTTTGACCCCTATTATTACCCCTTAACATTTATTGTTTGGGCCGCAATTCCAGTTATTAAGTTAGATCCATTTCTCAAGGGACCTATATCTAAAATTTCAAGTATTTAGACACAAAATTGTCGGAGGAGTTTGGTAGAGATCTCAAAGGTCAAATCGTTGAACTTTGAAACCTTAACAGCCAAATTTCTGGCCGAAAACCGATCACAAAGATTTTCTGAAATCTCAGTACCCTGTATATCAAATTTCGAGTCTGCAGTCTTAAAATTGACAGAGTTATTGCTAGGAAATGTACACAGACACACACAGCCACACAGACACGTTCACTTGTATAGATATATAGATATTCCGAATTTCATCATGTTCATGTAATCGAGAATACGATAATTGTTTATATACGAATAAATTATACGTCAGTATCAGGTGACAATTCGTAAGCTTTAAAAATTACCAGTTTTTGTAATCGAACTTTCATATATTTTTTTCACAAAATCAAGACAACGAAGATCGGTTGGTTGGTTGTTTTTGTTTTACGGCATATCAAGCCTTTTTCCGATTATTTAATGCCGAATCCAAGGATGTTGAAGATAATTTTTTTAATAGAATATATTTGTTGTCGTCGGTTTCTATTCAACCCATAGTTGGGACCCTAACAGGTACTACCACTCCGGGTCAGAGTTGATCTGGGAACAATGGTAATTAAAGGGTGGCCCCACACTCCCCAAAGCCCACAAGCTGGGTCCTCACCACTGGATATAGTTTAAGGTCATATCCATGACCCCCATTGAGGGACTGTTACCTTCTGCAGGGGGGCAGTTGGCGTATTCTAATGCCCCACCGACAGGGCCACGACGATCGGATTGATTGCAACAAGTAGTGTATTTTCCATTGTTCGTTACAATTGTTTCGCGATAATTCGGTCAATTTCAAACGTTATATTGTTTGAAAATATTCACAAGAACGGCCTCTCTTCAAACGTGGAGAAAAAATATTTTTAATGAACATTATGGAATCCATTTTCCTTTAAAGGAAAACCACGTAATAAAAAATTTCTCTACATTTCTTCCTTCATTGTTTTTTTTTTTTCGTTTTCCGTGTATAATGGATTTTTATATCCACCTATTTTCGTATTTCTTATTTTATTCATTTATCCTTGTAACTTAATTTAGCTTATTATTATTTCTCTAAGTTATTTATTTATTTTTGTTATTTCCGTTATTTTTTATTCAAATAGCAAAAATAGGCGGACAACGATAGAGCGACTTAGTTTTGAAACCCGATTTATCATAATATTTTGTAGCTTTTCGACTACTTTTTGATTGTATTTGAAATATTAAGGACTAAAATTAATTTCCAAATGGGGAAAACTATTTGTACACGTGAAAAAAAAAATTATGAAAAAATTTTTTCACGGCGAGCTACTCATTTCAGCTTAATTTTGAAGTTAAATAAATTCATTGTAAAAATCTTTTAAAAGATAAATATTAGTTTTCTGGGTATATTTTAAAGATTGTTTGTAAAGTAGTCCTAATTATATAACAAATATGTTACGCCGAACGTTTCACATTATTGCGAGCAAGGAAGTTAATATTTCAAAATACAACCACCAGATACAACGCGCTGCTCTATACAAAGAGCTTTCTTTCTCCAAATTTACAACATTGCAAGTATGAAGAAAAGGAAAAAAAAGAAACAAAACAATGCACGTAAGATGGAGTCTACCTCCGAATATATATTTGTGGTAATTTCAAACAAGTAAAATATTTGTTTATTTTCCAAATATTACGTTGTGATTTGACTTTCAAGCGCCCTTGGTGCATATTTTGTTTTATTCAAATTAAAAAAAAATCATTTCTATATGAAATCTCATCTTTGACGTTATTCTCACGTTGCCTACGCACAGTTCAAACATTTAAAAATACGATCGCTAAATACAACGCGCGGCTCTTTACAAACATACTTCTTTCTCCGAATTTGCAACATGGCAAGGAGGAAGGAAAGGAAAAAAAAGAAACAAAGCAACACACATATTCTATTATTCTGGAAATATTTTACTCGTTTTAAATTTATAGCATAAATATATTCCGGAGCTAGACTCAATCTTCAGTGTATTTTTTCTTTCTTTTTGTCTTTTCTTTTTCCTTGTCATGTTGTAAAGTTGGAGAAAAAAGTATTAGCAATGAAGAAAAAAAACAAAAGAAAAAAAAACAACATACTGAAGATGGAGTGTAGCTCCGAAATATATTTACGTATAAATTTCAAACAAGTAAAATATTTGTTTATTTCCTAATATTACCTTGTAATTTAGCTTCAAGTTCACTTGATGCGTATTTCATTTTATTCAAATTAAATCAACGTTTCTATACGGAACTCACGCCCTTGACGTTATTCTGGCGTTGCCTACGCACTGTCCCAACATTTTAAAATACAACCTCTGAGATAAAACGCGCAGCTCATTACAAACATATTTTTTTACTCCAAGTGTACAACATAGCAAATACGAAAATGTTTCCATTATACAATGTTTATTTCCAAAAGTGATTTTTTTTACAATGTACTTTAAATGAGATTCCAAACATATGGTACCTCGGCTAACCTGTACATGGGCTAATGTAGGGGTTACTCTACGCATAAAATTTAGGTGTGTACCGGCAATAAAGCGCCGAATGTTGTCTTTCAAGTGGTCTGGTTTATCAACATTTACATGGGACATTACAGATCCTAAAGGAACATAATCTAATTGTATCCTATCGCAAGAACATGGTGAGCAATTAACACATCTATTTCGTGAAAGTATTTGTCGCTTATTATATTCGTAGTAAATTAATTGTATCTTTTTTCCTTTGCAAACGCTATCCGGGTGTCACTTTCACCATGATTCATTGGCAAACTAAACAACTCAACAGAAGCGATAGTAACTAAACCTTCACTTAAAAATAGAATTGTCTATATTAAATTCGACGCCTCCAAACAAAACCCTATCCATGCATATGTCCTACTACCATTACCTTTGTTTCTGCAACAACTTTCTAACTAATGCTATTCGAAATTTGACGTGTTTTGAAAATGCGTATTTTATGATAATGTTTCTCAATTGAAACGAAAAATTCTAATCATAAAAAAATGTGTTATTTTCTCAACATCCATTCAGTCTATTATTCGCTTATCGTACTATAACTATCTATTACTGTAGGACGATTCACCGGGAGCGGATTAGGAAGTCGGACTAACATAATCATTCGGTACTATCGGAATTTGTATCGGAATCGGAAGAATATTGGTCAATTTTCCGATGCCAAATACGATTCTTTTATAAGTGTTTTTTAACTTAATTTTCCAAAGCTGGTACTAATGATCTAATGACAAACATTTTTTTATTTAAAACAACTAGTAAAACTGCAATCTTTACGTTTATATTATTGTTCTCATCTTATATGTTATTTGTGCAACATCTCGGTCGCTTGACCTTCGACCGTCTTCAGGTATATTAGTTGTTTAGAAAGGAAAGTAGAAACGTAACATTCAAGATGAGAACAATTGTCCGATATACACAAGTAATAACACTAATCAGCCCTCATCTAAAAATGTCATGACTTTATAATCTATCTATCTATCTATCTCTATACATATATATATACATATATATATGTATACATATATATATATATATATATATATATATATATATATATATATATAACGACGAGTTAATCTTAGTATTTCCTTAAATATATCCACATATTCGATAATGATTTACGGTAATTCGAAAATAAAATAAAAATCTAAATGTCAGAATTCCTCATTAACGAAATACTTTGCCGTTTTAAATGATTCAAAATCGGAATCGGTAAATGTACCGGAATCGAGAATCTAAAATAAAATACGTAATTGTACCATTTCCGAAAAATATTGGATTCGTCCCACTACTACTACAGAGACTATATATATATAAATATCTTGTCAAATATTTATAGTTTAAACTCACCTATCCTATGTTAAAACAAGATGGAGTTTATATGTGCGTAAATAACAAACAATAAACTGTGATCTGGTTTTTGAGGTTAAAATCGATACACCTCAATATTATACGTACACGCACTGCGATCCAAAGTTACAGCTCTTATAATTCGTCCTCCATATTTGAAAACACGTTTTAATCAAAACCTTTAACATCTAGTGTGCATAGGAATAATGAGACTTCACGTTCTTTCGCTAAATACATCAGGAACATCCACCATTTTGTATTTGTATTTGTATTATAAACATACTTTCCGCTCGATATAAACTCATGTAAATAGTTGAATTAAGTTCCGTCTACAATCTTATTACTTGTTACGAATTGCGTCAGGGCACTACATCACAAATAATAACAATCGATTATTTGGGACACAACGAGCTTAATGCCGACATTGGAAGAAACGAGGCAGTGCTTAAAAATAGTAAAACTTAGAAATGCACTATTATCCAAAAATTAATTTTATGATTTAAACTACCGAATAAAAAATCTTCATTTATATTTCAAAAAAATGTATAATATTACGGTATACAAGTACAGTAATTATGTGCCTTCAACTAAAGAAACAAATGTGATTAGATATATTGTTTTCTATCTATGACTTTTCAAGTAAAACAATAGAAAATAAGCTCAATAATTAGATTGGGGATTTCTTAAATAGTGTCTAAGTAAACATTACTCGCAAAAAATGAAAGTTTTCAGCTTCGTAATAAGATACGTTATAGCATTGATTACACTAAGGATTATAGAAGCTATTAAGAAGATTATTGCTTTGCCATTTTATTTAGAGCGGGATTTACTTTAAATTATTTTATGTCATGGATGATATCTGTGTAACGTTTCGGTCAGTTTAGCCTTCGACCTTCGTCAGGTATGTTTGTCGCCATCTTGAAAAATAAAGTACAAATGTTCCGAGCTTTGTATGTATATATATATATATATATATATATATACGAATGGAAATGTATAAAAAGGAATACGAAAAATCTACAAGCTTATAACTTTTCTTTATTCGTTTTCAATTGGTGACGTGCAAAAATACAAAATAATATTATGAAAAAAAATTAAAAAAAACTTTTTTTACAAGTACATATTTTCAACCAATCCTTCAGTCTTCATCGGTGTAATGAAAGAATATATATATATATATATATATATATATATGCATATATATATATGCATATATATATATATGCATATATATATATATATATATATATATATATATATATATATATATATATATATATATATATATACGGGCTAGTATTGAGAACAGTAGTAAACTCATTGCTCGACCTTCTTGTTGATGCATGCCAGTTCCCAAACTGAAATCTGTAAATGATAAAAGGGAGATAATCCCATGTCGAATTTTATTCGACTTACTTCTTTTTATCAGCCACATTTTTTCAACATTCAGACACTTTTTCACACATTCACAGCAAGAAAAAAAAACTTACAGAAAACGAATCCATCTACGGAGTCAGTAACTTTTCTCCTTTTATTTGCAAGATGGCGACAAACATCGGTGACGAAGGTCGAAATCTACAGCGATCGAAACGTTGTACGAATAACACTCAAGATGAGAACAATGACCCATTTAAAAAAGGAATACAAGCAATCGGCCCTCATAAAAAAATCATATTTATTTTATGTTAATTGCTAATTTTTACTGGACAACCATCTACTTTTTCAAATAACAATATCTGAAAGAAAGTTGGGTAAAACATTATCAATGTGGCACAGAACCATTTAAAATACTTCTAACAAAAAATTATAAACGCGGTTCCGTCTGTAACCCCAAATACACTGAATAACACAAACTAGCAGGACCCGTGGAAATTCCACGGTAGTTAAAATCTTTTAAAACACATCAGTAAGAAATTCCTTATTGTTATATTACAAAAAATTAATGTATGAAAGCAAGTAGAACAAACAAAGAACTTTAGTTTAAACTTTTATTGAAGGTCAATGCGATCGTAACTGATGCTGTTGATATTGTCAGGAAGTGCTGGTTATGATTGAGGCGGTGTCAGGGACGTCGATCAGCTGCTTGGAGTGAGAATAGTGGTCAGTCAGCAGGTTCTGGGGAGTTAGACTGTGAATTTTAAAAAACTGTGTGACATTGTTTACATCGATGTTGTGAATACACTGAATAACACAAATACATGGGGTGTCTAAAAATATTTCCTACGAAAACGTAAACTTATATACCATGCATATCCCCAGCTTGTTGCGGCTCGTGTTGTATTTGTTAACACGTTAAATATCCAGAATGGATAAAGAAAAATCATCTTCTATTATAGTTATTATATTATTTCGCACTTCTGGAGGAAGACACATGATTAGAGGTGGTTTTGACAAGTCAGTACACTATAATATGCGCGCTGGCTTAAAAATATGGCTGATAACTCTTGTTGATATTCCCAAGTAGAAGCGTCTCACTCGATAAACAATAAATTAACCCGTTTTAAGAGAGAATGTTACGCTTTGAAAGACGGCTCACATAGAATTGAAGAGAACTATGCCTCAAACAAACAGCAATTAATCTACTGTAGGACTTATTGCCGTGACGTGTCCCCGAATGATTTCGTGTAATTTACGTTGGACCGTATTTTTGTTAGTATTTCAAAGTTTCAGTTATGCTGAGGTATATATTATTTAATTGATTGGAATTTTTATTTAGATAAGTGTTGTGGTGGCACCCACTCATTTACATATGTGGATAATATTACACATAAATAGCAAGACACAGTTAGTCTGAGTGTGTGTTAACCAGAAGCCACCGAAGGCCTAGCCGAGAGCAGATATGTTCTCCAGCCAAGACTCTCTTACTCGACAACCATTATGTAAATATACTGTGAATATACTTTTGCTAATACACTTCTTATTGAATTACCTTTGTGTGTTGAGTCTTCAATTGTATTGCCTTATACGTTATTTGGTTCAACTTGCAAACATAACAGTTGGCAACGAAGATGAACGTCAAACATAACAATAAGTATTATTTATTTATTGCGGACTATTATCATAATCTTTTTATTTGTTGTTTCACGACGTTTCGGCCTTATGTTCATCTGCTAGCCCCGTGATTATAACCAGAATCCTATTAACCGAGTAGCTCTCTCACGCTACTACGTTGTCACTTCCTCTATTACGGCGAAGAAAAGATGGAATTTGGAAACACTCAACATTTTTTATGCATATGAATAACGAGTGTTCATGTTCTTTCGCTAGATACATCAGGTACATCCGCCATTTTTTTTTGTATTTCTATTCTGCGCATAAAGAGACTTTCCGTTCGATATCAACTCATATAGATATTTGGATTAAGTTACATGAATGGTCGCAGTTGAAATTTAGTATTGTACCGGAAAAGTTGGTTTGCAATAATGGAAAATACAAAATTCTCATCCAGAAGTAACCTTCGATCTTTTCCAAGAAACTCGTCAATTTGGACAGAATTTTGGACAGAAGCCTTTATTTAATTTCCACTTATAGCATGCTCTTGTTCTGTCAGCCATGGCTGTGTTATATTAAACCAAGAAGCATGCCATCGGAACAATGTTCTAAAGGCGGGCTAGTTAAGTGTTTTGTGACAGTTTGGCAAGGGGGGCTATAGATTGGAGTTTCGCTGTAGCTACTACTGCTGCAAAAATGTCGCACACATATTTTCTAATCCCAAACAAACAAGTACACATTAAATGACACGTCATGTATAACATATAGATATGAATAAGCAAGCCAGCACTCATCATTTGCAACGTAATAAAAGTTCTACTCGTCTTAGTTTCTTTTATGGTACCTCATTAGTATTTTATTTTCTTTAATCCACCCCCTCTCTCCCTTCTTCTCATTTAGCCTGCTTCTAATGTCATTCATTCAACACGAACAAAAACAAGAAATAAACCCCATTCTTTATTCATAACGTCATCAACAAATCACGCTCTCCTTTTTATTGCAATAGTGTTCGTCCGTTATCTATCTTCTACCAAATATTCCTCGATTGATATCAATAGAAACGCAGCACCTGTAATTGAACGACGCATCACGCCAGACTATGCAAACGTTTATAATAAAATATATCCGGTTATTTAAAGACTTTTAAATGCAATTATGCTCTCGGAAATCATGTTTTATGAGCAATGAATTACAGCTTCTGCGACACATTGTAAATTTACTTGATGAAGATGGGATATTGTTCATTTTTTTTCTTCTTATTTTTGAACTTATTTAGCATCATTTTCCTGTCGCAGTCATGAAGAAAATCAAAGATAATTTCAATTCATTGAACATTTCACGAAGAAAGACGCATAAAAGTATGAATACATTTGATTATTTAATTAATTATACATAGATAATTAAAGCGACTTCATTTTTGTATTTATAATTACATTATGCCATTTTGAAAGAAGTAGATGGGAAAGTCAAAAAGTCATCTAAACAATAATTAATATATTATCCGTAAAAGAATCCATTTGGAATTTTATAAAGTAATTTTTTTAGAATTATTAATTATGTGTTTCTGGATTTTTTGAAAAGGGGATTATTGATATTTCGCATTATTTGTATTATTCGGACTATTGAGCGTTATTTAAAAAAAAATGATCGAGGAAACCTCAGATCTTCTTCAAGTGTATCTTATTGAACTTGTCAATCTGGACAGAATTTCGGACAGAACCCTTTATTTAATCTCCACTGATAGCATGATATTGTTCTGTCAGCCATGACTGTTTTGTATTCAAGCGAGAAGCATGCTAGCGGAACAATGTTCTAAAGGCGGGCTAATCGAGTGTTTTGTGAAAGTTTGGGAGGGGGGGCATAGATAGGTGTCCCGCCGAGAAATGGGCACCTCTTCCTTGTGAAAGAACTTGCGGGGAAGAGAAAAGGCGATGACTTACTAGATTACTAAGCCCTTTTAAACTCTATAAAGATGGGAAAGATTAATAAAAAGAAGATTAATATAAATTGATTTTTTCTATAGTAATCAGTTATTTTTCCAGACTTCTAATAAATTCACTTGTTCTTTGTTTAATTTCAGTCTTATTTTTTGGCCCCCATAAACACATACGTAATGACAATGTACGACACTAGTCTGCTTACAATAAAATACCCCCAATTATCTCCCTTTCATGCTTTCATTCTCTCTGTTTCACTTGTTACTTCTTTCAGATTGGTAGCAACAGTAGTCGGTGAGGCAACGTGGTTGCTATTTAAAACAGTCATAAAAAGTGTCGTCCACCTCCATTCGTATTTTTATGATTTTAAACTCCAAACAATTCTGAGAAGGTGATATATAAACTGTAATAATTGTTTGAAATTTGGTCGAAAAACAAATCAGCGGTGAAGCTTTAAAGCAGTTCTAAATGATTAAAACTGCCACTTTATTATATATTAAAACAATATCGTGTTTAAATGCTGGTATTTCATCTCAGCAAATTTATGGACATTATTACGAACATTTTTGGCGCCCGGCTTGTAGAGTCGGTATAGACTGGCCCCACCTTAACGTACATACATATAATGTACACATATGCATTTATAATACGCCCCTCATCTAGACTTTTGAACTAAGGATATTTCTCGTCCACAGATTGATGGATTATCAAATCTTTATCTCTCGTTCAGATTTATGGAGTTAGAAATGAGACTAATTCTCGAGACGGGAAAAACTTATTCTCGTTCGATTTATAAATGTACTAGCCTGGGTTCCCGGCGTTTCCCGGGTGTTAGAGGTGTGTGTAGTAAATAAAAAAAAAATGCGTTAGTAGGTAGGCAGACTCGAACCCGTACCGTGAAGAAGCTAAGAACGTGAAATAAAACGTGAAAACTTTTACCGTTGCGCCCATCGATAAACTGGAAATGACGAATGTTTAAATTAAGGCTAGTCAATCAAAAAGAGGGATGACTTTCGAAAATATCCACGAGGAAAGCGATCTCTCCCTGTGCCCAACTGAGGCTAAACCAATCAATGTTTTTAGCAAATATTTCGATATTTGGCGTCCGAAGGGTCGAGCTTCCAAACGAGTCTACTCCTGTGAAAATTCGTTGCCTCTGTCGGATGTTTTAGGCACACATACACACATACATACATACATACATACATACATACATACATACATACATACATGCATTAAAAAAACCAGGTGAGATTTATATTATAGATTCGTAACTAGCAGGACCCGTTAAGCAGGCTTACCGGTGGAAGCATGACACCCCCTCCCTCGTCATAAAAAAATAATCTACAGTTGTTTTTTGGTAGCCAGTGACGTCCCTGAACAATTGCAGACACTGGCGACCGTGGCCGATATGAAATACTCTGGCTTCCACTGGCGTCTAGTGCTGGTTTGGGGTGATAACCTGCAGGTACTGTTTTATTCTTAAAAAAAAAACGTAATTGAGAGAATGCGTACATAAGTATGAAGAAATAATATTAAGAAGAATGATCCATTAGAATAATAATAGAAAGTAAAAATAGAAGTTTTGAAAGTAAGGTGTTCTCACTGTATATTAACTGTTAAAAGTGATCGAAAACAGTTGTAGCTGTATCAGTTTTTTCGTTCAAGTCTTCTTGTTCTTTTAAAATCTTCCACTAATAGTATTAAATTAAATTTCAATTTTACATCCCCCTTTTTAACATGTAAAACGCAACAATTACGACTTTTCTCATTTGCTTGAGTGATGTCACGTAAAGAACGGCTCTCGAAATAAACATCCCTAACTTTCCTATGTTAAGAACGGCTTTCGGAATAGACACTAGTAACCTCTCCATCTTAAGTAGTGCTTTTGGAACAGGCACCCAACCCCGTTATTCTAAGAAAGACTTTCGGAATAGACACTTCCAACTTCTTCGTGGTAAGAACGGGTTTCGGAATAAACACCCCAATCTCCCCATGTAAAGAACGGCTTTCGGAATAAACTCACCCAACCTCCCCATATAAAGTGAAAAGAATATGAGACTTTTTAGAATCTTTCTTCTTGAGAATACTGCAAAAATCACAACGAGTCAATTTTATTTTACAAGTTTTAATGCTATCATTTGTTATGGGAATCGAAATTTCCGCCTTTATTGTGGTCATACCTACATTTAGTTCATCCAAATTTATGGACATATAATATCATAGATTTGATACAAACGTCTACACTCGAAATAACAAATTTCTCCTCCAAACTGGTGGATGAATAGTAATAGTTTTCTCGTCTGGAATTTTAGATTTTAGTCATGAGACTTTGTTTTTAGGTCAATGCACGTAACATTCCTTTAATTATTTACTAGTATTAATTAACATGGTTTGGCTTTACTAATATTAATTAATATGGTTTGTCTTTACTAATATTAATTAATATGGTTTGTTTTTACTATTATTAATTAATATGGTTTGGTGGGAGAATGTTGGCAAATTGCATTAAAATAGAATTTAGTATCTATTAATTTTTAACACTTTATCATATCTCTACGGTAGAAAATTGGTAGATATATCAGGCGTAGACTTTTTTTTTTTTTTGTTTTACCAAACACGATTGAATTACAAGAAATTTATAAACGATTAAATATGTGGCAGTTTTAAACTCTTTTTTTATAACGTTTTTTTAATATAAAGACCCGCGGACTAAATTAATATTCTTTAATAACAGAAACTTTTTGTAGGTGTGTTTCTTTCTTTTTTTTTGTCTTGCTTCCTTTAGCGCTATCTAAGCTACCGGTTCAAATTCAAAGCATGTCTCGCGTTTTTACTTTATTGTATTTATATAAGGACCCGCGGACGAAATAAATACTTTTTAATAATATTCATTTTTTTACGTGAGTTTCTTCTTTTATTGTCATTTAAGTCAGGTGTTCGAATTCCAGGCTATTCTTAGTTTTTTTATCCCATTCTTTGAGTATATAAATGCCCGCCGACTAAATAAATAGCTTTTATTATATCAAAGAAGTAAAAATTGCATCAGCCTAAAAGTAACATAATATACAAAATTGTTTCACATATCGTTTTAAATGTAAAACCCATATAATATATTTAGGGAGAAACTGTCTTAAAGAGTGATAATATTTGTACAATAAAGGATTTACTTAATTTTAAGATATCATTCGATTGTTGACAGAAAAAAATCTTTCATTGTGTAACTTAATTCAGAATTCGAATATTATATTAATCTTATTTTGATTATTCAGTTTTTTATCTTTCCTATTAGGTACTACTGTTACAATGTTTCGATCGATGTAACCTCCGGCATTCTTCAGGTTTATCTAGTCGATCCCGATAAAACTCTCTGTCAAACTCTGTAATCTTTACGGCATTTTAATCTGAGCTCTTTATATAATGTACAGAGGTATCTTGCTCTTGTTCCGTCAGCCATGACCGAGTATGAGTCTAAACTAATTTGCGATTGTATCGCCCGGCTGAGTCTTAAACCGTCAATATACTACTGATTATTGCTAAATATTATCCGTTACATCAAGAGTCTTAACAACGTAGATTCCGGAGTTCTATAATATAAACTGGGTTTGTATTACTGTACACATAGTATCGAAAAAGTTGTCAAAAAAACAAATATATAACAAATAAATGTTATCAAAGGCAAGATAAGTTACTTTTCTACCTAACTGGATATATTTTTCGTGTTTTTATTCAATGTAACGTGTTAATTCAGCTCGAAAAGCATACAGTGTTTACCGATATATTGGAAAATTCAAAATGGCGCCCGACACTCTTTAACACGGTAAGTTTGGGAAAAGATGTTATAAATAATAAACTAGACAAAATACTGTTAGAAATTCGCTCATTATATGTTACCGTGACATAAGTTGACATATATTCGGTGTTTTTAAATAGTATTTTATCTAGTTTATTATTTATAACACCTTTTCCCAAACTTACCATGTTTCGAATCTATGTGTACAGTAATACAACCCCTATAAACTTTATAATGACGAATGTTACATCGGCTGAAGCGTTGTGATAATAATATCCAGGCAAGCAACATTATTCCGAATAATCCAACCGATGCAAATGATCACCATCTCAAGAATTCGGAAACATTCGTTTAATATTCTTTATCGATATATTTGTTGAAAGATTAATAAATACATTTGTGTGCTTTTCACTTTTCCACGAACTGTTCCAACTCCTGTCCCCCTATTTTGAGGTTTAGTGCTTCCCGTGACTTTAGTTCATATCTATTCTGAAGTGTGTTTTATTAAAGTGCAAACGAGTGCTATGGAGTATATCGCGTTGCGTTGAGGGTAAAGATCGGCGATCTACTTGATAGAACAGAATCGCTGCTCTGGTTTGGGGCGATCACAGAAATACTACGAGATCAAAGATCAGAGGAGGCTGAGATTCGTTTGTTAGACGTGAGAGCTTTTTTTTTCATTTTGGGAATGGATTTCTTTTTAGTCTATTCTGCACTTAAATTGCCTTTCATTCGCACATTCTTCTATTTTTTTTTTCTTTTATGCACTCAGTCCCTGAATTTATTACGTATTTTATATACAGAAACGAGAGTCATGTTAAGAAGAGAAAGGTTTAAGTTACACCGTATAGGTCAGAGTAAACCGAAAACGGTAGTCGATAAAACTATGCAACTTCCAGACGGAAATTTTAGATCTCCTAGCTGGCGAGATTTCAATGGGAAATGCACATCTGTGTCCAGTATGCCATGCAAAAGAGAAACCCGCATTTTATATAGTTTTTTTTTCTTTCTCTCTCAATTCTTTCTTAAATGGAGCTCTCGTGATCTTTTTGTAATAATCCCTCTTATTGCATTAGGTTTTCATTATAAACTACGGCGTCCGATGGCTTTTTATCCACAGTCAATCATTAATATGTGCTAACAACCGTAACAAAGAAGTATTACAGTGTAACCCGGATATAATAGATCCGAATATAAGAACAACGGATATAAGAGATATTTTCTCTGGTTCTAAATAAAATCCCGTGTTAATGTACAGTGTAACCCGGATATAAGAACCCCAAACATAAGCGTAATCCGAATATAATAGAGTTGTATGGACCGGGTTAGAAATCTCTTATATCCGGGGTTCGCTGTATTATTTATTCACTCGTCGATAAATGCAAATAGGAAATTTATCATTAATGTTTTATTCATTTTTTATTTCTTCTTTCATTGAATTATGGGTTTTCAGCGGCTTTCATTTTCTCGTAAACGTATTAAGATTAGTCCATTAATCTATATATCTATAAAAGTGAACGTGTCTGTCTGTATGTCTGTGTACATTGCCCTACGACATAACTCTGTCAATTTTTAGTTTACAGACTCCAAATTTGATATATAGGGTACTGAGATTTGGAAAAATCGATGTAATTGGTTTTTGGCCAGAAATTTGGCGATTAAAGAGTCAAAGTTCAATGATTTGACCTTTGAGCACTCTACCAAACTCCTCCGACAGTTTTGTGTCTACGCAATGGAAATTTTAGATATAGGTTCCTTGGCCGTGGATCTAACTTAATAACTTGATATGAGCCCAAAACAAATTTTAAGGGGTGATAATAGAGGTCAAAGTTTTAAAAAATTGATCTCTGCGGTCTCTTCCAAATTACTCAAACAATTTCTGGTCTAAATATTTGAAATTTTACATAAAGTGTATTCAGAGAAAGGGCAAGCTTTTTCATCAGTTTGGGTCGAAAATTCTTAGTTACCAATATATAAATGTATGTATGTATGTCTGTTTGCATGTCTGCCTTAAACTTTCAATAGAGGCGACGGATTTTACCAAGATCAGTATCGTTTTAAAGTTCGACCTTTCATATGACAAATATCGAAAAATTAGCTAAAAACATTAATATGTTCTCCTTCAACTAGGCACTTTTCTACAGGGTGTGTGTGTCTTTTTTTCGCTGATATTTTTTAAAAGTTATCCTCTCCTTTCGATTGTCTAGCCTTAATTTAAAAAAAATGTCGCTTCCGGTTTGGCGGTTGTTGGAACAGCATAAACGTTAGGTTTTACCCCGTTCTTTTCCTCCTTTGCGGTACGGTTTCGAACCTGCCTTCCTACTACCGCTTTTGTTTTTTCTCAACATAAACATCCAAACACCGGGCAACGCCGGGCTGAAATGCTAGTAATACAATAAGCATGCTCTTTTCTTTTTCAAATTACGATATTTAAAATGCTGTTGTTGAAATAGCGTTGCTAAGTTCGTATAAATTTTAAGAGTATAATAGTTTTAGGGTGGGGTGTGGAGGCACTTTATTAAAAAAGGAGAAATAATGCGCCTCATTCTCTCCTTACTCCAATGGGAGAATCTTGCTCAATGTCGAATACTTACTTGGGGTTTGTATTACTGTAAACATAGATTCGAAAAAGTTGTCAAAAAACAAATATAGAACAAATAAATGTTATCAAAGGCAAGATAAGTTACTTTTCTACCTAACTGGATATATTTTTTGTGCTTTTATTCAGTGTAATATGTTTATTCAGCTCGAAAAACATGCAGTGTTTACCGATGTATTGGAAAATTCAAAATGGCACCCGACTCTCTCTCGGAGAGGGGAAGTTTGGGAAAAGGTATTATAAATAATAAACTAGACAAAATACTGTTATAAATTCGCTCAATATATGTTACCGTGACATAAGTTGACATATATTCGGTTGTTTTTTAATAGTATTTCGTCTAGTTTATTATTTATAACATCTTTTCCCAAACTTACCGTGTTAAACAGACAGTCGGGCGCCATTTTGAATTTTCCAATACATCGGTAAACACTGCATGTTTTTCGAGCTGAATAAACATGTTACATTGAATAAAAACACAAAAAAATATATCCAGTTAGGTAGAAAAGTAACTTATCTTGCCTTTGATAACATTTATTTGTTATATATTTGTTTTTTGACAACTTTTTCGAATCTATGTGTACAGTAATACAAACCCCTTACTTGACCACCCAATCAAAGTACGTAGCGTTACGCCAGACAGGATGGATGGACTCTTGAACAACCTAATAATTTCTTCCAGAACTGGTCAACTCTTCGTTTTGTTAGGCAAATGATATTAATTGACATTTAATGGTTAAGACTACTTACCCTGTATGAGCACTTCTTCTATAGCAAGTAATTGCAACTTACTATAGGT
>NC_136497.1:127313295-127348295 GCF_053919585.1 Euprymna scolopes | reverse complement strand
TGAAGCAGAACACAAGCAAAACATTTGATATGAGTTCAGACAATAAACAAATATTAAAATTAAACATTTTTTAACTCAAAATGAACAATATTTTTTTAAAATCAAAATGAATATTTTTTAATCAAAATGAATATTTTTTAATCAAAATTAACCACAATATTTTTTCAAAATCAAAAACAATATTTTTAATAAATTCATGAAGTATTGCACAGTAAAAAATTAACCTAAAGAAAAAATCATGTTTCTTATTTAAGATTATTTCCCCACATAACAAAAATAACATGCAAAATCATTTTTTTATATCCATATTTTCAGTTTGTTAAAAAGGTGTTATAAATACAAAACCGGATAAAATACTGTTAAAAACTCGCTCAATATATGTTACCGTGACATAGGTTGGTATATATTCGGCGGGTTTTTAATAGCATGTTGTATAGTTTTTTATTTATAACACCTTATCCCAAACTTACCGTGTTAAAGAGAGAATCAGACGCCATCTTGAATTTTCAAATACATCGGTAAACACTATGTTTTTCGAGCTGAATAAACATGTTACATTAAATAAAAACACGAAAAATATTTGATAGAAAAGTAACTTATCTTGCCTTTGATAACATTTATTTGTTATATATTTGTTTTTGACAACTTTTTCGAATCTATGTGTACAGTAATACAAACCCAATTACGTTAATGAAATGAATTGTACCTATTTAATATGCCTCCCCACGGGACAGAGTTAGACACCAGGGTCGTTTTTTAACGTGGAGAAAAGGTACAAAAATAAAAATTGTCTCAGTCGTGAAGGATTTCTCCTCCACCGAAAGAGAACAAGAAATAGAATGCAGCATCTGGAGAACAGATACTACACTTTGATCTTGTCCCGAAGGCCAAGACTGTTTAAGACCACGAGTGAACGCGCGTTTTTTTTTAGTTTAGTTTCATATATATATATATATATATATATATATATATATATATATATATAAATAAGTATTTTTAAATTTTATCTTTCTAGCTTTAAAAAAAAGTTTCACAATTTTATCAGCCGGCATAATTTATTTTTAAATATTGAAAAATTTCAGGAAAATTAATTTTTGCTAGATTTTTAAAACGTGTGTCAACAGCTTAAAAAAATCGTGTTTTAAAGAGTCGATGTTGTCTCGCATTTTCATTAGTTTTGTATGCTGTAAAAAGTTTTTTTTTTTAATATTAGCAATTTATTTGAAGATTCCTCTTGTGAATGGTAAAACATTTAGGATGATAATATTGAATTAAATTATAGTTACATCGTCTTAAATACAGGGGGAGCACGTTAAAACTTACTTTGCTGAATGGAGATGGTGTAAAATCTTTTTTTTTTTTTTTACTGCATTATAATTCTTTATCTTTCGGAAATGAAAATACTGTCACTTTTTGGTCCTTTACGATAATTTCCTCAGCAAGTTGGAACGATGCACCGTGAAGTCATTTTAATAAAAAAAGAAATATTACACTGGCTTCAAGACGTTACGAGTGCCTACCGGTGACTACCGGTGTCACCGGTATGGACTATCCGTGATGACGTCAGCAGATTAAATTATTTTTGCCCACCGGCCATCTTGTCTTTTAAGACGGTCTTGGTCAAACGCGGTTTCAACATTGATTTCACCACGCTCTTAACGTGATATTTGTATATGAAACTAAACGCATTAAAAAGACTTGCCAAATTTCTTACTCATATCTACTTGACATTCTTGTAATTTACACAAAAGATCCATATTAGAAAACATATTACAATAAACAGTACACACACAAAAAAAACTATTAATTTACTATTATATAAAATAAACTTTTGCTGTTCGCGTGTCTGTGTTTCTGGGTTCGGCCATTATGTACTCGAAAACTAATATGCCGATTTTTATGAAATTTCAAACGAATGAAACTTTATGTGCCTGGCAGTGTTCCTAGATACGATTTGTGTCGAGGGCTCTTTGATAAGTGTCGATAGTCGAAAAAATCGGTATTCCATTATAGTGCTGAAAAAGCGTCAAACAGTACTACCTCCTATAGTTACTGTTTAAGCGTTGTACTAAGGAGAGTTGATTGTGAATATGAAAATTGGAAACACAGAAAGTAGATGAATAAATATTAATACAGACAATGTGAAACACAGAAAGAAATAAAAAAGAAATAGAAGAGAACACATGAATTTTACTTACAGTGAGTTTGAATAAGACCTGGCAGCTTAAGAGAAACATGTCAATCGAAAAGTTTGTTATGGAATTTAGAATGTGAACTATAATACTCGGAGTTCTTTTTGTGTGAAACAATGGAAAATTTCTGGCAATATGAATTTTTTTCCAATTAGTACGGTATTTTTTCTTAGGAATTTTTTTTTTCTAGTGTGGGAAAAATGTTGTTCATTATATATAAATGGATATAAACTGTATAATGAAATTTTAATATGTATGTTTTTTAGATTAAGAATAAAAACACAAGTGTTGTATAAAAGGAATTGTGGTGTATAGGTGATTGGGGTTTCCGTTGATTTCGAGTAGGATCAACATGGAGAAATTCATGTGTGGAAATCCGATATTTTCCGCTAAGCTATATGCCTTGAAGGCAGTTGCGGTGACCGACCTAGAAAAAAAACTTTTTCCAATATAGCATAGCGGAATATATTTCTATGCAGCATCAGGGAACAAATGGAATGCCCCTGGCATGGCATAAAGGGCAGAAGAGGAAATGACAGAAGTGGCCATATTGCTAATCACTCAGATAAGTAAAAGGTGATTTTTTTTTTCAGAAAACCCCGCGGTTTTCGTGACGTGGACAATTTTAGTTTACATGCATCTGTTATTTTGTTGTTGAACTTTTATTTTGATAAAGGATTGTCTAGAAGTTTATAAGTGAATCATTTTATTTTTTTTGGAACAACTATGTGTTTTCATTATAAATGTCGATGTATTTTTTGTAAATGACTATATTTTTTTTATTTTGATGATATTCTGTCAAATGGTGTAGGTGATGCAGCCGACCTCAGAATTTGATGACGTGGACAATTTTGGGTTTCCACGAGTCTGTGTTTTGCTATTTAGAATTTTATTCTTGGTGAGATGAGACTTTGTAAATGCTTATGAGGATTTTTTAAAATTATTTTTATATAATTGATGTTTTCTCGAATCAAATTGTGAAGGTTTTTCTTGTTCTTTGACATGTATTTCTTCGCAGAATAGAGAAGTAGTGATCTTTGCTTTGTGGGGTTTCTTTAACTAATGATTAATTTAAAAGTAAGAACATATTGTTAATTAATAAAAAAAAAAAAATAAATAAATAAAAATAATAATAATTTAAGCAGTGTACCGAAATAAGAAATAGAAAAAAAAAAGACATACTACTGGGTTATGAGTAAGGGGTCAACTAGTTCTTAAGTTTGGAAGAGTCAAGGGTTCAGTCGGTATTTATTCTAGTTTTCGAGATGGCCGTGGAATGTTTTTTGTTTTGTTTTTTTTCGTGGAATTTTTCTCCGGATTCTTAATTCGGCAGGAGACATAAGAAAATGCTCTCGTAATCTCATGAGGACAATCTTTTATCTCGTAGGAGTCATGTGCTTATGGAAACGCGTTATAGCTGTGACGAGAGATTATCGTGATATCTGCATGACCCTAAGATGCGAGATGGAGGCCGTGGGGTCATGGAGAATTGGTGATCTTCGAAGGCGCAAGGATTCGCGCCACATGATATTATTTGTGGATATTATTTTATTTAGTAGATGTCATTATTTATTGGATAATTGTATGACAGTTTTCTTGGCACGGGGGTTAGTTTAGGTAGTCCCAACTCTTATTAGGCTCTGTTTCTCAGTGTTTTGTCTGAATGAAATGAAACGTTGGTCATAACTAGTTTTTTATATTCAAAACATCACATCAAACACTAGGGTCTTTCCCCTTTTTTCTCCGTTCTACAGCATATGTTCTAGATGGCCTCCATGAAGCTTTTGTTTTTTGGGGTCACTCTGTATTACCTGATGTAATAATTTCAGAGTGATTCTAGCCAAAAAGGAGAAGCTCAATATTAAAGTATAGAGCAATATATGTTTAGTGGTTATATTTAAATTCTGAAAAAAAACCCCAGCATATAGACAAATACATTCGGAGCATTTTGCTAACCGCATTTCATTTCCTCTGATGATATGTGCCTTTATTGAAAATCCATGGATTAAGGAAATCAACATAACGCCTTCTATATATTCCTTTTGTCAAACAAGAAAATCATAATTCGAATATATATGTCTATATGTCGTTTTTATCAGAATTTTAATATAAACACTAAACTTATATATATATATATATATATATATATATATATATATATATAGTGTAAAAATTTGTTTTAAATTCAAAGACTCACGTTTTCGTTTTTATAACCTTCATTTATTTACGGGATGTTTTCCATTACAGTTGTTTCATTGATGAGTAGGCAATTTTATGATTCATGTTTCCGTAAAAATATCCTGTTACCATCACCTTCTTCAGATGTTTGTCCATTAGACTTTTACAACAAAAGATATATTTTTAACATGCTGAACATCGTATTTCGGTAAAAAGATTTCCAAAGCTATGCCTCCTCACTTTCTCCATCTTTTGGTGTTATGTGAATATATATATATATATATATATATATATATATATATATATATATATATATCCATCCAGGCAAGGTATCCTCGGAAGGGGTTTTCCTCCTTTATGTTATTATTTTGA
Source organism: Euprymna scolopes (assembly GCF_053919585.1). Taxonomy (NCBI): domain Eukaryota; kingdom Metazoa; phylum Mollusca; class Cephalopoda; order Sepiida; family Sepiolidae; genus Euprymna; species Euprymna scolopes. Next base: position 127,343,553 of record NC_136497.1, on the reverse strand, counting down.
AGGAAATACAGACTCATTACTGAAGGAATCTTGCATAAAGAAGAGAGTTGTCGGTGTGTATGTGTGTGTATATATCTTGCTTGAATAGATTAGCCGGATGTGGAAAGAGGCCGTAGAGGAGCAAGTAGCAACCGGGAAGGGGTAAAGAAAAACAGAGAAAATCTAAATATGGAAATTTTAATAGAAATGTGTTTCCCATAAGACAATACCGGGTAACACTCTTTCTTATATACTAGGCAGTGTACGAACGAACGAGCGTTATTATTACTAGTAAGGATATAATAGATGGAACCTAATACGGTTTTATGTTGTTGAAGAAGAAACCGCCGTTTTAACCATTTCGTTCCTTGTTGCTAAACTAAATAATAATGTACGTTATCGAATTTCCACAAATACAGCAAAGGTTGCCGTAATTGTCAACCTGGGCGTCACTTGAAACTATTTTCGAGAAATTCAAACATCGTCCAAGAATTGGCGATTCTGAATACAACACATGAGACGGTCATCCTTGTTGTGAAATAACATTTTGTCTGGCACAAGGCCATCAAATGTATTCCAGGGTATGTGATCGGTTAACGCAGGTTATCTTTTACAAATTTAGAGAGTTGCATAAGCGGTCCAACCAAAAGTTCCGTCAATTGGTTTATAATGCGTAAATATCAGATCGCAATTGCACGAGGTTTAATGACTGTTTCGCCTAGGATATTTACTAAAAGATGTGGGCTAAGTTTGAAATAGTGTTTTAACTATCTTGAGATATATATAGCACTAGAAGATGTACCCCGCATTTAACCGTATTAAATATGACATTACATTTCTCTAAAAAAACAAAATGACGTAAAAACAGCAAAGAAACTAAGATGTGCTCATGCGATTAGTGTGTTTTTTTGTAAACAGTTCGCTTCTTTTAAAAACAATGAGTAACGGACTCTAACAATTACAATCGTCAAAAAGTTGTTTTCAAACTTTCTTATTCTTGAAATAATATAAACGATTAGAGCATGCGCAGTCATGACACAGTATCGACCTATTTAAATATCCTATGGCCTTTTACGTATCAATTTTCTTATTTTGAACTTTTACCAGCATTTTCTCCGGATATTAACTGAGTAAACAGTTTTCCACCCTATATAAAAAAATTCAAGTATGTAAATAAACAATTCGTTCAGTATATAGGTTGAGAAGTCTTATTACACGTATTCTCAGTTTCATAGATATATAGATGTATAACCATTTTGACCTTCACTGTAAGTTTGAAATAGTATTCGTATGGGTCGAAATATAAATAGCATAATCCTTGTGGTCTTTAAATTAAATTTGAAATAGTATTTGAGTGGACTGGTTCGAGATATCCATAGGATATCTATCGAAGAGTGGGTGTTAAATTTGAAATAGCATTTTCACCCCGTGATATGGCTCGGGATATAATTAGCATTAGAATTGTTGCCTTTGGGTTTAGTTGAAATAGCATTTCAGTTGTAGTCTGACTTGACACATACATCATCTCTACCCTTGACTTTGGGGGTTGTTTGATATAGCATTTCAATGCTGGTCTGGCTTGAAACATAACGATCATGCCTGACTTTGCATGTGGGTTTAGTTCGAAATAGCATTTCCTCTGTCAGTAGAGGGTAAAATGTAAAATGCATTCTCGTCATGTCGTCGTACTTAACTAGCATAACGTTTCTGAATTTTTGTGATGAGGATTGGTTATATGTATTATTATTATTATTCATCGGACTACTGTTCTCATCTTGAGTGTGATTTTCACAACGTTTCGGTCGATATAACTCCGACCTTCTTCAGGTGTGTCTTGTGGAATTCGGGAATGTTTCTGTCGTACTCGGGAATTTGGACGAAATTTCGAGCGGATCCCTTCATTTACTTCACGGGGTAGTGTGCTCTTGTTCCGTCAGCCGTGACTGGATAGAGGTCCTTAGGACCCGTGGTGCAGTGATTGGAGTACTGGGAAAATCAATTGTAAAAGTGATATTTTCCTGAAGCTTGAAGGTTCAATCCTCAGTGTGGGCGACTGAAATATACATTTGCGAATACTTAGGACCTCTATCTATTAATGGCTGACGGAACAAGTGCACTCAAGATGAGAACAGTAGTCCGATGAATAATAATAGATATAACTAGCATATTTAGTTTTTAGGGTTTTGTATGAAGTTTTAAGTAGGATTTCTCCGATCTATCTATGTCGAATTTACACTTTTATCGACTTGCCTGGTCTGAAATATGACTAGCTTATTTTTCGAGGCCGTTGAGTTTAGATTTAGATAACAGTTTACCTAGCTTTATGGGCTAAGTTTGAAATGGCATATTCACCGAGTCGTCTCCCTCGAAATATTAATAGCATACTCATCTTGTGTTTCGAGTTCCATTCAAAACAGAATATTCACTGGTTCGTCTATCTTGAAATATAAAAAAGTTTATTTTTCGCAACCTTTTCGTTATGTTTGAAATAGTCATTCGTCGAGCTCTATGTGTCGAATTTGAAATTGAATTTTAAATGAGTCGTCTCGCTCGAGATGTGATAAACATGTGTATTGCGACATTCGGGTTTAGTTAAAAACAGAATTTAACCGAACTGTAAAAGTTAAATTTGAAACTGCTTATTCCTCGAGTCATCTGCTGAATACATTAATAGCTTATTGACTGTAGCTTGGGTATAATTTGAAACATGATTCAGTGTTTGTCTGGTTTTAATTTGAAATCGCATTTACACCGAGCTTTACAGGGGTGTATGTGTTAAATTTAAAGCAAAAAATTACTAGATCGTTGCCTTAAATTACACTGAATTGATTATAATTATGCATTATTAAAATAGATACCCATGCATCGCGGGCACCCTTGCAGTAAGTGGATGCTGTATGAGCAACTATTGCTTAAAGTTTTTTTTAGGTGGAGAGTTTATGAAGAGCTGCATCAAATATAAGGTTAAAATTTGACCTTGACCTTGAAAAATGTGTGCACCATACTAAGGTCGGAGACCATCATCATGCCATATTTGGTCATGACGTCCATTAGTGTGGGCTGGAGGAGAGTAAATATATATACATAGACAATGATCTTTACCTTTGACCTTAACCTTGAAAAATGGTGTGATCCATCCTTAGGTGTGAGATTATCATCATGCCATGTTTGCTCACGATCTGTCCACTGGTTTGAGCTGTAGGAGTGTATATATACGTAAGTTATGACCTCGACCTTTGACGAACACCTCGAAAAATAGTGCTCTATCCCTAGGTGGGGGACTATCATTATGCCAGGTTTGGTCATGATCAGTCCAGTGATGTGAACTGTAGGAGTCTTTTACACAATTACAGAATTATATTTTTTTAATAACGAAATAGTAAATAAGTTATTATAATCTTAAATACGATTATGCCTCGCTTAGCCCGTTGTGAGTTTTCATTTGTAACAGATGTATCTTTAGTGATTGTTGAATGAAAATTATTTTAAAGATTATAATTTCAAGTGACTACTACTGTAAGGTCTGTCAAGTTTAATAGAGTATGTTATCGATGCAACCGATTGTAATAAAACACACACACTAATGATATTTACTAACCACTGGCTCGGCATAATCAAATAGAGATTTGTCAAATATATTCTAATTATTTTTCATATTTCATCTTTTCTCTATCTAATTTTGTGCATTTTCTTATTTTTTCTATTGTTATTTCATTCATATTTCATTGTATTTTTCTTTTTCTCATTGTCCTTTTCTTTTCTTACATTTCTGTCAATCCTTACCGATTCCTTTTTTATTTATCCTCTATGTGCAATGGTAAATAGTCGTTTTCCTCATATATTTCATTTCTTCCCTCCATTCATATATCGCGTTTTCTATTTATTCTAATCCTTTATATTATATTTCATATATTTTACTAGCAGGGTTTCCAGCACTGTTGGGTCGTAAAATACGCTTAAATATTATGGTTTGATTAATATACATGTGGAATTTGTTATTATAAGGCAAATTATCTATTAATTGTTATAGTGTACTCGATATATGATAGTGATATTGTTACATATATGAATGGGCTTTTATCGTTAAGTTCTCTGGGTCGTATAAACGAACAATATATCGTATTAAAATGAATACCAAACACTTTTATGTTTTTAATGCAGATTTCTTTATTTAACTTAACAAATCCAAAATAACAGTGATAACTATCATGATAGCGCGGTGGATTTTAGTGAAAGGAGGTGGGTCACAGAAATCTCTGTCAACCTTTGCGTCTCCCCCGCCCTGTTTTCTCTCTGTTCTTTTATTCATATCACTTTGATCTGTTCACCTTTTCCTCGCCAGATTTGTTATTCTTTTGCAACTCTATAGGTCATAGTTCCTGTTGATTGACCTGTTTACCTTATTTTCGCCAGCTTTTGTTTATTGTACTTTTTGCTGATTTTAGTCTAACCCATTTCATATCGGTTAGGTTTGCAGGCCGATTGACGTTATGGATATAGGTCGTTTTAAATCCCGGGATTTCCCATTGTGTTCTTTTGATTTCACGGATACAGCTCTCTAACACTATTATAGATCACGTTTCATGGGATTCTTTGGTCGCCCGGACACATCTCCTGAACAACATATAGTAGATAATAATATGATTTTAGTGCTGTGAGAGAGATAGAAGAGGAACAAAAAACACAGCGCTCCAACCATGGTTGTTTCCGTTTTAGCTACGGTAAATGAATGAGAAATAGTTAAAAATTAACCTAATGTAACGTATAAATGATTATATTTGCGAATGCGTACAATTAACACTTGGGTTTTTCTTAAGCCTAGCAAGATTAAAATTGTTTTCCCCCAATTTTGAGCACTTTGCAGCTATTTTTATCACCTAAAAACAAGGAATAGTCACGAAAAGTTAATTATTTGTAATTCCTTTGCACTGCTCTGTAATTTCGTGTCTCGGATTAGATGCATTTTAAAAAAATAGAGACGGATAGAGAGACAGACTGAAATAGTGACTTTAATATATTGTTTTTTTTCTTTTTCTTTCCATTTTTAATACTTCTACACTTTACTTTATGCTTTTTTTCTCTTTCTTTGTTGTCCCCCAACATTCCTTCCCCTTCCTTCGTAATTCCTCTTTTTTCCTCAACCCATAAAATGCTTCACATCGATGCATTTTACTATCTCGTCGAGGCCATAAAAACGTTTTACGCTCTTCAACTACAAACACCATAACTCGTTTGAAACGACCCAATTAAAAGAGAGAGAAGAAAATTATGAATTCTAATTAAACGAATAGAATTTATGCTTTGAAAATCAAACAATATAAAGTAAAACTACTTCTTTTGACTCAATAAATAAATCCGAACAAAAGGAAAAAAAAATTTAAAAAAAAGGAAACAGTCGAGTAAAAAGAAATGAAAATGAAAACATAGATAATTACAAAAGAATTCAAATTGCTCCGAGAAAATTAAACCAAATTAAAACTAACCGCCTTTAATAGGTTTCATATTTAAAACTTTTTTCTCTTTATTTTCTTGAAATGCATACTACTAGGTGGGTTCTAAAACTAGTGTTTCCGATTTTTTAATGTTTCGCCCTAATGAGTCAGAACAGGTTGAGAATTGCAATGTTACTATGACAGAAATTATGAATTTATGACTTTAATGTTTCACTTTTCTGTTGCAGATATTGACGGTGTTAGACGATAAGAAAACTACTCGCTTGGTAGTTCGTCAGAAGCTTAGATTCTTCATTGAATTCCTGGCAAAAGTACACTGAGAATGAGATAAGAGATGCAGACAAATTAATCCTAAAGCACAAGAAGCATTTTATGTTAACGGTACCACTGCTCTCATCGTAGCTCTTTAACTTGTTGAGTTTCACATGGGAAGGTTTTCTATTGAACGACCATCGTATGAAAAAATTCTACGGGCGAATTTTATTTTTTCGGAGAACTTCATTCCATAACGGATACGTACAATGTAAACTTTATTCGATATTTTATTTAATGTCTTCATTAAATTGTACAATACCGAAATTAGTGATGACTATGTAGAAACAAAATTCTGGACTACAAGCCTCAGTTTGTACTCCAGAATATAAATGGTACTACTCTCGTTTCTTAGTTTATTAACTTTTTAACTTAAAGAAAATAGGAGGCTTTATTTTGTAACGCACAAAATTATATATACATACAATTAAAGATAAAGGAGACACAACGGCCAAATAAATACAGGCCAATATGCTGCCTTGCAACTACCTACAAGCTTTTCACTGGTCTGATAGCCGATGGTATATATGACCATCTATCTTCTGGGACCTATCTTGAAAAAGAGCAGACAGGGTGCAGAAGAAAATGCCTAGGTACCAAAGACCAGCTATTAATCAACAAGACCGTCCTAGAAGACTGTAGGAAGAGACACAAAAACCTGAGCATGGCATGGATTGATTACAAGACGGCATTTGACAGCGTGCCACACTCATGGCTACTTCGGTGTCTTGAGTTATACAAAAATCCACCCGGTAATTAGACAAACAATGGCTGCTCACCTTCAGATGTGGAAAAATACAATATCATTAAATCACAATGGAGGAAAAACCATCATCCCTGAAGTAAAAATCAAAAGGGGAACATTCCAAGGTGATAGCTTATCTCCCTTACTCTTCTGTATCGCAATAGACCCACTAAGTAAGCTCCTGAATAAAAATCCGAGCGCCTACAATTTGAGTCAGGGACGCCATCGAGACCCAAGCAAGAGAATAAACCATCTGCTCCTCATGGATGATCTTAAGCTGTATGCTAGCTCTGACACCGATCTGCACCACCTTCTGCAAGTAGTACACACATTCTCCAGTGACATCCGAATGAAGTTTGGCCTGAATAAATATCCCAAATGTACACTCAGAGCTGGGAAGAAGACCCACACAGAAAATACGCAGCTTAATGAAAACATCGACATCAGGGATCTAGAAGAGCATGCGCCTTATAAGTACCTTGGCATTGAGGAAAACGAGAACATACAACATGCCAAGATGAGGGAGAAGATTAGTAAAGAATATGTACGCCGGGTGAGGAAAATATGCAAAACCCAGCTCACCAATAAAAATAAAATTACTGCCATACACCAGCTTGCAATGCAAGTAATAACATACAGCTTTGGTATCATTGACTGACCACAAAAATACATCAACCGGCTAGATGTAAAGACACGGAAGCTACTAACGCTTCATAAAATAATATACAGAAATCAGTGTCTACCAACACTGTATTTGCCCAGGGAAGAAGGAGGTCTGGGACTCTCAGAGATTAATCATCAACATAGGGCAACTATTGTGAGCACCGGTCAGTATCTGAGAAGCTCCTTGAATGACACCCTCTCAATAGTATATGAACATCAAGAGACAAGAGCCAGCAGAACAACATCAGTCACCCAGCTGGCCAAGCATTTTGGTCAGAGCTGTCTCTCAGACGGTAGGTTTCAATAAAAAAGCGGGGTAATGTTGGCAGCTGGTTTAGCTGCCCCATACCCAGCATTACAATCTTCAAAGGAAGAAAAATAAAAAAATACTTACGTTTTGTTAAGTTTATATATATATATATATATATATATATATATATATATATAATTAACAAAACGTAAGTATTTTTTGAATTGTAAGATTTTTAAAGTTACAATTGTAATAATTAAAAAGCTTGATTAGAGTAACCAACTGAATTGAATTATATATGGTTTTCAATTCAAATCAATTTATTAGTTATGATAACCGAAATGAGCAATTGTTTTTTTTTAGTTTAGTGTAGTTCCGTATATTGAAACATGTATAATTGTTTATAATTTATTGATATTATTTTCATAAGTATGTATACACAAATTAGTATTAATAAATTTAATAATTTTAAATAGAAAATTTTGATAGATGATTTATATATTAATGTATATTTTTAGTATGAATAGTTGGGTTCAATGATTTTGTTTGATAAAAATTCAATATGTCGTAATGGAAAAATATAAAGGTATTTGCAGCTTCTCTTCCAATTTTCGAATTTGAATCATGCCAATCACACTTCATTTCCTTTTGACGGATTGATTGTTGCTATTTCTTCTGGTGACTTATGAGGGCATAATAGATTCATTAATTGATATAATAATAAAGTGATTGGTATTGCGTTACGAAACAGATACTATCAAGAATTGTATAAGTCAACTGAATTAAAGGATAGTACAATATCACGAATTTTGGAATATACCTTATTGTCATTTATTCTCTACACTGCTCTGTAATTATATTGAGCTTCTTAAATAAGGATTGATATATATCACGAGAAAATATATTTATACATATATATATATATATATATATATATATATATATATATATATATATACTCTGAGTCGTAGAAAGGTTGGTATGTGGAGGCGTATTAATAAGATGCACCCCCCAGTCTTCGTTTAGAAATTTAACTAGAAGGAAACTTTGATATAAAAACCTGCGGTCTACTGTATACTCTTTGCTGTTGTAGTTATCCATATATATATATGACTGGCCCATCGCCAGGTCATCATAGAACCGTGTCTAAGACGATTAGTGTAACAGGTAAAGCCAGTCTTATTCCAGTGACCGCCGGATCGTGTTATATATATATATATATATATATATATATATATATATATATATATATATATATATATATATATATATATATATAACACGATCCGCTGGTTCTATGATGACCTGACGGTGGGCCAGTTATTTGGGCCTTAGTATCAATAGGAAAAACATACCTGAGATGTTGGATGTGGCTCCTTCTTCTCCCAGGAAACGTCTTAACCTTCAGTGGCCTTCGGGTTGGAATTTTACTTTTCCTCCGGGGCGCCTCATTCTAAAATGAAGGCATTTATGGCAGACACTAACAAACGACAGGCGACACAATTGTAATATATATTGTATAATTTTAACTGTTTATTTTACAAAGTATATATTACAATACAATATACAAATTATAATTAATTTTTACAATTAACCCTAGGCAATAGGCTCTTCAAAACTAACTTATCTACCCTAACTAGTGTTGAAGGAAAGCGGGGCTCCCCCATTTACGGAGATAAAGAAATATGTTGCTCACCCCATGGACAGAAAGAGGTCGATGCAGAAAGGGAATTCTGGGAATGCATTTCTTTGTATCTCTACGCTCATGGCCAAATCACCACTCGTCCATGCTGTATATATATATATATATATATATATATATATATATATATATATATATATATTGCTTTTAATAAAATTGCCGGCAAAACCCGAGAGACTCATTTCATCAACAAACGCATCATTTTTTTTTTAGAATGGTTGCTTGCTTTATAACATGGTTGCTTGACTTTCTTGAACGTTTTAGTTAAACGCAGTAAGAGTTCTTTTCTTACAACAATCTACCGTAAGCCGACATTTACCGGTCTATATATGAACTGGCGTTCAGTTGTGCCTACTTCCAGGAAGAGTGGACTTATTCAGACGTTAGTGTATAGAGCTCTTAGAATTTGTTCTTCTGGTGAACTAGAATGCGAATTGAAGACCGTCACGGATATTATCATTTGAAAGAGTTTTCTAGAAAATTTAATTGCGTATATTATTTAAAATAAAGTTAAAAAATGTAATTCTGCGTTCTTTGGTCCCTCCAGGTGTGCTGTCTTCTTCCTTTTGACCGGGGAGACCGGCCAGTGTTTGGGTAGACGAATCATTAAATCTGTGTCAAATTGCATCCCGTTTGTTGCTCTACATTTTGTCTTAATGTCTGCATTTCCCCTAGTTATTTAGTATGGTTTACCTTACATCACAAAAGTAATGTATTTTATGAATTTAATTGTCAGGTCGAACCTCCTTAAATTTTCAGACTCAAATCAAGCAACATGTTCCAGCAAAAATAAGAGTGGACAGGTCTTGTCGTTCTTACCTCCTTTCTTCTACCTTGGAATCTGCCAACACCTCCATGAAAATCCAGCGTGTGCCAATGTGTATAAAATGGATGTTTTAGAATTTTACATCGAGCTGAAGGGATTCATCAGATCATTAGACTTATTTGGGGATATATTTTAACTCTCTCTTTACCCCCACCTGTACATATATTTTATATTATTGTATATATTTTATTTTATTCGTATTCACTACCATTATCCCCCTCTTCCTCGGTAAAAATTGCATATGCACCCTATAAGGTCTGTTATTTTATTTTTTTATATAATCAACGATTAACTCCTGATGAGTCTTTTGATGAAAGGGGGCCCCTCGGGTTTTGCCGGCCTTTTTGTTGAAAGCAATGTACAAGTTTTGTACCGTCAAACAGTTATATATATATAAATATATATATATATATACATATATATATATGTATGTATATATATGCTAGGTGAGCAATGAATGTTTTACAACCGTCACAATATTGTAATTAAAAGTGCTCACGTTACATACAATATTGGCCATAATTCATAACGAGGTTCAATCCAAACATTGAGTACACAGTGTTAAGCCGCCGGAAGTGGACTCGGTTTAGTTAAAATATAGCGGAAGTCAACTGACTTGAAACGAAATTCGAAACTGCATGTTTATAATTTATTTAAAAAGTTTACAAATGTTTTTAACATTCTTGTGCTATCATGAAACAATAAGAAACTAATGAATTTTGTGTTTCTTTATTTAACTGAACCTTTTAAAGTAAAATGCTCTCGAACAAAACCTCTTTAACTACCCACTGATTTTTTTATCAGCGCCTAAACGTTAACATGCATCCCACAAAAAATATTTCTTAGAACTGCACGCCTCTGGAATTCTGTTCGATTTGACTGCTTTCCTGCTGACTACAATGCAGTTGTCTTCCAGGCCAACTTAAACAAGTACTTGATAAACCCTTACCTTAAATAATCTAATTTACGAAATCTCTCCTTACTCACGAGTCCCACGGCATTGTCTCCTTGTTTACTGTTCAACCATTAATCCTTATAGCAGAGTGGTCTCCGGACTTGATATATGGTAATTACTTTGAACAAAAAAGGTTCCCAGTTTCACCGGAACCTTCTATTATCGACGTCCGTATTGTTTACAATTGCGCTAGTTCCAGCACCGAAGATGTACAGACATGACGATATATTACATTATTTTCCAATATTAATAATTTGGAAAGTTTGTAGATTGATCAAGCTCCGGGCGGAAAACGAGCCGTTTTGCTTATTTTGTTTTTAATGTCGTTTTACTCACTTTATTTTTCTTTTTTTTAATCATAGTCAATTTCCCGAAATAGGCGGAAAAGATGGAATTTTATTCTACATTGAATTTAATCCAATGATGTAAATATTGTTTACTTTATAATTACTTTATAACGCTGAAAGAAATGTGCCGATCCTAGTATAATGGCGCTTACGTGTTCGCATTTACTCTTGTAAGCAAACAGTTTTCGATAAGTATTGTGTACTACGACTAATAAGTTACTCTGAATTAGATAATAATTGGAATTATAGTATTTACAAATGAGATAGACTGCATATATATATATATATATATATATATATATATATATATATATATATATATATATACATGTATATATATGTAAGCACATATATGATGATCTTGACCATCTTATAATTTATTCCCTTGATTTAGTTGACATATACAATTCTCGACAGTATCTGTTTCGTAACGCAAAATCTATGACTAAGTTATTATAATTTTGCTACGAAACGGATATTGTCAAGAATTTTAAGTGTAAACTGAATTAAAGGAATAAATTATAAGATGGCCAACGGCATGTATTTTGGAATATAGTCTTTTTTCATGTATTCACTATATTGCTCTGTAATTACACTGAGCTTCTTAAATAAGCACTGGTATAAATTAAAATGAAATATATTTCTACAGATATATATATATATATATATATATATATGTGTGTGTGTGTGTGTGTGTGTGTGTGTGTGTGTGTGTGTGTGTGTGTGTGCGTATATGAGTGACGTGACGGTTACAATATTTTCCCGGATTCCGATACAATTACAAATTCCTTTTTAAATTACCGATCAAAATACTATTATTGATTCCGATTACGATTCCTATAAGGAAATTACCAGAAAGGGTACAGTATACAATGTAATGTAGTATATAAAATAGAATATAGATTGGTTTCAATCGAAAACACAATACAATAACTAAGCTGCTCTCCTTTAACAATTACAAGACGCCTCTCCAACAGCCTATATCCATGACAAATAGCACTCTACCTGAGAGCAATATGAACTGAAACAAATACATAAAGGGCATTGCAAAGGCTGCTGCAAAGAAAAGTGTGTTCCCTTTATCAAGCTAGAAGACTATTCATGCCTAAGAGTATCCTGTATTTTTACAAGGACACCATTCGTCCATGCAAGGAGTATTGTTGCCACATCTGGATTGGTGCATCTACAACTAGTCTCTCCCTCTTAGATAAAATTTAGATAAATTGGTGCATCTACAACTAGTCTCTCCCTCTTAGATAAAATTTAGATAAATTGGTGCATCTACAACTAGTCTCTCCCTCTTAGATAAAATTTAGATAAATTGGTGCATCTACAACTAGTCTCTCCCTCTTAGATAAAATTTAGATAAATTGGTGCATCTACAACTAGTCTCTCCCTCTTAGATAAAATTTAGATAAATTGGTGCATCTACAACTAGTCTCTCCCTCTTAGATAAAATTTAGATAAATTGGTGCATCTACAACTAGTCTCTCCCTCTTAGATAAAATTTAGATAAATTGGTGCATCTACAACTCGTCTCTCCCTCTTAGATAAAATTTAGATAAATTGGTGCATCTACAACTAGTCTCTCCCTCTTAGATAAAATTTAGATAAATTGGTGCATCTACAACTAGTCTCTCCCTCTTAGATAAAATTTAGATAAATTGGTGCATCTACAACTAGTCTCTCCCTCTTAGATAAAATTTAGATAAATTGGTGCATCTACAACTAGTCTCTCCCTCTTAGATAAAATTTAGATAAATTGGTGCATCTACAACTAGTCTCTCCCTCTTAGATAAAATCCATAAAAGAGTTGCCAATCTAATCATTCTCACCTCAACAACTAAGCTGGAACCCCTGTCTCATCGCCACAATGTTGAATCACTGTACCTGTTTTAGAAATATTTTAATGGAATGTGTTCTGATGAACTTGTTTTACTTGTATCCCCCTCGACGTACATATCTAGCGAAAAATCTGCTTAGCAATAAGATCCCATCCTTTCACTGTTGTTGTCCTTTAATGCCAGAAAGCTTTCTATTCTAATAGTTTCTTCCCTAGAACAGCTAGACTTTGTATTCCTTTCCTGCTGCCTGCTTTCCTGACTGTACTGATATGCAGAAGTTTAAATGTAACATAAACAAATATCTTGTTAATCTTTCCTCGACATGGCCCCAAATAGTAGCCCCTTACGTCCAGGTGGCGATATGCTTTATAAAGGATTAAAATGAATAAAAACAAATACTGTTTCTTTACGTTTGTTTCTATAGTTATTTTCCAATGTCTTGAACATTACTTATCGCTATGTTTTTCATGGAAACCTTGAGACTAACATATAAATATACCAATAGTGTAAAAAATAAACCTAGATTTGTTTATGTCAATGTTTATAGATATATGTAATATTGTTCTGTAACAAAGTCTATAAATCCTGATACATTCATTATTTTTTTTAATCTAAATAATAAGTTTTTATTAAAAAACTGCACATTAAGATATTTGCATTACGTTTCTACATTTTAAGAATAACGGTTGGTTATTCGTAATATTTAGATTCTTCCAACTACTGTTTTTATCTTTGAGGTCATTTACACAACGTTTTGGTCGATGTAATCGCCAACTTTCTTAATGTATATCTTCTCAAACTCGGGAATGTTTCTATCTAAATTTGGAATTTGGGATGAAAACCCTTTATGTACTTCATGACAAGATAGAGCCCGTAAGTAATTCGCAATAGTATTTTCCGATCGCGTACACTGAGAACCGAAATTTAAACCTTCAGGAGACTATCAGTTTTACAATTGATATTTCCAGCACTCTAACCACTGCGCCACGGATTCTTGCGAAGTTGTCAAAGTACTTTGAAAAATGACGCAGTGGTTAATTTACTAAACTAAGGCTAACATGTCCGAAACAAATGTGTAATGTAATTTCAATCGTTCTTTCTTTTCCAACCCCGATTTTTCCCTCCATTATCCACACTGTAAATTTCTTCATCGCCCAACCCATTCCTCTCTATGTATGCAGACATGACACATGTCGTCGTAAAAACAAAGTGTAGAAAATGTACTTACTGCCCTTTATGTAATAGGGACGATAGTTTTTTAAATTTACGGATTAAAAGTTTCGCCTTTATATCATACCTTAAACAGTATTTTATTGTTCTATGATTCGAAAGATAACCGCTAGCACTGTTAGTAATGGTTTTTATTATATTTATCGTTATTTCTCTTAATACTGAATGTGTTCTATACATAATTATTTAAGAAAAGTTTTTCAAAAATTATTTTCGATAGCAGTACACAAATATATCTTAAGACAATTCGTAATATGCGACGTTACACCTGTAATGTGTAACCATTAGATAAAGGAGACACACGGCGTCTCGTATCTTGTATCACTTTTCGCACGCCTCAATTTTCCTCTATTATTTTCGGTTTTAATTTCAAAAGAAAAGACCAGACATGATACGCATAAAGTGAAATGAAGAGAAACTAGGGGATGGGATAAGTACATGAATGTATCTCAGTTTTATCCCAAGTGCTGCGATTACAAAATCAATTATTAATGCCACAAACTTTGTAATAGAAAACGCAGTTAAAATGTCTCTTGGCTTGAAACCTGAGAATGACTGACACCATATAACTTTGATGGTTGCCACGCTCTTTGAGATAAATTATATTTCGAACAGCTAAATCATTTCGTCAAAACTCAGCACCAAAATGACATGGCTTATATTTCAAGACATTCATTATTTTTTTAACTTTTACGGTCTAGACAACCTCCAAGAACGTATTAAACTTGAGGGATACGGACTATCATATATATATATATATATATATATATATATATATATATATATATATATATATATATAATTTTATTTTACATAATATAATAACTGCTCAATAAGGCCCGATAACTACTCAAGGATGAGGATTAATGCGTACAGTACTTGGAATGTGATAAGTTTATTAATTTTAGAGTACGACCTCTCAAGAACCTGTTAACGTTTGACTTGAAAAACAACCATGTATGTCATATATATATATATATATATATATATATATATATATATATATGTATATAATTTCCTTTTTACATAATATAATAACTGCTCAATAACGCCCGATAACTACTCAAGGATGAGGATTAATACGTACAGTACTTGAAATTTGATAAGTTTATTAATTTTAGAGTACGACCTCTCAAGAACCTGTTAACGTTTGACTTGAAAGCAACCATGTTATAATCAGACGGCTCTGAGGTATTGTTTTCCACAGACAAGCAGTTCTTAAAAACCCCACGCTGTTCATAGAATCTACAGACAGATAGAAAGTAATAGAAAACTTGCTGTCATTTGTTTAAGCTAGTCGAATGTTTGCCGCGAAAAAGTTACAGAGACAACCACAGAGTGGATCACTTGCCATGAAAACACCGATTAACCAAAGAGAAGCTCTCAATATTCGCTCTATGAGAAAAACGAAGAAGGGAAAGTAAACAATTAAGTAACCCGACAGAATTCGACGTCAGTTTTGTACATTGTGGAGCAGGAAAGATTGGGCTGTGCGCCTCTAACCTAGAAACGCCAACATTACTCCATCTCTAGTATATATATATATATATATATATATATATATATATATATATATATATATCCATCTCTAGTATATATATATATATATATATATATATATATATATATATATATACATAATGTTGCCTAACGGTATTTACTATATTACAATTGTTATATCCACAGAGGGATATATGCTAAAGCTCTGATTTATTTCGAAATCCATCGCCATCAAGCGCCAAGTCCCAACTAATATAGACTTGTTGCCAAATAATGCTGAGTTTCTAAGCAAATCACAGCTGAAACATGTACACATATATGTAGGCTATAATAGTGTAGACAAAAAGATAATTTAACAATAGTAGCATACTTTACAATAAGGAGCAATACTTTATACAGGCCTAAGTTTTTCTGGATAAAAAAATGGGAGAAAACAGCTATAAAATCATATATATATATATATATATATATATATATATATATATATATATATATATGTATATATATATATGCTCGGTTTTTTTATATTCAAAAGTAATGGACTAATGAATTCAACGAGGTTGTTAGATAGTGCTCAATAAAAAGAGCTGATAATACTTGTTTATTGTTATATAAACATGCTCACATCCCGCTGCTACAAATAGCCACTTGTTTCAATCAAACAACAGATATCATCAGGCAGCGACTTGACTATTCAAAAGTTCAATGAACTTTTGAATAGTCAAGTCGCTGCCTGATGATATCTGTTGTTTGATTGAAACAAGTGGCTACTTGTAGCAGCGGGATGTGAGCATGTTTATATAACAATAAACAAATATATATATATATAATCGGACAACAAGAGAACAAAATGAAGACACAACACTATATATAGGTAGATATAGAATGGATCATTTTTTGAGTAATGGAAACCAGGCAAAATTTGGGGGATAGAAGGGACTCTTTATGCCGAGGCATTATTTAGCTGGGATAGTCTTATATAAAATATTACATCCCATAATATTTTCTAAGACCGATAATCACGATTACTATATTGCCCTTTTGACTACTCTACACTCTTTAACCCTTACCCTTGAGTGGCTTATCGACCTTGATATATGGTGACGTTTATGTAAAACATATATATATATATATATATATATATATATATATATATATATATATAGTCATCCCCATTGTTTCGCTGTATTTCAGCTCTCTCAATTCACAATTGAAACTTTACCGTCTAGGCGACACTCAGAGCTCTTAATCGTGACGCTATGTGACTGCTGCTGGGATGGGTTTGTGAAATTACAATGATTAAACATTGTCCAAACGCATAACATTCATGTTTAACACAAATAGGATTGCTTTGTATGGTAGCGGCAGATTGTTATTTCAATCTCTGATATGTTAACTCTGAGGTAAGGATCATATATTACGCATATTATGAACAAATACACATACAGATGGAGATACGACTTAATTATAATAGCTATATATATGGGGAGATAGATCGATTGATAGATAGATAGAGAGAGAGAGAGAAAGAGAGGGAGTAGAAGAGAAAGTGTACAACTCCCATCGAATCCAAAAACATTCATAGCGAAAGCATTCGACTCTATATCAGCGGTTGAACTAAGATTGAACGGACTAACACCGGAAGTATTAAATCTGTGTAATATTTATCATTACGAATAAACAAACGGAAAGGATCTGTAAACACATATTAAGAAAATGTTCGTCAAAAGACTCTACCGTCGGTTACCCGCCTTCCACAAATGTCACCGGAAGTATAAGTAAAACATCAGACTCTCAAATTACCGCCATTTCCTTCCGGTGTCTAGTTCGACCCAATTGAGGTTACTGTTCAAAATTTTACGACTGACTTAATTTTCTGTATTTGTTTTTTTTTTGTTTGTTTGTTTTTGATTTTTTTCTAAATTCAGCCGAAAACTCAAATAATTTACCAGAAGCAAAAATGTACCAGAAAACATGTTAGAATATACTAGCAAATGGTGGGCGTCTAGCTTTGCCTGGCTGTAGATTATGCTAAAAAGTGATATTTTAATTTGTCGAGATTTCGTATATATTTTAGATATATTGAAAAAAACTAGTTCCCAATCTCTCCATTGTTCCAAGTGCTTAAGTAAAGAAATAAGCGATTCAGAAAAGTCTTGGTTATTCTCGGCCTTTAAGTTTTAACATAGATTATAGTCTCATCTGCATAAATGTCTATGAATGATCATAATATTTTATTTGGTAGATCATTTATAAAGATTAGAAAGTTTGTTGGCTTCTGGACTGAGTACCGAGTAAATAAAGAGGAAATTACCACAGAAATGACATATTATATTATATATACGATACTATATATTACAAAATATATTTTATATATACATGCATATATTTACACAGATAAAGTTCCTAGAGGAACTGAACAAGGAGTACATAGACAAGAATGCTTCACTCCAATGGCTCAAGGGTGGGAGACTTCCATTTGATGAGGAAAGACATTGTAGCCGGGGAAGATCTGGCTGGCCTACAAACAAATGGCCATTGTAGGTTCTGCCACACAGCGATTGAAAGTCATTACACCGCTCGTCACAACAAGGTATGCAAGTGGAATATCTGTAGAGAGATGCAACCTGACAGATCGTCGAACATCTGGGAACATGAACCACCACCAATAACATCAAACAGAAATGTGACCGTGTTCTTTGACAAAGACATACAGGCGGGCAGATGCATAAAGGATTATCCAGATATTTTAATATGGAACAAGCCTGAAAGAACTGCACTCATTGTCGATGTCACAGTCCCAAATGATTTCTGTCTTAACAGAGCTGAACGGGAAAAGAGAACAAAATATCAGGACCTGAAAATGATCTCCAAAAGACATGGTCTCTGAAAGAAATAAACATTATACCAGTTGTGATAGGAGCAACTGGCTTAATAAAAAAATCTTCAGAAATACTTAGAAGCAATACATGGAAGACCAGGCTGTGACGAAATACAGATACCAGCTATAAAGGGATCAGTATCTTTCCTAATAAGAACCCTCGAATATGAATTTAAATCATAACAGAAACAAGTGTTAGCTCCAGGAGGGAGCCCCTTGTTCTATTAAAAGTTATAGAGTAAAATAAATAAGCCACTTTATAATCTCTACGGAAACGGTTAATTTCAAAATGTTAGCCGATAGGCAGATAAGCTTTTTTTCATATGCTGAGCACTTATGATGTAATATCTTATTTTTTAGTTTACGTTGTCAAAATAGTTGAACTTAATTAATCCCAAACACATGCATTAATACAAACAGATGCACCACACGCGCGTGCACACACCCACACACACACACACCCACACACACAAAGAGTTATATATATATATATATATATATATATATATATACAAATATATTACATATACAGAAATATATTATGCATATATATATATATATATACAAACATATTATATATATATACAAATATATTATATATATGCATATATATACAAATATTTTATATATATATATACAAATATTATATATATATGTATATATATATATATAAATGTAATTCTTGGTTTGTTACAAGTGAATAAAACCATATTTGTACGCTACCAATTTATTTGAAATTTTCAGACAACCCATCTTTAGAGTCGGATGTTTTTATGTTATTAAAATAAATTTACCTCGCCAATTATTAAAATATTAAATAAAATAAATATATATTTGTAACCGTCAGTGCGAACCTGCTTTGTTGAAAAAATTGAACTTCCGGTTCGATTCATTTCACAGCCACGAATTGACGAAACGAAGTAATTTCATTTTCTGTTTACTCGATAAGTAAAAAACAAAACAAAAAAAAAACAACATAATTCATTTGTTTACCTTTCAATTTTTTTAATTTACACATTTTTTCTTTATTATATCAAAAAAAAAGTTTGTCGCTTACTTTTTGAGTTTTTTTTTTTCGATATAAGATTGGTTGGTAAAAGTAGTTTTTTTACGGATTGGTAACTTGCTTAAATAATCCGCGCTATTTTTTAAATCGTATTTCCAGGTTTAATTAAAGTTTTATTATGTGTTTTTTATTCAATTGTAAGGTTAAAATACACCTTCTCCTCCCCATGTTAATAATGGCCTTTTAAATATTAACGTTATTATTACAACACGGATAACTCTCTGCATGAGTACTGTACTTTCACTTAACAATTTAATAAACAAAACATGGTAATTATGCAGAGAAAGTACCATAATAATATAATAATAGAATAATAACGTTATTTAGAAAGCCATTCTTAACATGGGGAGGACGTTTTGTTACTATTCTATACTTTCACCTAACAATTTAATAAACAAAAGATGGTACTTATGCAGTGCAGGTACCGTGCTTAAATAACGCTATTATGAAAGCCATTCTTTACATGGGAAAGGGAGAGTGTTCTGTAACTATTTTATATTTTCACCTAACGATTTAATAAACAAGATAGTACTTATGCAGAGAAGGTGCCGTGCTGAAATAATACCGTTATTTAGAAAGCTATTCTTAACATGGGGAGGTAGTTTTGCATCTGTTCTATACTTTCACCTAAAAATTTAATAAACAAAAATAGATAGTACATATGCATAGAAAATACCGTGCTGAAATAATGTTATTTAGAAAGACAATCTTTAAATGGGGATGGTATTTTGTAACTATTCTGTCCTTTCACCTAACAATTTAAAAACAAAACATGGTACTTATGCAGAGAAGCTACCCCGCTGAAATAATGACGTTATTATTTAGAAAGCCATTCTTAACATGGGGATAGGGTTGTTTTGTAACTATTCTGGACTTTCACCTAACAATTTATTAAACAAAAGTTAAACTTAAGCAGACAAGGAACAGTACTGAATCATTAACATTATTTAGAAAGCTATTCTTAACATGGAGAGGGAGGATGTTTTCTAACTATTCTGTACTTTCAGTGCTGATGCAGAGAGTGATCTGCGCTATTTTTTAAATCGCATTTTCACGTTTAATTAAAGTTTTATAATACGTTTTTTATTCAAGTTTAAGGTTAAAGTACAGAATAGGTACAAAACCCCTTCCCCATGTTTAGAATGGCTTTATAAATAATATTATTTCAGCAAGGATCACTCTCTGCATGAATACCGATTAACGTTTTGTTCTTTGCTTTTTTTACGGTATTTTTTTTCAAGAAAACCTTTTCTAACAAAGATTGAAAGTGCACGTTTTTTCTTTTTTTTTACAGATTTTGTTTTTATATAAGTAAATATGAATGCTTATAAAGAAATTGGGCACTCGTGCACTTATGATCCGTGCTGAAATAATAACGTTTTTATTTAAAAAGCCATTCTTAATATTGGGAGAAGAGGGTGTTTTGTATCTATTCTGTACTTTAACCTTAAAATTGAATGAAAAAAAAAACGGTAAATTTTTAGATTAGGTCCACCTCAACAATTTTCTTTAAAATTACGACTTTTGTTGGTTTTCGACTATGCTGAATACGGAAATCGCATTGAAATTTTGCAGAAATAAGTAGTTATCGAGATATTAAAAAATTGTAAAATGCATTGTAATCTCTGGCAGCCGTCTTTTTACACGCTTGCGCGCGTTATAACCAAATCTACGCGCGTAACAAAGATGGCAGCCAAAGAA
The DNA here is from genome assembly GCF_053919585.1 of Euprymna scolopes. Taxonomy (NCBI): domain Eukaryota; kingdom Metazoa; phylum Mollusca; class Cephalopoda; order Sepiida; family Sepiolidae; genus Euprymna; species Euprymna scolopes. The sequence continues at coordinate 127,322,099 of NC_136497.1, read as the reverse complement.
TATAATGCATAAAACAACTATCTATATCTCGATAACTACTTATTTCTGCAAAATACATTTATAAAGTGATAGCTCAAATTTTCGACCCATATCTATTACAAATCTTGCCTTTTCTCTGAATACCCTTTATGTCAAATTTCAAATGTTTGGACCAGAAATTGTCTGAGTAATTTGATAAAGACTGCAGAGGGAATTTATTATAACCTGTTTTGGTCTCATCTCAAGTATGAAGTTAGATCCATGTCCAAGGAACCTATATCTAAAATTCAAGTATTTATACGCAAAATTGTCGGATGTTTGTAGATTTTTCAAAGGTCAAATCGCTGGACTTTGACACCTGAACAGCCAAATTTACTGTAGACTTAAATTGACTGTAGACTTAAAATGCACAGAGTTATTATGTAGGGAAATGTACAAATACAGACATACACAGAGACAATTTCACTTTAATAGATATACTATCATTTCAGCCCGGCGTTTGCCGGATGTTTGGAGGTGTATGTTGTGTAAAAAACAAGTGGTAGTAGAAAGGCAGGCTAGAACCCGTACCGAAAACAAGGAAAAGAACGGGAGAAAACCTGACGTCTTTTCTGTTAGGACCAGCGTAAAACCGGAAGTGCCGGAGATTTTAATCAAGGCTAAACAATCAAATGGAGAAGAGGACTTTAAAAAAAATATTGGCGAAAAAAGCGACCTCTCCTGTGGAAAAGTGCCCAGTTGAAGGTGAAGATATTAATGTTTTTAACCAATTTGTCGATATTTATCGGCTGACGGATCGAGGGATAAAACAATATTGATCTTGTAAAAATCCGTCGCATTTGTTGAAAGTTTTAGGCAGACATGCAAACATAAATACATGCATGCATTTATATATTGGTAGCAATTTCATATGTTAAGACCAGAAATTGTCTGAGAAATGTGGTAGAGACCGAAGCGGTAAATTAAAAAAAAAAATTAACCCCTATTATGACTCCTTAACATTCATTGTTTTGGGCTCAACTGAAGTTATTAAGTTAGATCCATGTCCAAGGAACCTATATTTAAAACTTCAAGTGTTTAGGCCCAAAATTGGTGGAGGAGAGTGGTATAATTCTTAATAGTCGAATCGTTTCTGACGGAAAACGAGTTACAAAGAATTTCCCAAATCTCAGTACCCTGTATATCAAATTTCGAGTCTGTAGACTTAAAATTGACAGAGTTATTGTGTAGGGAAATGTGCAAAGACATACACACCCACACATACACGTTAACTTTTATAGATATACAAGCATTTTAGCCCGTCGTTGCCCGGATGTCTGGGGGTGTATGTTGAACAAAAAACAAAAAGTGGTAGTACAAAGGCAGACTCCAACCCGCACAAAAAGAAGGAAAAGAACGGAAGAAAACCTGGCGTCTTTGCTGTTACGACCACCGCCAAACCGGAAGTGACGTAGGTTTTAATTAAGACTAGAAAACGAAAACGAGAGGATGACTTTCAAAAATATCGGCGAAAAAAACGACCCTCCTGTAGAAACGTGCTCAGTTGAAGGTGAAGATATGAAGGTTTTTGGCAATTTTTTCGATATTTGTCGTCTGAAATGTCGACCTTCAAAATAGTACTGATCTAGGTAAAATTCGTCGCCTTTGTCAAAAATTTTAGGCAGACATGCAAACATACACACATACATACATTTATATATTGGTAGCTCAAATCTTAGGCTCAAACCGAAAAAAAAGCTTGCCCTATCTCTGAATACCCTTTATGTAAAATTTAAAATATTTAAATCAGAAATTGTCTTAGTAATTTGGTAGAGACAGCAGAGCTATTTTTTAAAAACTTTGACCCCTATTATGACACAATAAACATTTATTGTTTTTTGCTGAAATCAAGTCATAAATTTAGACCCATGTCTAAGAAAACTATGTGTAAAGTTTCAAGTGTTTAGACCCAAAATTGGAGGAGGGGTTTGATAGAGTTCTCAAAGATCGGTTTCTGTAACTTTGACCCCTTGATCGCCAAATTTCTGGCCGAGAACCGATCACATAGATTTTCCCAAATCTCAGTAACCTGTATATCAAATTTCTAGTCTGTATACTTAAAATTGACACACTTTCCATAGCAGTAGCGAAGTTATTAGTCTTTCTCTGCATAGGAACCACCCAGAGTTATGCATTTATCGCATCGTTTGATGCAGCTCTGGAGACGGTTTATTCTAGAACACCCCAGGTTTGTCCTCCAACTACGACGTTACTTCAGAAATCAAGGCTGAATCATCTGGGAAACGCTTTCCTTTCAAAAATAACTTCATGGATGGGAAGAGGTGAAAGTCAGAGGGTGCAAGGTCAGGAGAGTAGGGAGGATGGAGAAGTATTCCATACAACACGCCCGTGCTTATAGTCTGGCGACATGCAAGTTGTGGACCGGGGCGTTGCCCTGCAGGAGGAGGGTACCGTTGCTGATCATGCCTCGTCTCTTGATTTTGATATCTTCACTTTATTTCCTCAAAAGTGAAGCATAATAGGCTCCGATAATTGTGGTACCCTTTGCCAGAATATCGGCTATCACTACCTCATCCTGGTCCCTGAAGACTGTGAGCATAATCTTGCTAGCGGAAGGCTGCACCCTTGCCTTCTTTGGATGTGGTGAGTCCAAGTGCTTCCACTGCATTGACTGGGCTTTGGTCTCTGGATCATAGTGATGGACCCAGGTTTCATCTTGTGTAATCAGTCTTTTGAAAAACTTTGACTCATCTTCTTGGCACATCTCCAAATTCATCCTCGAGCACTCGACGCTTTTTCGCTTCTGGAATGGTGTGAGCAACCTGGAAATACATCTGGCAAACACCTTATGCATATGCAAATGGTCATGGATGATAGTTTCCAGAGTCCCCGTACAAATATTGACATATTGGGCTATTTGGCGAATAGTAATGGGCAGATCTTCTAAAATGGCAGCCTCAACTTCACGGACAGATGCCTCATCAATGGCAGAAGGGGGGGGCGACCAGGTCTGGGAGCTGTTTCCACAGACTTCCGCCCATATTTGAATTTACGATGGCAGCGTTTTAAAAGGTCATATTATGGGATATTATCAGCATAAGTTTCTTTCATTTCATCAAAAGTCTCCTGTGGTGTGCGTCCTTTCAAATACAAAACCGGATTACTGCTGGACATTCAACAGCCTCCATTTCACACCGTACTCAGTTCAAACACGTGTAAAACAAAACCACAATTAGTTCAGAGCTGTAATTTGCACATGAAAAATTTAAGCTAGATCAAACAACTTGAATGGGTAAAGGGTATTACTTATTGCACACCCCTCGTATATACAAATATATATATATATATACATATGCATGTATAAATATATACATAGATATATATATATATACATATGCATGTATAAATATATACATAGATATATATATGTATAAATATACATACGCACATATATATATACATATATATATGTATACATATATAGACGTATCTATATACGTATATATATATATAAATATATATATGCATATATATATTATACATATATTTACACATATATATAATAACATATATATATCGTGATCGTAACTTCTTGACAGAAGACCATCTTTCCCCTGGTTTTATTGTGGATTATTCATCCATTTTCATATACTTTTAAAATATATTTTTTTAAAATTATTTTATTAATTGTTTTTATTATAATTTTTATTTATATGTTTATTTTAATTCATTTTTTTATTTTTATTTATTGTTATTTTATATATATATACATTTATACACGCTTACATATGTACAGGTGGTGATGTGATCAAGATGCATCAATTTCTATGTACTGTGGGAATGAAGGTGGCTCTTCAGACCAGTTCTGCTCTTACACAGTCTGTAGCAGAGGTCTCACTTTAACTGAGATTGGTGGACGCCACCTGGTGCTGCTCTAAAGTGAACATTCATATGACGCTTTAGGCCTCCACTCGATTTACAGACCTCAGAGCAAATTGAACATCTGTGTCCAACAGGGGTTTTCCCGTCAAAAAAAAAGACTGATCTCCATGTGGTCGCTTGTGGCTATCTAAGCCGGTTCTGGATGAACTCATTCTACCACATAAATCACAGACGTAGTTCTGCACGAAAGCCTCTAACATACCTGATATATCTGACAGATTTTTGTTTTGGATATCACGCTTCATTCTTGCATGCTCATATTTTTTCTTCTCAAACTATCACAACCATGATAGACCAAGATGCGCCACTTTTTACGATCATCGGAAGCACTTTCCCAACTGGACACGTCAATACTGAGAGCTTTAAGATTATCTTTGATGTTGTCCTTAAAGCGTTTTCTAGGTTTATGTTGTGGACGCTTTCCTTGTATAATTTCAGCATAGAACAGGCGTTTTGGCAATCTATCATCGTCTATCCTTGTCAGATATTCAGCCCACCCCATCTGATTAAAACCAGCTTAAATTATCACCCTTAAATCAGTTTAAAATATCCACCAACAGGCAGCAAAGCGTCTCTAATTGTAATTGTTGTCGTTCAGGTAAAACAACGTAATATTTAGTCGATATGCCTCGACTATCTCTTAGTGATCGTCAGGAGCTCATTAATCTCAAACTTTCTGGTTTCTCCAATAGAGAAATCGGCGGCAGATTGAAATGTGATTAGAAAATTGCACTAAAAACTGTGCAAAAGCACCAAAACACCGGCAGTGTTCTTGATACCTAGAAATCTGGTCGTACTAGAGTTACTTCTGACAGGGGAGACAATGCTACCAAAATGCTACCAAAATCCCTAGCCTAAGTAATAGATTTGAAACAGCTCCCTAAATCAAACAACAGTGCAATCTTGTTAAAAAGTACACTCTGTCTACTGTTAAGAACAGATTAAAAGAATTTAATTCGCGACGAATGATTTCTATTTAGGACAGAAAGCGCCGTCTAGTCTTCGTCAGCTGCAATGAAGATCATGACTCTTCCAATGTGTCAAAAGTGCTTTTAGTGACGAAAATAGGCTAGGCAGAGACGATAGGCAGTACGTCCGTCAGAGGAAATCCGAAGAATTTAACCGTAGGTGTTCAGTTTCAACGCTGCAAGGTGGTGGAGGTTCAGTTTTGGTATGAGACATTATTAGTACCAATGGTCCAGAGGGTATAGTTCTCTGTGAAGGACGAATTAATTCGACCAAGTATATTAATATGTTGACTGACCATTTTCTACCCTACCTACGTGGAATTTGGATGATAATCCCATCTTCATGCAGGATAATGCTCCAATTCACACAACTGGCAATGTCAAGAGGTTCCTGGAAGATCACGATATTCTGTGTTCGGATTATCCTGCACAATCTCCAAACCTCTATCCTATCGAAAAAGTATGTCCTTACATCAAGCAACAGTTACGCAATGATAACATTTCAAATTTGGAAGAACTTTGGACAAAAATTAAAGAAAAGTAGGACGCCCTTTCCCTGGATTATTACTACCGTCTAATTCAAGGAATTCCCAAAAGATTGCAGTTTGGTAAAATTGCAGAAGATCTATGCTATGGAATATCTAGTTCATAATGTTCTTGTTGTATTTGTGTTGCATTAATGTAAAAAAGTTACATCTGAATAGCAATTTTCCATTGTTCGGCCTTTCTTTTTGCCTCCTCAATTTGAAGTGATTTCTTTAACTTGACTAAAACACTTAAATATTTCATTTAACAGTCAAATATGAACAGGTAAAATTATAGAAGAATAAAAGAGCAATCAAATGAGGTATATTTTGATTAAACTGTTACATTAAATTTCGCTTAAATTTGCAGTTTTTTAAAAAAATTACAAGTGCCGATTTCTTTTGGCCGGCTGTATATGTAACATATTGACCCAAGTTAAATTAAAATATTCAAGTATATTATTATCTAGTATGCCCATGATATATATATATATATATATATATATATATATATATATATATATATATATATACATGTACATACATATCCATACACACATATATATACATATATATACATATATCTACATATATACATATATACATACATATATATATACACATATATACACATATATTTATACACACATATATATATACATATATTTATAAAGATACATATATATAATATATTTATCAATAACTTAAGCTTAATTATAATATTCAAGTGAATTATTATCTACAGGGTGGTCAAAAAGTCAGGTAACATGTTAAAGGTAGAAAAAACAATATGATCCATTATAATCTCTATTCGTTTAATATTATTTGTTTAAATATTTGAGTGTAATATATAAACTACCCCTCCTGATTTCTGGCTTTGGGGCTATGTAAAGGATAGCGTTTATGGCAAGAAGCGTGATACAATAGCGTCTTTAAAGTTATTTATTGAAGAGGAGATTGCGCGGATATCAGCTGACATGATTACACGTGTTACACAATCAGTGGTTAATCGCTTCCAGCGATTGATAGAGAGAAATGGACGACAATTAACAAAATAAACATAGTTCATGTTTGTTTCATTTCATATTTCAATGTATGGTACTTAAATATACGTGTATCGCTAATATCGTTTTTCTTTAAAATGTTACCTTACTTTTTGACCACCCTGTAGTATTCCTATGAGTTATCATTCCATAATAAAAATTTCAAATGTTTCTACTGTCATTCATTTAATTAAAATACAGGCTGACCCCCAAAAAACGGGCCCGACTCTAATTAGGTCCCGTTTCTTAGTATTTTGTCCGAATGAAATGAAACTTTAGTCATAATTGGTTTATTATATTGAAAACTTCACTTCCAAACACTACGGTCTTTGGCTTTTTTTCCGTTGCCTGTACAATGCTCAGAAAAAAACAATTGAATGCCCTCTGTTTTTTTGTGGCACCCTATATCTCCCAATTTTTATTATTTTATCAATATTATTATATATTGAAATTAGATCACATAGTTTATTCCAAATTTTATCCGTAAACTCTAAAGTTACAATAAAACTATCCAATAACCATTTAAGCCATTCTTTTGTATTTATATTATTTTACTGAATTAATTGAGAATATTCACAGTTACTCAGATAAGATAATTCTTGTCTATTTCTTGCAAAACATACATAAGTTAAAATCGGCATTATTATAAAGTATGCGCCTTCACATCCAGAACCCGATATAATTAATTCATTGATGTTATTTGAAGGGTAATAATTATTAATTAATATTAATATATTTTTATTTAATTTGTGTCTACTTATTTAAATTTATGATACAGTTTCAAAACAAAAAACAAAAAAAATCAATAACAGCCTTAAAGAAAATTTACTACATTTAAAACATGTTAAGACTATTATCGTTTGCATTTAAAAAGCATTCTTTGATTTAATTAGTAATTCAAAGTTCTATCACGTACCAGCGATTACAATCCACAGCAACTTTAGCGTTCACCTCAGATCCCTATTTAATTAAATTTAAATGTTTTTTATTTAACCCGCCGATTTTCTAACTCGAAAATATTTCTGCTTATCTTAAAATAATAAATATTTCACTGACAACTTAGGTGCTTAATCCGAAATACACTTTTTAATTCATATTGCTAGGCAATAAAATATTTTTGGAAATTTCGAAACAGATGTGCTTGTCTTTGAAATGGATTTGCGAAGGAAGAACACGAGAAAAAGAAATCTATTTATTCATTGCGGACTTTTATCCTCATCTTAGTTGTAGTTGTTTCACGACGTTTCGGCCTACTATTTCTCTTGCCCTCGTCAGGTGGTAACCGCGACGGGATAGAAATCCCGAATCTCCCGCATTCTCAGCAATTACTGCCTTCCATAGTTGTTTTTCGTCTCACCACGTTTTGGCAAACTATACGTCTGCCATGCTTTGGGTAGGATGTAAACAGCGTTCTTCAGACAATGGTCACCTGGAACCGTAGATATCAACGTCTCTATCCACTGCGCCACAGGTTCCGAAGGGCGATCTAGGTTAGAGTTTTTGGTCTAATAAAATCACGTTTATTTGCTAGCTTACCTTCCATGTTTGGGTCCGTACCGAATGGTATATATTGATATTATTTAATTAATTTGAAAATCATTATTGAGATGAGTATTATTTATTTATCAATTTATTTTATTGCGGAGTATTATACTCCTCTTTCTTAGTTGTTGTTTCACGACTATTCTTCTGGGGTTCGTTAGGTGGTAACGCTAATTTGTCTAGGATAAAAAAGTTTGCGAAATTGAACCTTTTTTTTTACAATAACAAAAAAAAAACATTAGTTAATGAACACACTTGTTAACAAAATAATAATAATAATAATAATAATAATAATAATAATAATAATAATAATTATTTAATATTTTTTCCAAACCAATATGAAAATATGTTTACACTGCCACGGATGAAGTACAGCACGCATATCTAACTATTAGGTAATATTTGCTTTAAAGGCAACCCGACGTTGCCCGGCGGTAAAATTCGTATAAATTTTATATTTTAATTAATGCAGAATACTTATTGATTATAAACAGCAACACTATAAATATAAAACGTAACGTTAAATTCATTTAAAAAAAAATAAGAAAAAAAAGCAGAAAGGAACTAAGACATTAGAATTGAACGTATGATTAATTTTTTAAAGATATAACTTTTTGTATAAAAAAGTACTCGAACTGAGATGGCGACCAAAACCTGAATAACGTGTGTCAATTAGGATAACCATTAAACCATATTGGCCTGACGTTTAAACAGTATTCGAAACCAACTCATATTTAACATAAATACGCTGTCATACATCATGCCCGCGCATGCGCAGCCATGAAACCGTTAAAAACGGAAAAAAA
>NC_136497.1:127190795-127310795 GCF_053919585.1 Euprymna scolopes | reverse complement strand
GTTAACAAGGGATTCCTCTTAAAAACATGTGCGTTTGAAGAGACGATTTTTTAAGCTGTTTACACACATGTTTTAAAAATCTAGCAAAAATTAATTTTCCTGAAATTTTTCAATATATAAAAATAAATTATGCCGGCTGATAAAATTTAAAAAAAATTTAAAGCTAGAAAGATATATATATATGAAACTAAACTAAAAAAAAAAAACGCGCGTTCACTCGATAGATTCGAAAAAATTGTCATAAAATAAATAGATAACAAATAAATGTTGTCAAAGGCAAGATAAATTACTTTCTACCAAACTGGATTTATTTTTCGTGTTTTTATTCAATGTAACATATTTATTCAGCTCGAAAAACGGGTTTGTATTTCTGTACACATAGATTCGAAAAAGTTGATAAGATACGAAACAATATGCATAATATAAACACAGCACGAAAACAAACTATAATTTCCAGCACACGCGCACACACGCACACACACTCACGTCCACTACCGTCCTTGGCTACGTCACGTTGTTATGGCAACCAAGCCCGCTGACTAACACACGTTAAATACACAGTAAATTTGATTTTCTTCATTTTTACATAAATATTACGCAAATATAAATCATATAGAATATCTGTATGAATATAATTACACGTAATAGTTAAATAAAGATGAAAAAAAAACTAATAGGAAATTAATTAAAAACGATAAAAAATATGCACATTAGCTAGATTTTTTGTAGATGAATGCAATTCCATGACTCATAAATAACAAAGTTGTATTTTCTTTTTAAATAAATAGAAAAAAAGGGGTCTTGATCAGACTATCAATACACACAAAAAATATAGATTTATTTTTGGGTAAAGTTCCCCCAGGGTTTCCTTTCACTGTTTATATATATATATATATATATATATATATATATATATATATATATATATATATAAAGTTATAGTGTATGTGTGTGTGTCTGTGCGTCTGTGTGCATTTCCCTACGCTAAAACTCTGTCAATTTTAAGCCTACAGATTCGAAATTTGATATACAGGGTACTAAGATTTGGGAAAATCGATGTGATAGGTTTTCGACAGAAATTTGGCGATTAAGTGGTCAATATTCAACGATTTGACCTTTGAGAACTCTACCAAACTCCTCCTACAATTTTGGATCTAAACACGTGGTATTTTAGATATAGATTCCTTGGACATGAATCTAACTTATTAACTTTACTGGATCCCTAAACAATAAATGTTAAGAGGTCATAATAGGGATCAAAGTTTAAAAAAATTGACCGTTTTTTTTCTCAGCATACACCTCAAAACACCTGGGCAACGCTGGGCACCGATTGCTAGTATATATATATATATATATATATATATATATATATATATATATATATATATATATATATATAAAATTGGAATTAGCAAGCGTAGTTCACTAATTAGTAATTGTTGCAAGGATTAACACTGGAACAGTAAATGGTGTGTGTCGCGTCCAAGGTAATAGTACCCAGAGTTATTTGTTTATAAATTTTCATCACCAATATATATTGAGTTTGATATAATAAATAATATTTTTGTAATAAATACGGCCCTTTAATAATCAATATGAAGCTTATATATATCGTAGCATTATGTTTAAGCGTATTTTTTTTTACCAGGGAACGCAAGACAGCGTGGAGGTATGTAACAATTTCGGTAACTTTTTTTTGTAATTATTTCTCTTAAAATTTCTTTGGTTGAGTAAGGTTTCTGGGGATATTAAGACAAACAATTTGTTACGTAATATTAGTTTGGAAAGAAAGAATTAAAAATAAACTGATCCGTAATTATCTCCGGAAAAAAAGAGAAAATAAAATAGGGATAGAAAATATTGCTGGACTTAAAAAAAGAGGAAAAAGAATGAAAATAGTTGTTAGATATTTCTTGTTTTGAATAGATGTGAATTCACAATAACACAATCAGTTTTATCTCCTAATTAAAAAAAAATGCACAATGCTTTTTGTTTTTTTATAATCCAGTTGACAATTATAATGGAAATATCGATTGAGCATTTGAAAGAGACGTATTCAAACACCTGAGTTCCTCGCGCCTGGAAAAGCTCATCCTTTATTGGCATGAACGATATGTTCATATTTTTCCTTAAACCCAATTGATAAAACAAACGTCTAAATTGTTAACAAAAATAACCCGCACATCTCACATACACATGTGTATAAAACGGCTGTGTGTTAGAATATAAATTAGTAATAAGACGATTATTATATTTTCTCCATCCCGATAAGATTACTGATTGTGTTTCCGATTACCCCCCTCCCCTAAAATGTAGAATTTATTTTTTGTTGATGGGGTACCTTACCGAACATAACTCATCAACCTGCTTTGCCCGATTGTAGAATACGCTTAAATATGGTATTTTAACTCACACACATTTCGTATTATTTTTATAAAATAATTATCTGTTTCCCAAATATATAGCAAACCGGACCCCCGCCGTAACCTGGTCGTAAAATACACTTAAATATATTTTAATTCAATTCGTAGTCTGTATGAATTAAAATATATTTTATCCGCATGAATTAAAATATATTTAAGCATAATATATATATATATATATATATATATATATATATATATATATATATATATAGTAATTTATAAAATATATTGCGATTAAGCTACACTGAATATTCGGCGTTTCATCCACTCTTGGATTCGTCAGGCTTATGCGCGAATTCTGTGGTTGTTTCTCGTTTTTATATGATCCCCTTCTGTTGGGGATTTTAGCTAGCCAATCAGCTTTCTAGTATCCACCGCGCCTCTTCCTATCAGCCAATGGGCATGCATTTTATCGAACAAAGGATCTGTTTTAGAACTAGTTTACTGGTTTAAGGCAGACCTTTTCCTTTTTTATATATGAATAAACATATGTGTACATACATGTATGCACATATATACATATATATATACATATATGTGTGATCATTTTTGTATATTCATGTTTATTTAATTTATTTATTTGTTTATTTTCTATTGTTTTTGTTAGTTTTAAAACTATTTTGTATCGCTATCCTAGAGTAAGTTTTATTTTGTGAACACAGTTGTTTGCTATTACTCTTCTACAGTTTAATAGATTTTGGGGTTCTTTAAAGTACAGGATAGCAAATTTTTCATGAAGACCATTTGATCTATCACTGGGACTTAGGTTGCTGGGTACCAGAGCATATTCCACACGCTGGTGGGTCATGTATGACGCAGCTTACAGGGCCTAAGCTCCTCTGAAGTTTTCTGGTAGGGTTACCTCACCCTTAGCCTTTGGTTAAAAGTGGAGGTCCAGTTATACGGCGCAGTACACACACCGTTCAGCAGAGCCGTTCAGCAGATCAGTTCTGCGTTGCAGTGGTCCGAACGTTCACGTGGGGTTGATTTGGCTGTTGTTTGCACAGTATGACGCTAAGAACTCTGTGTTCATTTAACAAGTGTTTACATCAGACCTTGCCCACCACATACACACATACACAAATAAATACACACGTTTAAACAGACAGGTGACATTTATATTATAGATTGTGAAAAAAACAAACAATAATACGATTTCATTATATACAAGATTCAAACAATTATATAATTATGAAGACATATGTAACGTCGGAGGGTATTATAAAGAAATCGATAAAGTATTCGATCAGAAATGTGAGAGCTAAAATACAAATTATTTATATAACGACTATATATTACATTTTTCAAATACGTACCATGGTTTCATTGCAACGAATATATCTATTAAAAAAGTTGTTAGAAGTCTATTCGATTTGTTTGTTAGTATGGTACGATGTTGATGGTTTTTTGGGGGATTTAAAAAATCCTTTTAAATAGCAGATCCTATGCAATGAAACCATAGAACGTCTCTGAAATATGCAATACATAGTTTTTATATAAATTTGTAAATCTATTACTGACCCCACGATTCTAATATTTTCCCTGATTAATATAAACTCATTTCGTACTAAATTCCCGATCCCGATGCAATTACCGAAGTTGATTCTGTCCAAATCTGAAACTATTTAATGATCAAGTTGTTATTTGTTAGATTACAACAAAAAGAAAACACCTTTAATATGCATATATTTTCTCAAACGTAAGAAAAAAAAACCCGCGCCCACACTAGTGTGAGACGTTTCTATACAGTTTCATGGGTAATTTAAAATCAATGAATATTCATTATTTCATTATTACAAATAGACATCCAGTTTGCGATTATGATATCGATTCCCCTATCCACAAGATTCCGATTTTTTCAGATTCCGTATTCCGATTTCGATTAATTGTCACAGCACAACTATATATATATATATATATATATATATATATATATATATATATATATATATATATATGTATATTTTAGATTTTAAGTTTCTATAACTTGGTTGAAGAATTCCAATATGGGTTTTTCATTCTTATATTTCTCATCGGTAGGTTGATGTGCGTTTTTTCTGCTAACTGACTTTCCTCGCTGTTCGATTCGTAGGGAAATCATGTGTAATTTTCGATTTTTAAGCGATTATTCGGAAAAATTTTACACAAATATGGAGGATTATTTTTTCATTTTTAAGTGATCCGCCCGTGATTTTTCATTTTAATATACTTTCACTGAAATATTTCTGTTATTTAAAAAGATATATATTTTCTTTACGTCACATGTGTGACGCTCATACATGAATTCCATATCTAATATAACATACTGACCCAACGGGTCACCGATAGTCTAGTAACGAATACACCCTTTGTTTGCACATATGAATAACGCGTACAGACGTACACTGGACAGTTGCAATTAAAACGGTTCATTTCAACTACTCGACATATTTTTTATACACACACACACACACACACACACACACACACACACATATATATATATATATATATATATATATATATATATATATATATATATATGTAATCGCGCCCAGTCGTAGAAATGTCCAGGTATGTATGTGGAGGCGCATTAATTCACTGAGTAAAATGCACCCTCAGTCTTCTTTAAGGTATGCATTTAGGAGAACTAAATTCTGGTGGAAAAACCTGCGATCTGCTGTATACTCTGTTCTGTGCCAGTTATCTGTACTGATTGGGGATTATCAGTAATACTCTGTTCTGTGCCAAAATCTGTAGAGGGTTCTACACATATCTTTCACCACTATAAACAAATCATTTGTGCTGATTACCGAGCAATTTAGTTGTTGTGGCGGATCCTCAAACGTCGAAATCGACGGGAGATTATATATATATATATATATATATATATATATATATATATATATATATATATATATATAAAGGGGATTAGAACAATAGTCTAAAGAGCAGAGTGTATTTTAATGTAATAGTAAAATTACTAATTTAATTAAAATACAGGGAAAGAAAAAGTGCTCGTTGTAATTTAGATATATAATAAGCTCGGTAGGTAAATATTCTAGAGCTAATTTAATATTCAGTAATGTGATTGATAATTTAAAATTCAAATTTGAATTTTAAATTATCAATCACATTACTGAATATATATATATGCCTATATATAGACACATATATATATATATATGTGTGTGTGTGTGTGTTTGTGCGTGCGTGTGTGTATGTTTGCGTTTATGCTTATGTGAAAAAACGCTTATTTAATTATATTTCACCCATAATTTATACCAACTCTTTAATTTATAAAGCTTTATGTAACTACAGAGCATATACAAATAAATGATGAAAAGTCTATATTCCAAATCCCAATGTGTTGTCCATCTTAATGTATATTTCTTTCAGAAAGTACAAATGTTCAATACTTGACAGCACCCGTTTCGTAGTGCAGAACCATTTATATAATTATTATACTATTTTTTAATCAATTATGTCTTGAACCATACTTACTTACTGTGTGTGTGTCTGATTTTGTTTTATTTTCAGTAGTTAGGTAACTTTTTTTTAAAGTAATGCATGATTTTAAAACGGACAAGGCAATCATTATCTTTTCCAGTTTTGACATGAGACCCAGACTAGCTTAGAAAACAGTTGGCGTTCTGCGAAAATACGAGATAGCTAAACCCTATCCGTCAAAACAAGTGTTCTTCTTAGTGCGAACCTGAGACCCAGGGGAACTTTAAAGAAATAAACCGGTAGGCAAACAGCCGCGAAAAGCAGTAAATATAATCCAATCTGCGCCCTTCCTTAGTTTAAGTGTGTGTAGTTCCCGTTTCACGTTTGTCGTTAACCGGATCTTTGAGGAATGGCAGCTGTGGTTTTCATTTCCAACTTCTGGAATGCATTCTTCATTATTCTGAGACGCGTTTGCTAATTCGTAATTGGATCGTGTTTACTGATGGCAGGACGGAAGAGCGTTCACTGCGGGTTAAACTAAGTTCACTGAGATTTGCTCATTTGCTATTGAGCTTTAAAAAATTGTTGAAGTAGAAAACGTGGAACACATTGAAGAGAATATGAGACACGGTGTAAAAGAACATTTTATCTCGATGGAGTTTGTTTCTAAAAGTGACAAGAACGACCTCAGAAAAAAAAATATATATATATACATACATTTTAGTAGGTACCTATATATGTGTGTGTGTTTAAAATTATATATATATATATATATATATATATATATATATATATATATATATATATATATATATAAATAAGTCCAGGTTGGTATGTGGAGGCGCTTTCGAATCGGGTTTCGAATCCTGAGTTCGGATGTGTCTAACTGATGAGCCCAAATGAGGGCGAAACTCGAGTCTTGGACTTCCGGTTCTTTGACTGTCATGGCTCTTGTGGGCTGCGACGTTGTTTGGCTGTGGAATTTATTATATATATATATATATATATATATATATATATATATATATATATATATATATATATATATATATACTAGCATTTCGCCCCGGCGTTGCCCGGGTGTTTGAGTGTGTCTGTTGAACAAAAAAAAATGTGAAAGTAGGAAGGCAGGCTCGAACCCGTATCGCAAAGGAGGAAAAGAACGGGGTAAAAACCTAACGTCTATGCTGTTACGACCACCGCCAAAACGGAAGTGGCATTTTTAAAAAGAAATTAAGGCTAAACAATCTAAAGGAAATGATAACTTTCAAAAATATCGGCGAAAAAAGTGATCCCCCCCCTGTAGAAAAGTGCCTAGTTGAAGGGGAAGATATTAATGTTTTTAGCAAATTTTTCGATATTTGTCTTATGAAAGGTTGAACTTCAAAACGATACTGATCTTAGTAAAATTCGTCGGCTCTATTGAAAGTGTTAGACAGACATGCGAACATACTTACATACATACATACACACATTTATATATTGGTAACTAAAATTTTTCGACCCAAACTAATGAAAAAGCTTGCCCTATCTCTGAATACACTTAAAGTAAAATTTTAAATATTTAGAGCAGAAATTGTCTGAGTAATTTGGAAGAGACCGAAGATATCACTTTTTTTAAAAACCTTGACCCCTATTAAGAATCCTTAATATTTATTCTTTTGGGCTCAAATCATGTTAATAAGTTAGATCCATGTCCAACGAATCTATATCTAAAATTCACGTGTTTAAACCAAAAAATGTAGGAGGAGTTTGGTAGAGTTCTCAAAGGTCAAATCGTTTAACTTTGACCCCTAAATCGCCAAATTTATTTCCGACATCTGATTACATCCATGCTCCCAAATCTCAGTACTCTGTATATCAAATTTCGAATGTGTAGGCTTCAAATTGAGAGAGTTATTGCGTAGGGAAATGTACACAGACACACTGACACCCCCACTATCACTTATATATATATATATATATATATATATATATATATATATATATATATATATATATATATATATATATATATATTAGTCAATAAAAAGAGAAAATAAAGTTATAAAATGTACGGAGTAATATATATATATATATATATATATATATATATATATATATATATATATATACACATGTGAAGGGGGAAATTAGAGGCGTTGGGCAAGTGGTATCTCTTTATACTATTGTATTCCCAAGAGTAATCCTTTTCATCAGAAGAATTGAGTAGATGTTAGATAACATAACAGGGATGAGATGTTATATTAGGAATCGTTACCAAGTACGTAATACGTCCACTTTATGTATACCTTATTAAATAAATCTCTCTATATATATTACTATACAATTTTATCCCTTTATTTTCTCTTTTATTGACTTATATATAAACACCCAAAACAATTTCTTCAGCTTTGTATTAATCCGATGAGTCTCCTCTTAGAGAATTTTTTTTTATTTTCTTCCTTTAGACTGCTCATATATATATATATATATATATATGTATATATATATATATGTATATATATATGTATATATATATGTATATGTATATATATATGTATATGTATATATATATATATGTATATGTATATATATATATATGTATATATATATGTATATGTTTGGAGGTACAGTATTTATATATAGTTTTAAATAAAATAGGCGGAAGTTTCTCAAGAGCTCTTTCGGCTATCATCTCATCAGTAAAAAATCGATAACCATATGTTGGGCCAACATGCTTGAATCATTTGACTCGTATAAACCAGCATGGTATATCGAAGATCAGACAAAGGAGGATTGGGTCTGGTAGTCTCCCTCCTTCTACAGCCTTAGACTCTGCTACGGGCCAGCAACCCGTGCTGTGCCGATAGATATAAAATAGAATGGTTCAAGGTGCTATATAGAGCGGATTCCAGAAACCATTTAAAGATTTTGAATTCTGTCTCTATTGCGGTGCGTAAGCCTTCTTTGTGTCAGCAAAAGGAAACAGTAAACGCATTGTTTCTCTTTGGGGAACTTTGAATCTTTTCTCCCGTTTTTCCCCCTCGTTGTACCAATATTTTAATCGTTTTTAAACGTTAATAAACGTAATTTTAGATGTTCCCGTACCTTTGGCACATTCAATAGTTCCCCATTAGAACTCTTTAAAGTTTCGAAATTTTATTATGTTTTACGCTATCTATTTTTCCTGATGAGATGATAGCCGAAAGACCTCTTGAGACACTTCCGCCTATTTTATTTAATATATATATATATATATATATATATATATATATATATATATATATATATATATATATATATATATATATATATACTGTGTAAGCAAAAACACAATACTTCAAAACAAGCTGTTGGTGGCAACAAAAAGTGTATTTCAATTTACGATACAATTGTTTCCATGTCCAGTTCGACAATTTCAAGCATTATGTTGTTTGAACATTTTCAAAACCAGCTTTTCTTCAGACTTTATGAATAAACACACTTTTGGCAATGGAGCACTTTTTGAAGAGAAGGAAGGAAGAGAAACTCCCTAGCTATAAAGGGATGCGGGAAACATCTACCGTTGTTGTGGTTACGGAATATCCCATTTAAACATTAATATATCGCCTAATGTTTGTATCCTTATTTAAGAGCAGAGTCATGACAAGTTGCTACAGATAGCCCTAACCATTTAAAAAAAAATAAATATATATCCCATTCGTTGCGTTCCTAAGTATGATCTTGTTATTTCTTTGTTACCCAATACTTAATTTAAAAAAAATTTTTGTTTTGATATTATGGCCGTAACAGCCTTGCCAAAATGTTACGGTTAGTTTTAGTTTCGTATTATTGGCAGGTAATGTTTATAGATTATCGTTATATTTGTGCTCCGATTTAAGACCTTTTTAGTTTCAAAGTTTAATTAAATACGAGAGTAAATAAAATGGGTGTATTAAAGATATATATAAAATTTTTTGTATAATATTACGGGTGAATATTCTAATCTATTTATTGTTATTTAATGTTTAAGATTCATTGTTATTCTACTTGAAAATGTTTTCATATCGTTAAGTGGTATAAAATGAAGGGAGATAATCTAATTATATTGTTAAATATTGTTAGTTAATTTTGTTTGAAATTATATATGTATATATATATATATATATATATATATATATATATATATATATATATAATTTTAATAAAATAGCGAAATGCCGCTGGATCACAGATCGTATAATACTGTCAGCATAAATATAATACGAACATGAATATTTATAAGATGACCCAAAGGTGATAGAGAAAGCTCTATATGCGAGATAAATGGATACAATTCTGAGTTTAAATATGTAGTATTGCAATAAAACATATTAAAGATTTCTTTTTAATCTCTTTATTTTTATAAATAGCTCGTTTCATTGCAGAGTATCTGTATAAGTATTGGTTTTAAACTATCACTTCAATTTGGATTTTCAGTTTATATGCTAATTGCAAAATTTTTAATTACCTAAATCTATTTTGCTAACAATATTTCCTCCAATGAGAAAATCCACGTGTACAGAAAATAACTTTAATAATCATTTATGCTCCTTTGTTAAACAATACATTTTGTTGCAGTTCTACATAATTTAACTCGGAATTTCAGTATTCCGTATATATATATATATATATATATATATATATATATATATATATATATATATGTGTGTGTGTGTGTGTGTTAAGATCTCTCTTTGTTTCCCCGTGGAATTATCTTTGGATGGTGCAACCTACCGAATGCTAGGTATCTACTTGTTTTTTTCTCCAGAGACTCTAAATGTCAGTTTCAGACTTCTAATACCATCCTCCGGCTCAATGGTTTAGATCTTTCCTCCACGCAGTTAACTGGGTATATTTTCCGTATTCTTTTTAAAATTATTTACATGAACGAGGTAGCATGTATGGTTAAGGGAATGATACAGATATTCCTAATTATCCTGTATTTCTCATATTGAATATTAAATTCATTCATCGCCTATTCTTCCTGGGCATGCGACATCCAACCAAGATGCTAGACGTCCACAGGATATTTCAAAACACAAACCGTCCTATCATTTTTTTTAAAGATTTCAAGCATCCAGTCAAGCACACTTGTCCAGATCCCTATTGCACTTGGTTCAATTCCAAGGCAATTAAAAATTATTTTTATAAGCTTGATAGTTCCCATGAATGTGAATGAAGACTATTTTCTATAATATTATTGTTTTATTACAGTACGAATAAAAAAAAATAATTTTCGTTATTTTATCTCTTAACACCACCGTTTATAACAAGATCAATGGATACACTAACTTCAACTAGACTTGCTACTCTACTTGTCTTGAACCAGATAGCTATTCCAAGTTTAACAACCTCGTTTTTTTAAGGTGTAGCTATAGTGAATGTTTTATAGTATATGACATGTTTCCAACAGTTGTTTCTGCTTCTGTTCTCAGGATTTTCTTCTTGATAATCAGCTGAAAAAAGTGTCAGGTCCTGATATTGTGACACTCTATATTGTGTCACATTGTATAGTAGCAGTTCTTTCAGTAGAACCATACAGGTCCTGGATATGACCTTAAACTATATCCGGTGGTGAGGCGCCAGCTTGCGGGCTTTAGGGAGTGTGGAGCCACCCTTTTATTTACACTGCTCCTAATGGGAGTACCTGTTAGCGTCCCAACTATGGGTTAAATAGAAACCAACTTGAAAACAACAAACATATTCTATTAAAAGCATTTTCTTCAAAATCTTTGGATTCAGCATTAAATAACTTGAAAAGGGTTGATATGCCGTAAAACAAAAGTAAAGTAAAGTAGAACCATACAGCATGGTGTCAGATGAGTCACATTCCATATTCAGACAAATCTAGTGTCCAGTCCCGCCAAACATTCACGAGAAAAACCCGTTTGGCTGTAAACAATATCAATAATTTCCACCACTCTATATCCGTGCCTAAATTTAAACGTAGATTCCATGAACAAAGTTTCTTTCTTAGAACTGCACAACTGTGGAACTCTCTTCCGTTTACTTGCTTTCCAGGTGATTACAATATGACCGTCTTCAAGTCCAATGTAAACAAGTTCTTGATGAGCTGTTCCCCTCAAGTGATCCAACTTACCACATTTACACTTCTAACGATTACTATGATATTGCCCTTTTGACCACTGTACATTTTACCCTTATCCTTGAGTGGCCTCTGCGCCTTGATAAGTAGTGATTCTTTTATAAAAAGAAAATACCTACACTTAATGTTTCTGAGATCAATTAAATGTGTATGCATTGATCACCAAATATTTAGCTTGAGAAACGATTTTTTTCTTCGATTTTTCACTCGAAATAATGCATATTACCACTTAGAGATGAAGAGCTATTATTTAGTCTTATGTCTGGGTAGGGGCTATGGCAAATTGAGCAAGGAGATGCATTTTCATATTGTTGTACATAAACCCATTTACTAAACTCTGCCATTAGGAGAGCAAGGAGCGTTCTAAAAACACCCGTTTCCCGTGACCCACCCTGGATTTAAATTTCTGCAAGTTAGTAAACCCATGGAGGCAGGAAAGAGAATTCAAAAGAAGAAAAGAAACTAATAGAAGAATTATATAAGAAAACTATTCTCTCTTCAAAAAGAAGAAGAGACGAAACTATTATCGTTGAAGGTTGATACGGATCTCAAAATAAATAGATGGGATTTCGTTACTAGCGGAGTAAGTAATGGAGTATATATGTCAAAAGGCACAGCTGCTATAGTTCATCAGAAAACACTGAACCAAAGTACTTGTAAAACAAGGAGAGTGATGCAATATTGCGGCGAACCTGATTCATAGTGTAGTACCTGTTCGAGGTGAAACTGTTTTTTTATATTGTATAAGATTATGAGGCTGGTGTTAGATGCACCACTGAAGATGTGGCAAGAAAAGACTAGAAAACAGTACTGAACGAATGGCCGTGTTGTTATTGTGCAAGGATATAGGATATTCTTATGCGTGTGTAATTTTCTAGCACGATAGAAAGAGCCGATTATCGTTTGATCTTGTCAATGACAAAATTTCGAGCTTCTTTATAACCCTTAGTCGCCAGTGTTGTGAATTGGGAAGTGTCCGAAAAACTCAAGTCAGAATTTAGTTGAAACCAAATATACTGAATTGAAAAACCAATACACCAAGATTAGTTACACATTAGTCCGATGGCCAAGTGTTTAGTATTGGTGCAGAGACATATTTTAGCGGTGTTACTAGCGAGTGTAACTCATAATTATATATAGAATGGATAGCACAACAGTTAGTTTATGAGCATACGATCTTCTCCTCTTGGCTGTTATATATGATACAGTAAACGTGTCCAATCATCGATATAAATTAGAGTTGCCAGACTATAATAAATATCTCAAGCAAAATCTGTCAGAAAAGGGCTAAAATAGCCAAATTGATGTTTTTACAAACAAAAAAAAAACGAAATTGAGTGGGGAAAAAGTGTAGTAAAAATATAAACATTTATATATTTTTCACGTCAGTATTGTTATTTTTGTGCGCTTACGTAGGTTGTTGATGTTTTAAACCGACTCATTCCATATGCATTTATGTATGTAAGAGTTTTGCTCCCACATATTTACGGATTTAAAAAAAAAATACGTGAAAAAAAAAATATATGGAAGTTTGTTTTAAAAAATATATTGCACCAATATCTTTTAATTTATTCAAATATTCTTTCAAAAAAAAAAAAAACAAGTCAGAAGATTATATGAAAAAATATTTTGCATCAATACTTTTTTAAGGTCAACAATTAGACACGTTTACACATAATGCTTTAAGTTTTTCGATATTCTTTGTTTATTTGTTATATCTATTCAAGTTAAGTTGTTTGGTGGGTTGTGTATGACGGAACTTATTTATTTTATTATAAATCTAAAAAGTTAATTAATGAACAAGGCTATGCCAACAGCATATTCTTCTGACTGTTTTGATTCTTGAGTATATATCCGACGCAGTAAGACACAGTTATCCAACTGAGAACCACATCACTCTATATAAAATCATATAAGATATTAACGGATACACACTCGAGAGTCAAAACAATAAAAGAAATATGCTGTAGTTCTAGCCCTATTAATGACAGTTGTTTTAGCAATGGAAATGATATTTCAAAAGAAAAGGGTTACTAATGACATTCGCATCCGAATCGTATGCATAAAATGCCGACCTAACGATGAACAGTGCTTTCGTAGTTATTGTTCGACATATTTTAAACTGTTCAACTTCCAGAGCCCTCAGAAAGTGGCCTGCGTATGCGTCAGTATATTTACAGCATCGTATTTTCTATGGATTGGAGAGATAAGAATAGCGTCGTAACTGAAGCATGTATCTACATGAGAAACAACTTGTATTAATAAAATGTATACACTATGCAATATATATATATATATATATATATATATATATATATATAACTACTTCATTTACTCACATAAAATTAATATACGAAAGTATAGATTTATGCGCAAACTTTAAGTATTTACTTCCAAAGTGCCCAATACGTAGGTAGAGCTAGTTAGTAATTTATAAAATATATATGGCGATTAAGCTACACTGAATATTCAGCGTTTCATCCACTCTATGATTCGTCAGGCTTATGCGCGAATTCTGTGGTTGTTTATTGTTTTTATATGGTCCTCTTCTGTTGAGGGTTTAATTAGCCAATCAGCTTTCTAGTATCCACCGCGCCCTTTCCTATCAGCCAATGGACATGCATTTTATCGAACAAAGGATCTGTTTTAAAACTAGTTTAGTTGCTAAAGGCAGACATTTCTTTCTTTTATATATATATATATAAATATACATATGTGTACATACATATAGGCACATATATATACATATATATATATACATACATATATGTGTGATCGTTTATGTATATTCATGTTTATTTAATTAATTTATTTGTTTATTTTCTATTGTTTTTGTTAGTTTTAAAACTATTTTGTATCGCTATCCTAGAGTAAATTTTATTTTGTGAACACAGTTATTTGCTATTTCTCTTCTACAGTTTAATAGATTTTTGGGTTCTTTAAAGTACAGGATAGCAATTTTTTCATGAAAGTATAATTTACACGGGCCGTCTAAATGCCTACACGTGGTAGCTTGTCTTATTATTTTCCATTCGACTACCGGCGAATGTCCGCTTTCGTTGAGTTCCCAGTATTTATTCGCTAGTGTTGTTTTTATACGGTGTTTTTTATTGTTGAATGTACTTTTGTGGTCATAGTATCTGGTTTTGAAATCTAAGGAAGTCATGCCTACGTAATATTTCTTGTAATTCGGGTTTCCTTTCGCAAATATTGTAGCCTGATAAGCTACGCTTTTTGTTAGACATTTATTTTGAACTGGGCAAAGTGTGCGGTGTCTACAGTTGCATTTATCTTGTTCGTTATTAGTATTTTTATTTATGGTATGGTTGTTCTTGTCCGGGGTTGGTTTATTATTATTATTATTATTATTATTATTATTATTATTGTTGTTATTATTATTATTATTTCTGCTAGTGTTAGTTTTATTTTTGTCATGGTGTCTACTTTTTTATTGTTTATTTTTTGTTGTTTACATCGTTTTTATTTAGTACTTTGTTATTATGTGCTTTAATTATCATCTCTAAATTTTCGCAACAACTGTAGGATAACTTTAGGGTATTTTTATTGAAGATTTTGTGCAAGGGGTTGATTGCGGGAAAGTTTTTTTCAATAAGATCTAGCAATTTCTTGCCAAGTTTTGTTTTTAACATTTGATTGTATGGGGCCGTATACCAAATTATAGTTCTCTTTCTTCTATTTTTGATTTTATTATAGTTGTTGGTGTTTTGTTGCTTATATTTGATATCGATATTTTTGTATCCACTATTTTTTAGGGCTGTTAGTAGATATTTGTTGACCTGTTAAGTGTATTTTCATCGCTTGAGTTATTACTGAGTCTACATACGATCGAGTTAGGAATCTGTTTTATAATTGATGGTGGGGGATTGGACTTAGGGTTTACGTAAATTGGAGTAGCGTTATCTTTAAGTATGGTTCATATGTGTTTTTATCTAAGTTTAACGCGACGTCCAGGAAGTTTGTTATTTTTATGTTAGCTGATACGTCTTCTTTTAGGCCTAGATTTTTCATTTCCTTGTGTATGATTTTTTTATGGCTAGTCCGTCATCTCTATATAGGCCGATATCCGTAGTATCGAATATTCTTGTGAAGGTATATAGAATGAATATTCCTTCAAGATCTGATGACTCTGCAGAGTCCTTGGCACCCATCGCCAAATCAAACGAATTTTTCATTTTAGTTTTTATCCATTGGTTATTGTTATTTATTAGAACTGATTTTCTACATCTCTCTATCTCTCTCTTCCTCTTATTTGGTCTTTCTAATGTGTATGCGTTTTGAAATGGGTGACTCTCCCATCACTCTCTCTGTCGGTCTCTCGCTTTTTGTTTTCTCTCCTGTCCTTCTCTATATCTCAATCACTTCATATCTTTTCGTTGTGTATGCGTTTCTGATTTGGAATGAGGAGATCTCCTTTCATCTTTTTCTATCTAATCCTCCATTACATTCTCTCACTTGTTTCCTGCTCCTCCTCTTTCTATATATAATGTTTCCCTCTCTTGTTTACTATGTGTGTTCTCCTCTACTCCCACCCATCTCATTCTCTCTCTCATATGTATATATATATATATATATATATATACACATATATATGTATATAGAAATCATTATTATTATTTTTATTATTATTATTATTATCATTACTATTATCATTATTATCATCATTATTATTATTATAATAATAATTATTATTATTATCATTTTTATCATTATCATTATTATTATTATCATTTTTATTCTCATTTTATTATTATTATTGTAATTATTATTATTATCATCATTATCATTATCATTATTATTGTCATTATTATTATTATTATTATTATTATTATTATTATTATTATCATGCGGGATTGTGACTGAGAGTGTTTTTGAACATGTTAAATCACCGAAATTTACACCTTTATTTTCACGCTAAATAAAAATAAAGCAATAAGTACAGATCTTGCTATTCTTGTTAAAAAATCACAACATGAATTTATAACGACTATCTACTGAGAAACTACCAATTACGAATTGTAGTTCGAATCAGATTGGTCCAGCTTAAACGGAATCAAAAATCAATCTGATAACGTTCTCTGGTTCAGCAGGCCTCGTCAATTTTTTATGCCAGCAAGATCTCTAGGGAAAATGGGATTTAATCAGATCTATTCTTATTAAACAACGAAGATTCTGTTTTATTCTTTTTTTTTTTAATCAGTAAATGTTAGTGATTAGCGATTCAGAAAAACAAAGTGTCCTGTTTATATTAAACTATTTAGAATCGTCAAAGTTCGTCTCATTTATTTCAGTGACATTTGAGAATAATTGTTTTTTCTCCTATCGTAAACGTTACTCTGTTTGCATCGCTATTATTACACGAGCCATGACTGAATACGCACTTGTGTCACGTATATTCTTGATTCGTACAAATGAAAAAGACCATAAAGACCTAGTTAGTACAAGAAATAATAATAACAAGAGAAGAACGGTACCAGCGGCGGACTATTTATCGGAATCGGGAATCGGAATAATTGGAAATATTCCGGTAGAGGTATCGGTATCAAAAGAAGAATTGTTTTCGCCTAGATTCCACACACGTTTTTTTTATTATTATGCATTGACTTTCCGTTGTTTTTCAATTTTCAGACAAGTAAACAATAGAGATGAATAACTTAAAATCTGTGAGGTATTACAGTAATAGATATCATTAACGAGATATTTGTAAAATTTTATATATATATATATATATATATATATATATATATATATATATATATATATATATATATATATATGATTGTTGAGCTGAATTAAATCCGACGATATGAAATAAAATGGAGGTGGAAGGATCTGAATACTCAACGTGTCGCCCGATTTATGTGGGCTTCTTCAAGAAGGATGGTCATTGACGAGAGAGTCGGAGAATTGGGGCTATATATAATGATGGGGGAGAGCAGCGTGTTTTGCTTATGTAAATTAGATGTCATATATACATGTATATACATTTTTTGAGAGAAAATAAATTATAGTAAACTAGTGTGGTGGATTACGTCTAAAAGTTAAAATATCGTAATTTCACTTAATTTTATTATTTTACTTATTTACTGTTTATATTTTATCATTATCTATTCTTAAACTCCATTTTATCAAATCCTATTCTTATTTTTAGACACCGTCTTTTAAGTTACTACGCTATTTTATCCCAATTCAATTATATCTAATTAAAAACAAAAAAAACTTCCTTCGTAATCTCGTGTCATTTTATTTATTTAATCTCTCACCGCTATATTTCCAGACGCAATTTTTTAAAAATCTCTACGATATTTCACCTTTTAGACGTAATCCACCACACTAGTTTTTTTTTTTTTTTCATAAAATGTATATACATGTATATATGCCATCTAATTTACATAAGGAAAACACGCTGTTCTCCCCCATCATTATATATAGTCCCGAATCCGACTTTCTCGTCAATGACCATCCCCCTTGAAGAAGCCCGTATAAATCGGGCGAAACGTTGAGTATTCAGGTCCTTCCACCTCCATTTTATTATATATATATATATATATATATATATATATATAAATATATATATATATATTTATATATATATATACATACACACAGATATCTCTCTCTCTCTCTATATATATATATATATATATATATATATATATATATATATATAAATTGTAAGTTATGAAAATATATACAGAAATCAAGCGACACAGAATATTGCGTGTTTCTCTGAGAATTCATCAGTTTAATGCAAAAAGTTGTGGCTATCGCGCTTTTACATATGCTATTAAATTTTATAGTCAGGCAATCAGCTTCCTAGTTGTAACCGCGTCCATCCTAATTAGCCAATAGGCGGCCACGTACAGGACAAAGGCACAGTTTACCTGTTGTTCACCCATTTTCTTTGTGCGTTTTATGAGTAGGATAGATATTCTTTGCTTGTAGTAAGCTAGCCTATTTTCAGATGAACAGACTCAGGAATTGTACTGAAATCAGGAAAGATATTGGAAGCTTCTGATAATTACATGTCACTAACTTGTGTGTAATCTCTGCGGTTTTTATATACGTCATGTACTTATAATTAACAATGGTTATAAAAGGGCTCGGGCCGTTGATAAAAGGGCTCGGGCCGTTGATAAAAAAAAACATTCTCAACGTGGTAACGTCTCAGTTACTTTCTTATATGGTCGTATCGTTACCGAATCAATGTTCTTGCTCTTCTGTGAATACAAAAGAATCCGGATATAGATTTAATACAAAAACACACCCACATACGCGGATATATATATATATATATATATATATATATATATATATATATATATATATATATATATGTGTATGTGTGTGCATGTGTGTGCGTGTGTAACAAACTCTGCGTTCGTATAAATATATATATCTATGTATACACATATAAATATAAATATATATATACACATGTATATACATACAGATCCACATATATATACACATATATATATATACATATAAATACATATACATATATGTACATATATATATATATATATATTTACATACATATATAAATATACCCATATATATATACATACATACATAGATACATGCATATATATATACATATATATGTATATATATACATATATATGCATATATATATACATATATATATAGATATATGTAGACACATATATGCATATATATACATATCCATATATACGTATATATATATCCATATATACATATATAATATAAATATATACATATATATATATATGTGCGTATATATATACACAGACAGATAGGCACAGATCGCAAGCTGCACACACTTATACGTACACACAGAGACATATATATATATATATATATACATATATATATATATATATGTACGTGTGTGTGTGCTTGTTCATTCATAGAATGTTTTTTCTGAGATACAACGTGAATAAAAATTAATACACAAGTTTTTATTACTTTTCTGAATATTTTTCTTTTATTGGGCATAACATTACAAAAGTATTCGAAAAGGTCCTTCGAAAGTACTTGGTGGAATTCCTCAACAACCACAGTCTGTTCAATCCAGGGCAGCATGGGTTCAGAACCGGAAGATCCTGCTTAAGTCAGCTTCTAATCAATCATGATAGGATCATTAATACTCTAGACAATGAATGTAATGTCGACGTGATATACCTAGACTTTGCAAAGACGTTCGACAAAGTGGACTTTGCAGTAACCATCGAAAAGCTCCAACATCTTGGAATTGGAGGTAAATTGATCCTATGGCTTAAATCATTCCTAACAGATCGTTACCAGCCAGTTGTAGTAAATAGCTCTGTATCTCCCCCGACCAAAGTGCTATCTGGCGTTCCCCAAGGTTCAGTACTTGGTCCGCTGCTGTTCCTCGTACTAATCGGTGACATAGACGAAAAAGTCAAATCGTCTTTCGTCTCAAGTTTTGCCGACGACACCAGGATTGGCAGGAAAATAAAAGATTCTTCTGATGTACAAGCTCTCCAAGATGATCTAGACGCTATCTACCAATGGGCGGATGACAACAATATGCAGTTTAACTCCGGGAAATTCGAGTGTATCGAATACGGTAGAAGGAAGGACCTGAGAGAAGCATCAAAGTACTCGACCCAAGACGGGAAGCTACTTAAAACCAAAGATACTGTGCGCGATCTGGGAGTAACGTTGGATTCTGATGGTACATTCACCTCCCAGATCGACAAAGTTTGTTCAACTGCACGGAGCCTTTCCAGTTGGATTCTACGCACTTTCAAAACGAGACAAAAAAACCTAATGCTGACACTCTAGAAGTCGCTGGTGTTGCCGCACATTGATTACTGTTGTCAGCTGTGGACTCCGGACAGAAAAGGTCATATTCAAGCATTAGAGGCCATCCAGAAGTCGTTTCTAAGAAAGATAACTGGTTATAGTCAATTGAATTATTGGCAACTGCTGGATACGTTGAATATCAAATCGATTCAACGCAGGAAAGAAAGATATTCAATCATCTATATCTGGCGTATGATGGAGAACCAGGTGCCCAACGCTGGTATACAGCACCATATCTCAAAACGTGGCAGAAGGTGTCTGGTACCACCCTTAACCAGTGCCAGGGACAACTGGATCCGACGGCTCAGGGAATCGAGTTTAAATTCCCGGGGTCCTACGCTCTTCAATTGCCTGACACGTAACATCAGAGAGATCACGAACTGCAAAACAGAATCGTTCAAGTCGGCGCTGGATACCTGACTGAAGTCTGTACCAGACGAACCTCATATCCCCGGTTATTACGTTATGAGACGCAGTGAATCCAATAGCTTACGCTACATGCTTGTCTGTGTAAAGAGGGACAGCGAAAAGGTGCAGCGGTCTATTGATTCGACGCCGCCTATACCGTCCCAACTGGAGGCCACTTGCCGCAGTGACCTTGGAGGGATCTGACCGCCGAAAGACATCACACAAATCACACAAAAAAACATTGCATGCGAATGTTTTAGTTCCCAGAATTTGCACATGAATATATAATTGTTCCTCAAACTGTAGCTTGCACAAGCATGGGCTTCATCAGCACGTAATAAAGAAATTTCAAAGGTTGTTAAAGACAACGAACACTACCTTCACAATTAATACAGTTGGCTTACATTTTATTTAGTGAATCTCTCCTATTAACGTTATATCTTGAATGAAAAACTATTTATGGTACTTTTATTAGACTGTTGAGCTATCTAAACCAGACTTTTGTGCTATTCATTTTGGTAATGTGTGGCATGCGCTGTATTGTTTTATATTTTCAACATGCCCAACATTTTTTTCACTTCTTTTCTGTTTTGGTAATTTATAACTACAATATATTGAGGTTTAACTTAATGACAAAATTAGTAAATTCAAGTATTACTACAAATATAATTTGCTGATTTCCTTATATCCTCTGATGAGAAGAATAACAAGAATAGCATTCTTTGAAACTCCGCAACATCAGGACTTTGTAAATTGTTATTTTGGAGTATTCAGTCGAACAATACATTTTGATTGTAAGGTTCATCTTACAGTTTTAATTTCCTTTTTCCTTATAATAAGCTTTACTCTCTAGTTCGTCTTGAGCTGTGTTATTCGGTTGGGCTTAAAATATCTATATATAAATATTGTTATTTATATTACTTTGAAGATTTCCATTGCGTATATCAGGTAAACGCAACATCCATTTGATTTCATTTATATTTCATTTATATACAGCCCTGGTCAAAATCATAAAACCACTTACGAAAGTAAGCGTTTACGCATATTATTGAAGTTTTAATCAAACAAATGGATGAAACCATTGCCAAAAGGGAAAATATGGTGGGAAAAAATGAAATCTGCTTCATTCGAAACCTTAACCCTGATCTAATAATTATTAAGAATAACAAAACATTTTCACCTGGTCAAAATGATAAGACCACTTTAATAAAATCGGCTAGTTTTGAAAAAATGAATACGAAACGCTTTCTATGTTACTAAAAGCAACTTGTTAGTGGATAAAAAAAAAACATCTTACTAAATTATAAATGGCATAAGGAGAACTATTATCAGAGTTTGAGAGAGGAAGGATCTTTGAGCTTAATAGGGGTGGACTCTCCCATCGATCCATTGCAAACGAAGTGAATCGTAGCAAAACGGTCATCACAAATTTTTTAAGAAATCCAGATCAATATGTCCACAAAAGAGTCTAGGTCGCCCCCTAAAAAATAACCATATATCTGGATCGCCGTATCAAAAATGTTTTTACAAAACCTCCAGTATGAGCTCAAGTCGATTGAAAAGCCAAACAGCAGCAGAATGTAGTCCTAAAAACCTTCAGAAAGCATGTGAAAATGAAGGGTTTCAATCATTTAAAGCGATTGCAGAAACCACGCCTTCTTGAACAGCACAAAATTAACCGACCTAATTATGCAGCCAAATACCAGACTTGGGATGAAGAAAAGTGGGAAAATGTAATTTTCTCCGATGAGAAAAAGTTTAATCTAGATGGTCCAGATGGATTTCAACACTATTAGCATTATAAAAATTTTCCCACAGAGACTTTTTCAACTCAGCATAGTGGAGGAGCATCTTTAATGATCTGGGATGCTTTCTCGTCAGTTGGGACCCTAAAGTTGCAAGTAGTAAAAGGCCGGCAAACATCATAGAAGTACATTTCAATGCTTGAAAATGCTTCTATCAGGACTGAAAGTCCACGTTTGTGTGGAAGAAATTGGATTTTCCAGCAAAACAACGGTGCAATACACACTTCTCAACAAGCACGAGAATACTTTTCTTCAAATAATATAGAATTGTTAGATCATCCAGCATGTTCTCCGGACCTCAATCCCATTGAAAATATTTGGGGATGGATGGCAAAAGAAGTGTTCAAGGATGAAACCCAGTATGATTCGATTAAGGAACTTTCTGATTCAGTTTTGAGTACATGGGATAAAATTCCTTCGCAACTGATAAAAACGTAGTCGCAAGCATGCCGAAGAAAATTTTTGAAACAATTCGTAATAATGGAGGCTATACTAAATACTGGAACCCTTTTTAGTAATCTATAATTGCCTTTTGTTAGATAAATTATCAGTGGTCTTATCATTTTGACCAGGTGAAAATGTTTGTGTTTAAAAAAATAATTATTAGATCAGCGTTTAGGGTTCGAATGAAGCAGATTTCATTTTTTCCATCATATTTTCCCGTTTAGCAATGGTCTCAACGATTTGCTTTATTAAAAATTCGATAATATGAGTAAACGCTTACTTTCTAAAGTGGTCTTATGATTTGGACCAGGACTATATATATATATATATATATATATATATATATATATATATATATATATATATATATATATATAAACGAATATGAAAGTCATCTTTCAGTAAGAAAATTATTATTAAGAATAAGAACAGGGGTGGGGTTCAGCAGTGAGTAAAAGAAGGTTGGTTGGATTTTTTCTGTGTTTGGTATTTTGTCTGCGTTGGGGTCAGAGGATGAAGGAGTATGGTTTGGGTGTAAGAAAGATTCGTTGCTGCTTCCCTTAATGTGTCTGTTTTCAATAAAATCACCCAATTATCTCCCTTTCATACTTTCATTCTCTGTTTCACTTGTAACTTCTCTTTCCGCGACAGCAGTGAATTAGTAGCAACAGTAGTCTCTGAAGCGGCGTGGTTGCTATGGAAACCACTCATTAAAGGCGTCGCTCACCTGATTACATATATTTTACAATTTTGAACATCATAAAATTCATCATAACGTTTGTTTTTACTGTACGAACATTGAAAACTTTTTTCACAATAAAGCTGAGAACGCTGTAATAATTGTATGGAATAAAGTCGAAAAATGAGTGAGAGGTGAGGCTCTAAAGCAGTTCTAAATGAGTAAAATTCCCACTTACCCATATATTCAAACACTACCGCATTTGAATGATAGGTCTGTGTGTGAGTGTGTGTGTTTGTGTTTGGCTGTCTATCTGCATGTATGTGTCTGTGTGTATATTTATCTACAGGGCAGTCAAAGAAAACAGGAGAGAAATTTACTTTCGTAAACGTGAGGAGAAAGGGAGAAGTGAAACAGGTTTATAACAAGACAGCTTGTCCTGCAACACTTAATCATATTTTCATTATGTGAGTCCTATTGGGGTAGACTTTCCCCCGATCCGTATTTCTTGATGTGTCTCAACTGGCGGAAAATCTCTTTTCGAAATCGCTGTTTCATCGATTTATTTTAAAAGTCGCATGCCTATTTTCTTATAACTGCTAAAATCGAAGATCGCTTTATTATATATACATATTTTTTAATATTAATTTACATGCCCGAC
The DNA here is from genome assembly GCF_053919585.1 of Euprymna scolopes. Classification (NCBI taxonomy): domain Eukaryota; kingdom Metazoa; phylum Mollusca; class Cephalopoda; order Sepiida; family Sepiolidae; genus Euprymna; species Euprymna scolopes. Next base: position 127,285,999 of record NC_136497.1, on the reverse strand, counting down.
GCCTGATGTCACAAAAAGCTATCATCATCGCAAACATTAATTAATGAGAAATAAATTACGTCCCTTTATAGTCGCTCTTTATCAGTTAAAAATCATTAAAATTATTTCCTATAAAACAAGACATGGCTCTCTGTTTACGCTTTCAATTTGGATATTTTCTTTAATAATTTTTTTCAAAAAGTTATACTGAGAGAAGACTAAGTTGTTTCTTTATTATTGATTCCTTTCGAAATTGAAAAAAAAATGCAAGTTAATTGATATCTGTGTTTTTATAATTTATACAACAAAAATTATTCATAAAAATAAAAAAACAAGAAAAAAAACAAAGTGCTGTGTGTTGAATTTTTACTGAAAAAATGTTTTGTTTTAAATACATTCTTTTTGGCTTTAAAAGTTTAAAAAAATAATTTATTTAAAAACTTATTTTAAACTCGTCATCTGTTTTATTTTTTTAAATATTTTACGTTTATAATTAGAACTAGGACAACAGACTATTCTCTTTCTTGTTATAACTCTCAAGTATATATCAGACAAATTTTGACACAGTTAATCTACCAAGAACCACGTACCTCAACACAAAACATATATATATATAAAAAGATATCAACAGATATATACTCAAGTATCAAAACAATGAAAAGAATATTCTCTTGTCCCAATAATGATGTGTCTTCAAAATTTCAACTACCGTGGAATTACCACGGCTGCCTCCAGTCCTGATTAATCTACCATAATAAAACGTATCTTATATTCATATCCTTACCTGTAACGACTGATCTTAACTTTCTGCAAATGTAAGCAATCGTGAATTTAAACGGATTGCAACAGAAAACATCTGCTCTAACGTGTCAAACAAAAATGCAAAAAGAATTTACATAAAAGAATGATTAGTGAAACCATTTGAGTGCGTTTAATTTATGGATCGGTAAGTCGATCCCGATTCATCTACGACACCCGCCCATCTCTGTCTCTCTATTTCGTACCGCCATCGCCCTCTATCGTGTTCTCCCAGTCCCTGCATCAGTCTATCTCTTTTTCTCCCTCTCCCTCGTTCGGTCCTTGTAATGTGCATGCGTTTTGAAATGTATGCCTCTCCACATACGTGGCCAATCATTCGCGGTATCGGTCTCTCGCTTTCATTCTCTCCGTTCACTTTTCTGTATCTCTCTCACTCCATATCGATTTAATGTGTAAACATTTCTGATTTGAAATACATAGATCATTTTTCATACTTATCTATCTATTCCTCTATTACGGCCTCTCTCCCTCTTACTTCCTTGTTCCTCCTCTTTCTTTATATAATGTCTCTCTCTCTGTCTCTCTCTCTCTCTTGTTAACAATGCGTGTTTTCCTCTACGACTCCCACGCATTCCTTTCTCTATCCCGTTCCCCATCTCCCTCTTTGTTCTCTCAATCTATATTTCACACACACACACACACACATACACACACTCTCTCTCTTTCTCTCTCTCTCTCTCTTGTTCGCTCATTCCAATGTGCATGCGTTTTTAATGTATCTCTCCATGTTTCCCATCCTTACTTTGACCTTCTCCTGCATTCTTTCTCTCCGTGTCTTTTACTTTCTTCTCTCTCTCCCTCTATATCTCTTTTATGTGCCTGCGTTTATGCTTAGCAATTTGCACCTCCCTCTTCCTTTCTTTCCACGTCTTCCGCTATCTAATTCTCCCTTACGTACTCGCTCTCACTTTTTTTCACTTTCTTGTTCCTTTTCGTTTCTTTAGAGAGTGGAACGATAAAATTATAGCCACAGAAAAAAAAATGACATGATTATATTTTCCTTTGATATAAATCGGTTATATTTTTTTTGTTTCCAGTCATCTATTAGTTGGCTAGTTGTGTACAAATCCCAAGAGCGATAGGAGCTTTCTATCATGTCTGAATTGACACTAGATGCGACGTTGTACAACTCATGCCCTCTAGCGATCCAAGGTGTGACAACAAGCACCCTCAAGATGCGTCGCTGCAGTGCCTTGAAGAAAAGACGTGCCCAGGGTGACAAAAAAGTTTTCGGCAGTGGTTATTATCTTTGGTGTGGTTTCAAATGAGGGCCACATTATGTCACCGCACATCTTTGAAGTCGCCTTAAAAGTCAAGATAAATATGAACTTAGAGGTACGGAACAGTGTGATGATTCCCTTCTGCAATGAGTTGGTCGCTGGAAGACTTTGGGTATGGCAGCTGAACTCGGCGCCTGTCCATAAGTCTAAACAAAATCCAGTCTTTGATTCAGAAGGAGTGCTACGACTTTGCACCCTATTCTCACTGGTCCACGTCCTTTTCCGATCTGAAGCGGCTTGACTACTTCTTTTGGCAATATATCGAGAATATCACAAACAAGACCTCCACCAACACCAAAACCAGCCTGATCGTCGCCTGCGAGAAATTCGTAGAGTTCCTGCTGTCGCGTGTAAAAAAAGGCATGCTCTCAGTTCCAGACCAGTATCGAAGCTGTGATTGAGAGTTAAGACGGTTACATGGAATAGATGTCAGCTCTTCTACATAATCAAGTTACTATAATTGATATTTTTAATAAAAGTTAAAAAAAAATGAATCTGTAGTGTTATTTTATTTAGGGTGACACTTAAATTGTTTCAGCCTCCCCTTTCTCATTCTCTCTCTCTTTCTCTCCCCCCTCTCTCTCTCTCTCTTTCTCTCCCCCCCTCTCTCTCTCTCTCTCTCTCTCTTTCCACAATGTCTGTGTTTGCGTTTTTAAGAGTAGTAGATACTACGGCATCGTCAGCACATTTCTCCAGTTTTCTCGCCTCCTCGGTTTCTCTATTTCACAGCCTCGCTTAATCTCGTACGCACTGGAACTTACCGTCTTCCCTTTGCCCCCCCCCCCACCTCTCTCTCTCTCTCTGTCTCTCTTACTTTCTCTATCTATTTATTTCTTCATCTATCTAGTTACTCAAAACATGCGTGTATAATCGAGTTTTGGAACGGACAGATCATCTCCAGATCTCACCGACTATTTCCCACTCTATTTCTTTGCGTGTCTGTCATTCTTCATCTCTTTTTTTATTTTTGTTTTCTATGAGTTTACTAGCTGGAGACCCCGGGGTTGCTCGGTGGTACAATACGCTTAAACACGATATTTTAATTTATGCAGATTGCGTACGTATTATTATAGAATAAAACCTCTATTGAAAATTAAATATTATGAGGAATAATTTTTCCGGTGGAATTAATTGCAAATAAAATAAATAAATAAAAATAATAAATAAAATAATATTGATAATGCCGTTCATCAAATTCGGTCTCTGCTTGTTTACAATATAATGTCTGCTGATGTTTAGCATTAGCGGTCTTAAAAATAGTCTTTCTTTTCTTATAGATAAAAAAGAAGAATTTTTACAAGGGAATATGTTACGTTACACCGATGGCGGTTACACTAGTGTAGCGTAAAATATTTCCCTATGTAAAAATCATTTTTATATATGAGAGAAAAAAGATAAGTTTTAAGATCGGATTTTTTTCAATTTCCAATACTTATCGGATGGATTTCTGTACAAAACATATCTAAGAACACTATCAGATATATAAATTAGCGTTGTGTGAACTTTGCAAAAATAGGCTCGGCCGTTTAGGAACCTACCGCTAAGGAAATCCCGCACGCACGCACGCACACACACGCACACCCACGCACACACACACACGCACACACACACACGCACACACCCACAAAGTGACTTTTATATTATAGTAGAGATATTTGTCTCTTTTCTCTTACAGTGTCTGTTTACGTTTTGCAATGAAAAGTGCCCTTTTCTTCTCCCGCATATCACCTTCGTTTTCGTCTTTCGCTATCGACGTATGTGTCTGTCTGTCTGTCTGTCTGTACATCTTCTCTCTCTCTCTAACTCTCTCTCTCACACACCCACACACACACTCCTTACAGTTTGTGAGTGTTTGCATTTTGTAAAACGATCGCTATTTGGCCATCGAGAAATTCTTTTTTAGCTTGTTTGAAAGAGATCAATTAAAATAGGCTGCAAGTAATAGTTTGGAACACAGTTTTAAAAAGAAATACAGAGAATGGATTAACGCGCAAAATCTTAAAGGAAAGAATTTGTGAACAAAACTAAGATAACAAATAAATTTCCACGAAAAACGTTTAACATTGTGCATAGGAACGTCTGGGACAATATCAGCAGCAGCAAATGATATTTGGTGTTGTGAATATAGATTATCTCCCTTGATAATCCAAGACTATAAAAACTTTGTAATTTCGCTTGTCGGTTAGACAAGTAGCTGAATTCTTAATTGAATAGAGTCTAATGAAAACAAGACGACAAGTTTCCGTATAGCAATCTCTATTATCAGATTAAGAATTCGACTACTTGTTATTTATTTGTTTCCCCACGAAGCAAAATGTGACGCAAGGTCGTTTTTAATGTTCTTTAAACCAGCTCCCCTCAAATGGGACAGTCTGGCAATTTGCAAAAATACAACCGCCTTACTATAGAAGGGTTTCCACCTCCATGGACTAAGGAACATTAATTTGAGTGCGGCATCTGAGCAGACACCACACTCCAGTCACCACTCCAGCACGGATACCGGATGTCGACTGACAAGAATTCCACTAGTTGTCCACTCGACACGCGGAAATACACAACTTGTGTAGCCTTGGAATCAAGGGAGATAACCCATACTGACAATAGCTGGCTTGCGAAGAGATTAGCAGCAGCAATACCCGAAACACACGGATATACAAACTAGCAAGTGGCACTAGTAAGTGCGAAAAGAGAAAGAGAAAAAAACAACACCATGTGCTCGGCTGGAAATAAACAAATTTGATGCCGATAAAAATAGACATATAACATCAAAGCCGAAAAATAACTAGCTACAGCCGTCGTGGGGTTAGAGAAGAAAAGTGTACAATGAGGAAGTGGCCGCAGCGAGAGACTTTTTAAGCTTGTGTCGAGACAAGAGAATAGCGGTAAAACATGCTTTTGTTAAAAAGAAAAGAAAAAATTTCTTCCTTTGTTAGTCTGTAACTGCAACGTTAGAGTAAGCAGAAAGAAATAGAGAAAGAAAAGAAAAAAATAAGCACAAGGCGAAATAAGGAAATAAATAGATATATAAGCAACAATATCGAATTATATAGAAAAGAGAAAAGTAATAAATAATAATAATAAATAATGATGATGAGAAGTGATGAATGACTTAATATATATGATAAATCTATATATCTACTAGACCACCCGTGACCCGTTGGGTCAGTACGTTATATTAGCTGTGGAATTCATGTATGAGCGTGACACTTGTGGAATAAAGAAAATAGTTTTTTTTTACATAACAGAAGCATTTCTATGAAAGTATATTAAAATGAAAAAAGAATATAGATAGATTTCTATGAGTCGTTCTGTTTATTATAATTGTTATTTTTTTTTAAATTACAGTTACTGAATTATAAGTGGTTGATCATACTTATAGGTAAATATGCACTGAACAGGTATCATAATCCTTATTATAGTTAAATTCAAATTTTGATATATCATCTTTTAAATGAAATTGTTAGTTGAAAGTACAGAATAATAAAAAAAACACTCTCCACATGTTAATAATGGCTTTTAAAATAGAAAATGAAAATAAAATGTAACTTTTTTCATTTAATTTAAGCAAACATTCAGTACCCATTGTGTAAAGGAAAACACTATTTAATGTAATAGAAATGTGTGCATTTACCGATTCAGCTTTCCGTTTGGAAATGTAAGCAGACGACTTTAAAAAACATGGGAAGAAGAAAAAGAAATTTTTTTGTAATAACGCCCTCTAGTAAAAAGGTTTGCATTAGTTAAGGGGGATAACTCTATCCAGTTTTACATCTCTCTCTTTTTCTCTCTCTCACACATACACGTAACTATTTCTCGCGTACGTAACGAAAACAGAGGGAGTAGGAGTGTTGAAATCTATTAGAGGGAAAGTGAGAGGTGTTTTCTTTCCATAAATTATATAGGGTAATATTTCATATTATTAATAGATTCATAGATAAATAGATTTTATAATATATATTATAATTATCTATGAATCTATGTATTATTTGTATATATAAATAACTATTTGATCAAATTAAATGAAATTGTTTGTATTAAAAGCGATATAAAAATTCCGGAATTGGAATAACGGATTGAAGACGTTGCTATTTACGCATGCGCAACCGGATGTTGAAAACCGGAAATCTGATTGCAAACATACAAGATCCATAGACTTTTAGTATTATATAGATAAAAGTAAAAATATCTGTGCGCGCACGCGTACGCGCGTGTGTGTGCATTTCCCTACCAAAGTACTGTCAATTTTCGGTCGACATACTCAAGATTTGACATAAAGGGTATTGAAATTTGGGAAAATCTTTTTAATCGGTTTTCGGCCAGACATTTGACTGCTAAAAGATCAAAGCCCAACTATTTGACTTTTGAGAACTCTGCCAAACCCCTCCGCCAATTTTTGGGTCTAAACACTTGAAATTTTAGATATAGGTAACTTGGACATGGATCTATCTTTATAATTCATGCGAGCCCAAAACAATAAATATTAAAAGGTCATAATCGGGGTCAAAGTTTAAAAAATTGACCTCAGAGGTCTCTACGAAATTACTCAGCCAATTTCCGGCCCAAACATTTGAAATTTTACATAAAGTGCATTCACACATGGGGAAAACATTTTTATCGTTTTTTTTTCTGAACATTTAGCTTCCAATGGTTCAAAGTTCAAAATATTTTACCTTTGCGGTCTCTAGCAAACTATTAAGCCAATCTTTGGTCTAAGCATTTTAAATTTTACATAAAGGCTATTTAGACATGCAGCAATCTTTTTAATCAGTTTTGGAGATAAAATTTTGCTGCCAAGAGGTCAAAGTTGACAGAGTTGACCTTTGCAGACTATAACAAACTTTTCCGCCAATTTGGGCCTAAACACTTGAAATTTTAGATTTAAGTCATTTAGACATGCATCAAACATTTTAATTTGATTTGAGCCGTAAACAATAAATGGTAAGGTATCAACATTTGGGGTCAAAGGTTTAAAACTTTCGACCTCTGGGGTCTCTACGAAGTTTTCTATCTGGTAGTTAAGGAAGTCTATCATATAGAAAGACATCTCCGTATATATTCACATTTTTTTAATACATACATGTGCACAAAAAGTTAGGAACAGTACATAGGACTCGAGCAAGGCCGAACTGAACTGCTAGTAAGATATAAAGAACTGATAATAAAAAGCGATAGAGCAAAGACTGAGGACAGAAATCATAGAAAAAAAAATGAACATTAAATAAAGTAAGTAATGAATTAAAACAATGAAAGAAAGAATTAAATGAAAACAAAAATGAAAACAAAGAAGGAAAAGTGAAAAATCTTACGAAATAAATAAATAAATAAACAAAGTAAAAAATATAAAATAGGAATAACCACACAAAAAATTAAAGAAGGATACAGAATAATACCAGAAGCAGAGAGGACAGAAATATCGAATGAAGCAGATAGAGCGAAGATAGAGTGATATATTAAAATACAGTTTTATTTTAACAATTTGGTTAATGGAAAGGTTGACGAAGGAATAGAAAATCGCTCCGCACACGACAAGTCTCTTGATGTATAGGGTTAACAGAAAAAAAAAGCATGTTAACCCACAGCGTAGCAAAATAATCTGAATGGATTCAGACGCAGGAAATAGCAAGTCTTCACGGTTTGTAGAACTATCGATCATAAAATTTGATGACTAAAATACAAAATAAGGCGGAACACAAAAAATATACTGAGATAGGAATACAGACTTGGAGACTATCACCAGCCCTATTGACCATGCTGCCGTTTAATATATATATATATATATATATATATATATATAATTTAAAGGAGATTAGAATAATAGTCTAAAGAGCTAAGTGTATTTTAATGTAATAGTGAAATTACTAGTTTAATTAAAATACAGGAAATGCTCGTTGTAATTTAGATATATAATAAGCTCGATAGTTAAATGTCCTAGAGCTAATTCAATATTAAGTAATGTGATTTATAATTTAAAAGTTTTAAATTTTTTAAAATTTAAAAATCAAAATTTAATTAAATTAAAAATCAGTTTCATAAGAAGGAACAACAACAAAGTCAATTATCTGTACGATCGTTTCGGAAATCCGTGCTTTTTATTTGTGGTATACATGAAGTCACGTAGAATAATTATACATAGTTTTTTTGGTAAGCACGGTCTCCTCATCAGCAAATTTAGGAGGATTTCTATTGAATTGAAAAGACACCAAAAATAAACCTAGCATTAAAAGTAAGGCAGATGAATCTTTTGGTTTTTCTTTTTTTGAAATCAGGAACTGTATTTAAAGTAGTCATTTAGATGTTTGCTATAGCTTTTTATTTTAAAAATAAAAAGCTATAGCAAACATCTAAATGACTACTTTAAATACAGTTCCTGATTTCAAAAAAAGAAAAACCAAAAGATTCATCTGCCTTACTTTTAATGCTAGGTTTATTTTTGGTGTCTTTTCAATTCAATAGAAATCCTCCTAAATTTGCTGATGAGGAGACCGTGCTTACCAAAAAAACTATGTATAATTATTCTACGTGACTTCATGTATACCACAAATAAAAAGCACGGATTTCCGAAACGATCGTACAGATAATTGACTTTGTTGTTGTTCCTTCTTATGAAACTGATTTTTAATTTAATTAAATTTTGATTTTTAAATTTTAAAAAATTTAAAACTTTTAAATTATAAATCACATTACTTAATATATATATATATATATATATATATATATATATATAACTACTTTATTTACTCAAATAAAATTAATATACGAAAGTATAGATTTATGCGTAAACTTAAAGTATTTACTACAAAAAGTGGTCAATAAGTAGGTAGAGCTAGTTAGTAATTTATAAAATATATATGGCGATTAAGCTACACTGAATATTCCGCGTTTCATCCACTCTAGGACTCTTCAGGCTTATGCATAAGCCCGAGGAGTCCTAGAGTGGATAAAACGCGGAATATTCAGTGTAGCTTAATCGCCATATATATTTTATAAATTACTATATATATATATATATATATATATATATATATATATATATATATATATATATGTAATTTATAAAATATATATGGCGATTAAGCTACACTGAATATTCCGCGTACCCTCTTCGTGTGAACAAATCAAGAGAAGGAATTTAGGACGATATCAAAACATCGTTAAATTCACTACTCGTTCAGCAACCGCAATAATTTTGCCTTTATACTAAGATCTCAAGAAATTTCTGAATGGTTGGTTGGTTGTTTTTGTTTTAGGGCATATCAACCCTTTTCATGTCATTTAATGCCGAATCCAAAGATTTTGAAGAAAACATTTTTAATAGAATATATTTGTTGTTTACAAGTCGGGTTCTATTTAACCCATAGTTAGGACCCTAACAGATACTACCTCTCCGGGTAAGAGTGGACCTGGGAGCAATGGCAATTAAAGGGTGGCCTCACACTCCCCCAAGCTCGCAAGCTGGGGCCTCACTACTGGATATAGTTTAAGGTCATATCCAGGACCACTGAGATAGGCATACAGATTGGAGAATATCACCAGCCCTATTGACCATTTAACGGCTGCCATTTAAAATATAATCAACAAAGTATATATGAATAGAAATTTACATAACTACACATCTTCATGAAGGGCCACTTATACAATGAATAAAATAAAATAGACAATAAATTGAAAATATTTTAAAATAAGAGACCAGGTCTTAAGAATTAAGAGTCATCATTTTACGTAAATCGCTCCAGCCAAGGTATAAAACCAACTGATTAAAGACATTATCAAAAATATATAACTTCAAGGTCAAAAGCCTTGCTAACGAAAAGGGTCAAGTAGACAGATACTAATTAATATACAGCAATTCTTCCTTTACTTTGTTTAGAAACATTACTCATTGAATGTGAGGACTAAATGATTAAATAAGGGAAGCGAGAGTTATGAGACTCCCGAAAGTAAACATGAACTCAATTTTCGGGTAAATAAGTGCTACATGATAGCCGAACACGTTATTGGACATTACAGTATATATTTCTGTAATAAAACCTTAGTAACGTTGTCCGGAAACTAACACGTTTAGTTGCAAAGCAGACCAAGAAAAAAAGGGCTTAAACTGTCCCTACACGAGGTAGAGAGAGCGCCAGAATATATATATATATATATATATATATATATATATATATATATCGTCATTGGATTATTTACTTTTCATCAGACTATCCATTCACGTGTAATCACCTTTTTCTTCACCATATACCCTCTGCTCCACTTTTTGTTAACAAGTAAGATCTTTGACTTACTTGTTGTTTCATCAAATACTTTTATATGCAAAATCCGATCCCGCATTTTGCTAATTCCTACCCTCTTATTAGAAGGAAAGTATTTCTTGGAAACTCCGCGGATTAAGGACTATCCACTTATCAAGTGTTTCCTTTTCAGATTAAATACGTTTTTACTCTATTTCAAAGTGTTTTTTAACATGTTTTATTAACTGTTTGTTCCTATATATATATATATATATATATATATATATATATACAAACACACACACAAACACGCATATATATATAAATATATATATATATATATATATAGTAAGTTATAAAAATCGTCAGACTTATGTGAAGGGTTGTGGTAATCTCGCGTTTTTATATACGTCTATTCTATGGAGTTTTTAGTTAGCCAATCAGCTCCCTAACTAAAAACTCAATAGACTATGCGCATATAAAAAACCCGATACAACCACAACTTTTCACAGAAGCCTGACGAATCCTAGCGTGGATGAAACGTGGAATATTCTGTGAAGCTTGATTGCCATATACATTGTTTTAACTTACTACCAAGCTCTACCTATGTATTGAGCACTCTTGAAGTAAATACTTGAAGTTTACACAAAATAATATTTCGTATATTAATTTCATATGACTCAATGAAGTAGTCATACATATATATATATATATATATATATATATATATATATATATATATATATATATTACGTTATTTTTTAAATATCGTTTCTTTCAATGTATACTGTTTTCGTTTAACGGGTCTGGATTGTTATTTTAAAACCAGTTACCGTTTGTTTAGTATTAAGCTCAAAGCGTTCTTTAGTAGGTGAAGAGAATATATAGTGTAAAATTTTGTTGAAATTTCGAAGACTCACTTTTTCTTTTTTATAACCTTCCTTTATTTCCTGAACTTTTCCATTACAACTGTTTCATTAATGAGTGGGCAATTTTACGATTTATGTTTGCGTAAAAATATCCTGTCCCTACCAACTTATTCAGATGTTTATCGATTAGATTTTTACAACAAAGGTATATTTTAACATGCTGAACATCGTATTCGGGTAAAAGGATTTCCAAAGACATGCCTCCTGACTTCCTCCATCTTTTGGTGTAATGTGAAGTAAAATTGCCTACCCACTAATGAAACAGCTGTAATAAAAAATCCAGGAAATAAACGAAGGTTATAAAAAGAAAACGTGAGTGTTTTAACTTTCAACGAAATTTTACACCCCCCATATATATATATATATATATATATATATATATATATATATATATATATATATATATATAGTTGCGGGACGACCCTTAACAAATTTTCCCACGCATTTCCGAACGCAACCGCTGAATCGACACGCCACACGACGAACAAATACCGTTAAATCGGCACATACGTTCCCAAGCAGTACCGAACAATCTCGCCGAATCGACACGCCACGATACGATACGAAAATCAATAACGCGAGACTCGTTATCCAAACAGTGTCTTTCAAACTGCCGAATCACTTGTCGGCTTGTTTTTTTGTTGTTGATGATTTTTTAAAAAAAATTTTCATAGCCGTTGGGCGAAACTAAATTGTCACTTTGGGGTTAGATGGGGATAGTTCATTAGTAGACTTGATTTGTAATCGAAAGGTCTCGGCTTCGATTTTCAGCGCAGATAGACCCGACGCATACGCTTGTGCGCTTCCGCGTATGCCCGCCATTTCTTTCCTTTTATTTTTTGTACAATGACATTTATCTCCTCACGTGATCGTCATCCACGCCTCTAACGTGATCGTTTTCTCGAACTTTCCATCTCTTCTTTTTATAATCCTCTTTTTCTCTACCGTAACATCACTTCGCCCGCATCTCGGTATTTACAAATCGCCACCCATGCCCTGTTACACATATACATTAATAGATGTCTTGTTCAACGCATCAAATACATTTCTAAAAATGTATTCTTGGAAAAGCCTGGCTGAATCTGATCTTGATTGGTGATATTCCGACCACCAGAGGGATAAACACTAGATAAATGATTTTATAAGTCAATAAAATTAACCGGAAATACACAATAAAAAATACGAAGACAAACAAACAAAAATAAATAAATAAATATTAATACATTTACGATTTTTCTAAGCCGAACACATTACGTTATCTTATTTTGATAGAATATCTGTCTGTCTGCATTTTCTATCTGTTTGTATCTCTCTCATTTTCTTCATCCTCTCTCCCCCCCCCCTCTCTCTCTCTCTCTCTCTCTCACCGTACAGTATATAAGTGTTTGCATTTTGTTGGAAAACCATCACTATCGACAAATACATTTTTAGTCGGTCCAAAAGCGACGAATTTAAATAGGAAGCTAGAAAGGTCTGACACTGTTGTAAAAAGCAGTCCTATCTATTACACTGCTTAATGAAGCATGATTTTTGGTGAGAATTTAGAAGCCGAAACCTTTCTCACAGAAGAGACGTCCTGAGCGTGTCTCTGTTTTATCGTTATTTTCATGGTCAGTGCTCGCCAGAACTCCAATCTATGGTACCCCTAGCCAAACATTAACGAGAAACAAGTGTTTGGCTGTAAAGGTTATCAATAATTTCCCCCACTCTTTATCTGTGCTCATACCTAAACGTAGATTCCACGAACAAAGCTTCTTTCTCAGAAATACACATCTACGAAACTCTCTTCCATTTATCTGCTTTCCATCTGACTACAATATGGTCGTCTTCAATTCCAATGTAAACAAAATCCTGATCAGCCATTCCCCTTAAATAATCCAATTTACCTAATTTACACTTCTAACGATTACTGATATTGTCTTTTTGACTACTGTACACTCTTTAACACTTATCATCGAGTAGCACCTGGGCCTTGATATATGGTGATTCCTTTGTCGAAGCAAAACAATACATAAATAAATACGCATGTGAAAAAAAATCACACCGTGTTCCGAGTATTTAATTAAAGGTAAATATATCTATGGAAGTACTGAAGTCATTAGAATATGGTTTATAAAAAATCAATATTACTAATTGTATGCATTTCCCAAGAACACAGCAGAATACGACTGAATTAGCAAAAAAAGTCAGTAAAAAGCTGAGTGGGATATGTATACAATAGAACCCTGAGATACATAATTAACTTGGAATCGCTCTATAACGGAACCTTCGGAATATTTTATGCAGTACGTATTAAAAATTACGAGGGGCGTTCAATAAGTAATGACCCTGGCCCACTTCCAGTTGTCTGATCTAGCTGAAATTTTGCATGTGCAATGATTTATATCTCCACGGGTTATGTGACAATTTACAGCTCTGAACTAATTGTGGTTTCTGTTTTATACGTGTTTGAACTAAGTCAGGTGTGAAATGGAGCCTGTTGAATGTCGAGCAGTGATCCGATTTTTGTATTTGAAAGGACGCACACCACAGGAGACTTTTGATAAAATGAAAGAAACTTATGATGATAATGCCCATCATATGACCTTGTAAAACGCTGGCATCGTGAATTCAAACATGGCCGGAAGTCTGTGAAAACAGCTCCCAGACCTGATCTCTCCCCTTCTGCCATTGATAAGGCATCTGTCCGTCAAGTTCAGGCTGCCATTTTGAAAGATCGGCGCATTACTCTTCGACAAATAGCCCAAGATGTCGAGATTAGTACAGGGTTTGTGGAAACTATCATTGATGGCTATTTGCATATGCATAAGGTGTCTGCCAGATGGATTTCCAAGTTGCTCACACCATTCCAGAAGCAAGAACGCGTCGAGTGCTCGTGGATGAATTTGGAGGTGTGCCAAAAAGATGATTCAAAGTTTTTCAAAAGACTGATTACACAGGATGAAACCTGGATCCATCACTACGATCTAGAGAAAAAAGCCCAGTCAATGCAGTAGAAGCACTTGGACTCACCACCTCAAAAGAAGGCAAGCGTACAGCCCTCCGCTGGCAAGGTCATGCTCACAGTGATGAAAGATTTCCTGGCTTAGGTTACCAGCATTACAGGAACCTATTATGCTTCACTTTTGAGGAAATTAAGGGAAGCTATCAACACCAAGAGGCGAAGAAAGATAAGCAAAGGTACCCTTTTTCTGCAGGACAACGCTCCGGTCTACAACTCGCATGTCGCCAGATCAGAAGCACGGGCGTGTTGTTATGAAATCCTTCCCCATCCTCCCTACTCTTCTTACCTTGCACTCTCTGACTTTCACCTCTTCCCATCCATGAAGTTGTTTTTGAAAGGAAAGCGACCTCCTTAGAACAATATTCTGGGATCACTATTTCCTAGGGTTCTACTGTATTTCATCGGTCGAATAGTTTGTTAAATGATATAAAAAAAAATAGTTTGTTAAATGATATAAAAAAAAATAGTTTGTTAAATGATATCAACTAAATAAAAACTAAATAATTGAACTTAATAAAAGTTAATAAAATACAATTACGTCATATTTTGTAAAAAATATATAAATCTACTAGAATAATATCCGGCCCGGGCGGGACATATTATTTCACCAGGCAGAACAATTTTTCAGAACACGTATATTCAACTGCGCACAATAATACCTCTTATCAATTATTTCACGTATAGGTAAAAATAAATAATCAAGTGGTAAAATATATAATTAAGTGGTAAAATATATAATTAAATTGTAAAAATATATAATTAAGTGGTAAAAATATATAATCAAGTGGTAAAATATATAATTAAGTGGTAAAATATATAATTAAATTGTATTGTAAAAATATATAATTAAGTGGTAAAAATATATAATCAAGTGGTAAAATATATAATTAAGTTGTAGAAATATATACTTAAGTGGTAAAATATATAAGCAAGTGGTAAAAATATATAATTAAGTAGTATAATATATTATAAAGTTGTAAAATATATATAATTAAGTGGTAAAAATATATAATCAAGTGGTAAAATATATAATTAAGTTGTAGAAATATATATTTAAGTGGTAAAATATATAAGCAAGTGGTAAAAATATATAATTAAGTGGGAAAAATATATAATAAAGTGGGAAAAATATATAATAAAGAGGGAAAAATATATAATTAAGTGGTAAAAATATATAATCAAGGGGTAAATATATATAATAAAGTGGTAAAATATATAATTAACTTGTAGAAATATATATTTAAGTGGTAAAATATATAATCAAGTGGTAAAATATATAATTAAGTGGTAAAATATATAATTAAGTGGTAAAGTAATATTGTGCTACATAGTCAAATAATATTAATAAAACTACATCGTAAGGAACATTTTCTTTAATTTACTTCTTTGATATAACCCTGTTTTTTTTTCGAATGTTCCCATTTTTCCGCAATGTTTCGCTTGCTTCTGTCTTCAGTCAAAAATAACTGTACGTTGAAATTACCATGGGCTTTTTACTCATACCATAATACAATAACGCTACTTCAAGAAGAAGGTCATTCTCATAATCTTGCCCATGGTTTTCAGATTGGCTTATTAAAGCCAAATCTCGCGAATTTTTTATTTTCATAACATATTTTATCTTTAACAATTGTATTTGAGCTTTTTCAGAAAACTCTTGAAAAAAGAAATAGGATATTATATAGATATTCCAATTTAATTATATTTCTTTGATCCTTATGTTAATTTTGATAAAAACCTGATACATAATTTTGGAAATTAAATTAAATATCCAGAAACGTTTTTTCTAATAACTATGTATCAAATTTAACACATATATGATAAAACATATCAGAACTTTAAAATAGAATATGTTACTTTTAACATGTCCGGTGAACAACTTTTTGATATTTCAAAATAATTGAATTTGGAGAATATTAAATACTTGATGACCAAAATGTCAAATTAATCGGATGCACCAAAATTGAAACAATACGGAATCTAATTCCGTCCTTCTGCTGAAAAAAAAAACAAACAAATAAAACTTAATAAAGCCCATAGTACCGCCAGCTGCACTTCGTTCCAAATTATATAATATTCAGCTAATTACGTAAAATATATCAACATATAAACATACATTAATTCAGATAAAAATAATTAATTTTAGAAACTTTATTTGTATTTTTTTATTATATGATCGAATGATTTTATACAAAAAAATAGTTTGGATGTTAACATCAGAAAAAGTTTTTGCCGAACAATATAGATTTCTTTTCTGATTCCGAAATGCGTTTATGTAATACATCAATTTCTTCAATTATTAACAAACTTATGCAATATATATATATATATATATATATATATATATATATATATATATATATATATATATGTATATGTATGTATGTATGTATATATATATATATACATATTATAAGGTAAAATTAAAAGCCAAGAACAATGCGAGATTTTTTTTATATAGAGTAAAATTAAATGAAAACAAAAGAAATAAATTTCTTTTTGTTGTTGTTTGTTTTTTCTTTTTCACTCAAATTTTAACTCTAAACAACAGTCATTTTTTTTCTGTTGTATTCAATTTATAACATCATTGAATACAACAGAAAAAAATGACTGTTGTTTAGAGTTAAAATTTGTGTGAAAAAGAAAAAAAACAAACAACAAAAAAAAGAAATTTATTTTTTTTGTTTTCATTTAATTTTACTCTATATAAAAAAAAATCTCGCATTGTTCTTGGCTTTTAATTTTACCTTATAATTTTCTTCAACAATGCTTCAAGCAAACTACAATCTACTTATATTTATATATATATATATATATATATATATATATATATATATATATGTGTGTGTGTGTGTGTGTGTGTGTGTGTGTGTGTGTATAGTAAATAAACTAGACAATTTTAAAATCTTAATGGGATTCTGGTAGTCGACCCCCGATAATTTGCCTTATACTTATATTTATGCAGAAATAAGAACTTTCGCGATCATTATGACGGTGTAATGTCTTGAGGGCAATGACACATATAATTCACTTGATATAATTTATGAAACTAATACGTTTCGCTTATGCAACATCTCGCCAATCAGAGAAAGATTTTCTTCTATTACTACGGTTATAATTGAATTAAAAGTTATAAATCGAACTTTAACGTATTACAAGCCGTTTGTCTCAGTTACTACAGATATTATTCGCTGTGTTAATTTCTTGCTAGTTATTACAACGACTCTCACTAAATGACTCTTTCTCTTTCTTTTGACCAGCCCTCAGTCATGAGGGCATTGATAGTGTTCTGCGTTTGGGTGTGTACAGCAGTGGGTTAATGATCGACCTTGGCCTTTAACTACCTTGGAGTGAGGACAGGTGATTCCTTTTTCATATGGATGCTATGTTCGAGCGTGTTCTTTCACCTTCCGTCTCTGGCTCTTCTCGAGGTTCGCATGTCGATTGGTCCCGAAGGTGGATGTTGCTTAGGCGATAGCCTACCACTTAATTTGTCTGTCTTGGCCTGGGTCTCCTGTATGCATGAATTCATGAAACAATTGGTTAGGTTTGCTTAAAGAAGATTCTTGTATCGCTTCTTCTGGCTTCCTGGACTGCTCTTTTTTTTGTTTTATAGAAGAGTTTACGAGTGGCACGACTACCTCAGCTGGTTTCAAATAACGATTGCTCCGACGTTAGCTGCGTTGGCCTCATGAACAACACCGAGGTTGGTGTTATATTACTCTTAGGACATGTCAAGAATGCTTCGCAAGCAACATTTTGGAACTTCTCGAGTGCTTTATTGTGTCGGTGGTTGGTCGTTTGATACTAATTTCGGTCATTTTGAAAGAAAAATGTTTTTTGCTGCAAATCATTTATTTCTTTAAATATCTATTCAACACTTTTCAGGTATTGGTTTGGTCGACTTTTTATCTTCACATATATGTAATGGTTTGGTTGGTTGTCTTGTATGGGATTCCCGGCTTTGCAGACTGTGTTTGAGTTTTGAAAAGGTGTTACATGAAAGGGTTGTCCCGTCTCATATAAGAAAACATACTAGATAATTGAAAATGATATTAGGATAAGGCTAGAATCGAACCCTGTAGGCAAGTGTTAAAGATAATAGAAATTGGAATGTTAAAAATTAAGTCCATTATTAATTCTATTAGAAATAGTTAAATATTGTTTATGTCGCAAAAAGAGGCGATTGTCCATTTTTTTTAGAAATCCTTATATATAATATGCTAGTTAAACGAATGCAACATGCGGGTTAAAATGCATTGTTTAAAATAGGTTAGAATTAGAATTGAGGATTCTGTTGTTTGCCAAAAGTGTGTTTGAACATAGATATGTAAAACCACGTGGAAATTAGTCACGTTTAAAAACCACACTTCTGACGTCATAAACAAAGGAGATTTCTTCATATAGGAATCTAAGGGTTCGAAGTTAGACGTCAGTTGAAAGACAGAGTTAATGAGAGAGAAAGAGAGAGAGAGATTGTCAGTTCGAGAGGAGAGCCCATGAAAAACGACGGGTAGAATATTAGACCATGTCGATCCAAGTTTGAATTCCTGACGTCACCGATCGGTCGATTGCAGAATAAAGGAACCAACTATGTTTGTAACTGTTGCCTCGTGTCGTGATTCTTTACAACAGAAAAGGTAAATGTGTTTTTATCATCATCTTGTAACGAACATTGTGTAATCCGTCCAAGTATAATGTGTCCCCGTTCATAACAAGTAATGTCCCTCTACTCTAATGTGTGTTTACAAGAATCATCCCATTCTGTTATAAATGTCTCCCTTATTATCATCGTCATCTGTTCTGAGTCCCAGTTAATCTGTCCCCAATATGTACCCTTATGCAACAAAGGGAAAAAGAAAGAAATATAATACTGCTCTTTGGCGTATTTTAAGCCAGGAAACTACTAGGGAAATTGGGGAATAGAAAGAGTGGGAGAGGGAGAGAGTGGTTTTGTGTATCTTTTCAGAAGAGTATTAAGTTTTGCAAGGAGATAAAAAAATAATAACAAAAGAGTTTATATACAGTGCATTTGAGCTAGGACGACAATGTCTTCAGACAGCCTGATCTTGAAGGAACAGCTTATTCTAAGGTGAACGCAAGTAAAACAAAAAGATTTGTACGAAATTCACACGTATTTTTACGAGAAACCTTCGCACAAAGCTGATGAATTAATATTATTTTTCGTCTTAATATTTCTATGTATTAGTTTTCGCCGGACACACGTACATACGCATAGAGCATCTTCTTTGATTAAAATATAGAGAGGCCGAAGACAATGTGTTTTCAAGTTAATACAATTTAATATGAAATATAATTTAATTTGAAAATGTCAACTTCAAAAACAAAAAGGATTTCACGTTTCTGTGATGCCAACATTCAAAATCAATCGGGAAAACAATTACATTTATGACGAATTCGTCTAAATATCATGTCATTTGCTTAAGTGTTCTGTACGGTCTAACAAGTTTGGAAAAAATTATTTCATACAACACGTCCCTTTCTAAATTGTCTTACAATACAAGACATATATTTTTACATGCAAGCACATTATTTACATAATATTTAGGTTACCTTCCTTAGTTAGTACGTACGATACGCTTTGACGAAAGGGCAGATACGATTTTTGAAAGTCAAACTGCTTCGATAAAGTCAAACTGCTTCGATTGCCAACATCGGACAAGAATAAGAGAGTGGTTGGTTGGTTGGTTGGTTGGTTGGTTGTTTTTGTTTTACGGCATGTCACCCCTTTTTGGATTATTTAATGCCGAATCCAAAGATTTTGAAGAAAAAAAATTTAATAGAATATATTTGTTGTTTTCAAGTCGGTTTCTATTTAACCCATAGTTGGAACCCTTACAGGTACTACCAGTCTGGGTCAGAGTGGACCTGGGAGCAATGGTAATTTAAGGTTGGCTCCGCACTCCCCAAACCCACAAGCTGTGGCCTCACCACTGGATATAGTTTAAGGTCATATCCAGGACCCCCATTGAGGGACTTTTACCCTCTGCAGGGAGGGAGGATTCGGTGTATTCTAATGCCCCACAGACAGGGACAAGAGAGTGGTATTTGTTTCATGAAATATCATTAATATAATATATGCTTATTTTTCCCATAGTGTGACGTTTTGCCGCCCTTCTGGTTTGTATGAGATATTTATAAGAACCCCTGGCTTTAATTAAACAAACTGTGGTCACCTTATCAATAATTTTTATTACCTCATAATTAGGGCTATGGCAACAGCATATTTCCCTTGTTTTGATTATGAGGTATGTATCCATTGATATCTTATATGTTTTTAAGTAGAGAGATGTGATCTTCGGTTGACTGTGCCTGTGTCGGATATATAATCGAGAGTAAAACAATGAAAAGAATACGCTGTTGTCATAGCCCTACTCATAATATTCTTCATTATTACACATATAAAATCAATCCTTATCATTAGGTGTTTTTTTGTCTTCATAAGCAGTGACTTTTTTTTTTGTAAAACTAAATCATTGGTCTCTGGTCTTACTTATATTTGAAACACCAGTTTGATCGCAATGAGTAAGGTCTGAATCTTTTGCAGCCTAGCGGCATCTAATTAAATACCAATAAACTATGTTTAATATATATGTGAAAGGAGTAAACTAAGAACAAAAATTGTCGTGGCGTATTATTATTACTATATATATATATATATATATATATATATATATATATATATATATTTGACCTCAGGCCGTGACAATGTCGTTTGGCGTGGGTGTATCCTCGATACCTCCCATAAGTTTCAAAAGACAAGGAATACCCCTTGAAGGGGCAGCTGCACATGTCATAGTGAGGCAAGGATTGCGCAATCCGAAACCACCCCTCTTCTAAATTGGCATTGTCTGTGTCCAGTAGCAAGACGTCTACGACGACTGGAAACAATGCCGAGATGAGCGGAGAGCACATATATCGCCTTGAAGTAATAAATGATTACCCATTTAGTACTGACCGGGTTCATAGTTGCTTAACTTCGGTGGTGTAGCGGGAACCGGTGCGTTAATGTGATTATGCAGTACATAGTTTATATATATATATATATATATATATATATATATATATATATATATATATATATATATATATATATATATATATTGTACACGATCATCCGTGGTTATGTTGTACATGCCGTACATGTGTCGACATAATTATGCTGTGGGGTGTATCCTACTGCCTTGATGATAATTATCCCCATGTCACACGGCGTTTAATATCGTTGTCAATCGAATTTGCCAGCTATCGATAACTGTGATACTTGGTAAGCTCAGTAAATGGTTTGCTGCCAAATAAGTTTATAAGCTGACGGAAAGACATGGTCGATAAAACGAGTTATAGATTCCCTGGAAATGCATTGTCTTTAAGTCAATTACTGATGACCTTCACATCCCTCGACGGCAAAATAAATTACCTGGTAATTCTTTTTTCGGTAAAGGTGTAAGAATGCGACTGGATATAAATCGTCGCTAAACTATGTTACCTCGCCTGGAAACATTTAATACAAGCCTCTGAAAATGCTCGTCAGGTACTACGTCTTTTGTATAATGTTGCTTGGATTGGACACCGTCATTTTAGTGTGATGCGTCCGTACAGATGTATTTTGTAGACACTTCTTGCTTTTCCTCTTCTTTTTTTTCCTTTTCGTTACGTGTCGTTGAAATTGATTCATCTGGTCATACGGAAGTTTCACACTTTTTTTTTATTCAGCCTTTTGCATTTTTATTGTAAACTGTAAGATCTTTTAAACTACATCAGTTGACCCCTAGTAGAGTGAACACAAGCTAAGGTTGAATCATGTGTCCATCTTCTAACCCTAACCCTAAACCTAACCCTAGACCGGTTTTGTAGCCCAATTTAATCGGCAACTTCTGATCGTCTCGTTCCTGTTATCGTGTAATTTATTATTTTTTTGCTGGACCTATCGTGTTTTTTTTTCTGGCCGGAGGTATATAGTTAAAAAATTCGATTCTCATACAACTGAGAACAAAATTCTTCTTTTAGACATCTGATAAGTAGGCTTACCTTCTTTGATGCGATCTCATACGTAGCTGTTGATATTTACTCGACTAGCACTATCCTAATTCACATCAGTGATTCCGTTTGGATTGCTTAAGTCATCGTGCTTAAACGACAAATATGTCTCAATGCAGGTTCTATTTTCCTCATGCTTTGCACTCTCCGATATACTCTATTGACATAAGGCAGAAGCAGTGCACTTTAGTGTTTGCGATGTGGTAACCTATTTCAAGTTGATCAATTAGTTATATTGTTTATGGCGTTTCACTCATTTTTTTTTTTTTTACTATTTTTTCAAATTATTCTGTGAATTTGTAGGTGCGATCCGATGTCTACACAAGATAGACCGGGTTATATAAATTATCAAGTTGTATTCGGTGTATATTAGGAGTAAGTTGGCCTTTCCGTTTTGTAGAGGGAGAACTGGTTATTAAATTTTTAAATATCATTGTGTAACCTGAATAAAAATACTTTTCTATTGTAGGAAAATAAGTGATGGCACTGTTTACAGCTATAAAAGGAACCCTTTTTTCTCCTAGAACCTATAAACAGAAATAACGACTGAAATTTTCAAAAAGCTATTCTAAAGCTTAGTTACCATATTGAGAGAGGTCATCCTAAAGTAAAGTAACCTGCCACAACTGGAGGCAAACAGTAACAGATTTGATTTATTTACATAGGAGTTACCACTTATAAGGCCCAGAGATCACACGACGATAAGCGTTGAGGTGTTTACAGTCATCAAACAGACAATAATATTTAGAAGTGCAAATTTGGTAAATGAGATTTCTTAAGGGGAACGGCTCATTAAGAACTCGTTTACATTGGGCTTGAAGACGACAATATTGTAGTCAGCTGGAAAGCAGAAAAATGGAAGAGAGTACCACAGGTGCGCAGTTCTAAGAAAAAAATTGTCCATGGAATCTACGTTTAGGTTTAAGCAGAGATAAAGAGTTTGGGAAATCATAGATACTGTCTTCGGAGAGAGGAACGTATCTTGTGAATATTTGGCGACGGGAGGGTATAGATTAGAGCTCAACCGAGCACTTACCATGAAAATAACGATGAAGCAGAGAGAAGCTCGCGACGTGTCCTCTGTGAGAAAGAGTTTGCAGGGAAGATAAAAAGGCATACTCCACTAGGCTACGATGTCTATTTTGAACTCTGTCAAGGCAGGATAAGAACTTTCTAGCAGTTCCTGCCCAAACGTGGCAATGATATTCCATTCTTCTACGCACCTGGCTCTTATATACGTTGAGAATTAGATCAGCAGTGAGATATCTACGGAATCGATATAAGGATCCCACCGTTCTTCAAGCTCCCGTAGTAACGGATTTGATGAACGTGTTCCATTTTAGATCAGAAGTAAAGGTCAAACGCAGAAAACCATGGAGCCTCCCCAAGACGAGAGCCATTCATTTCTGTTGATGCCAAATAGGGCTCCGAAAGTTTATGATGTAAAGATAGAGGCTTGGTTTTAGATGCATTAAAACTAATCAGCTAATTTCCCTTATGGTACTACATGCTCACGTTTAGAGGAGAAATAATCAGAGAGGTTGGCCGTTTATATCCTTTGATGTTCTGTTATAGATGGTAGTATCATCAGCATAAAATCTCTCTCTCTCTCTCTCTCTCTCTCTATATATATATATATATATATATATATATATATATATATATAGACACACGCATACATATATACACATACATATACATACAAAAATATACACATAAAAATATATAAACATGCATCATATATACTAACATATACAGACATACACAATACATAATACATAATAGACATACATATGCATCCACACATGCATACATACACATACATACGCATACAAAAATATACACATCAAATCTGTAAACATCCACACATGTATAAATATATATATACATACATACCCAATACATAATACACATACATACATATACATACACACATGCATACATACACATGTATACACACATATATAAATACGAACACACATATACATACATATACATATACAAATAGGGACACATATATGCACATATATATATACATACACATTCATTTATCTACATATGCATACACATACATATATATGCATTTATACGCATACATATGTATATGCATATATACACATTTATATATATACATGTATACATAAACATATTCATTCACACAAATATATATACATATACATATACATAATACATACAGGCACAAACATATATACACATTTGCATACACACATAAACATATATACACATACATATATACATACATATACACATAGATATACATACATATACATACACGTTTATATATAAACACATACATACACATGCACATACATACACACATTAATACATATAATGATGGCAGATAAATTATTATATGCTTCAAGCGTCACAATTTTTCCATCGCTACAGGACTATTTTTTATAGACAAATACCTGCGCGTGTATCTATACCAAGATGGTGTTACTGAGCTTGGCACGACAGCTAAATATCTCTCTCGGTTCAAAATGTTGGCACACAGAAACAAGCAAGAACAAGATAGCCAGCAACAAGTCAAACTATAGAACAGCTTAAAGCGGATACTGGTCCGCCGTTATATTGTTTTTTTTTTAATCAGATATTGACTTCTCCTAGATGGGTTTCCTTCACCACGGCTTACGGGAGCGCTCTCCAGGATATATTATATATATATATATATATATATATATATATATATATATATATATATATATATATATATATATATATAACAATATCCGAACTGTAGAATGAAAAAAATCACAAAATAACTTATGCAACTATCCCTAGGATGAAAGAAAGCCAGCTTACTACTACTAAAGGATATCTACCGTTCCCATAAACGCTCAAAGGAAGAGGTAAAGCGGAGGTCAACTGAGCGTTTGTCCTGTAAGTGCCTTTTGCATACCATCCCTATATCTTTTGCATTTCCAATGCTTTTTTATTCTTGTTAATTAGTATTTTTACTTACAGTCTTATTTTTAAACTTACATTCATGATAGTATTGTCTTTTTTAGGAGGCGGCTCATTGCCGCCTCCATTAGTAGCAGGTCGCTTCCTGCTGGGTTTTAGGTCTTTGGGTTTTGGGCCTTAGGAGTTGCCTCTTGGTCCTCCATCGGTTCTATATTACATAGAGAGTGCTACCGCCTCTCTGATAAAACAGAGTATTAAAAAGTTCTAAAATGTTCATACCTTCACTATTAAATTTTTCTTGGTTCATTCTTGGCAAAGATTTGGCAGTTTTTGATATTTATATTTATAATAGTTTGTGCATGAGGCAGCTTTTTCCCCTTGGGATCCCTGTTATACCGTGCTTTTGAGTCAGCACGTGATGCAGCCTTCTTTTTTTCTGGTTCTTTGTTATAAAGAGCACGTGAGGCAGCTTTTTCCCCTCGGAATCCCTGTTATACCGTGCTTTTGAGTCAGCACGTGAGACAGCCTTCTTTTTTTCTGTTTTTTTGTTATAAAGAGCACGTGAGGCAGCTTTTTCCCCTCGGAATCCCTGTTATACCGTGCTTTTTAGTCAGCACGTGAGGCAGCCTTCTTTGCCTTAGGATTTGCATGATACTTAATTTTTATTATTTCAGCATTTTTCTGATAGTATTCTTTTTGCTCAGATAATACCTTGACTTTGTTTTTTTCATAGTCTATATTTCTCTGAGCTTTTTTACTACGTGCTGACTTTGGCATTTTTTATTAAATGTAAACATATAACACTTATGTGTATCTTACTATAATATCACTTATCTTATAGCAAGACAACTCTCGTAGAATTGAGATACTGCCCCGTCACCAATAGTTAAAGTGTGAAACGGTATATACACCAATAGTGTAGTTGTCATCTTTATATGAAGTCCTAATCAGTGACAGTGTGAGGTTACTTGGTTAATTTATTGTAGTTTGTTTTAGAAAACTTACTTGTTTTTATTAGTAGATTGTGTATAGTAGCCACAATATCTAGTTATTTTTGTGGCTAGGGCTTGGATTTTGATTCTTTTTGGTCAGCTTCGAGTGAGTTATTAGAAGATGACTTTCTTGCAGTTTCTTTTGCGGTTAATTTAACGTATTTCCTTTGGCGTTTGGTGAGTTGTTAGAAGAACTGGTCTGATCTACTTTTCTAAGCGAGCGAAGAGATTCAGCTGCATTTAACAATGGTTGTTATAGTGTATTTTTGCGCATGCGTGAGAATTTCAAGTTTCCTCCTTATTTTTCAATAGTTTGACAGTAGTGATGTGCCTTTCTGCCAAGAGCGACAGACGTCAGTGTTAGCCGTGATCGTCTAGAGGTTAGGACCCCGTGTTGTGGCCGTGCTAACCTAGGTTCGAATCCTGGTCACAGCATTGACATTTTGTACATATTTTACAGTCCAAAATCTGAAGAATTATTTGTTTTTATAACATTGTTTTTGACGTCGTACTTGCTGATAGGTTACTCTTATAACAATTTTGATCAAGTGAGATAAAGATTTCGTGGTTTCATTAACGCTGGTGGGTTACTTTTTAAAGAAAAACCTTAACGTTCACCTCAAATATTCAGCGTCCAAGAAATATACGCCACTGGCAAACTGGAACGTCTGTGAGCATCCGGTGTATTATTTGGAGCTGTCCCTTTTGAGAGAAGTTCCGTGTTCGAAGTGGTCTGTCTACATAGGGTATATAGTGTTTAAAACTTGTTATTACACGTAATCTTATTTAATTATGGAGTTAGCTAAAAATGGATGGATCACTGCACTTCTCCGTGTAAAGAGCAGTCGATTGATGCTTGAACTGTTGTCAGAGACCGTTCGTACACCGAGATACATCGTCTCAAAAGAAAGAAGAAAAAAGAACAAGAAAGAAGAAAGTAGAACAATTGGCAATTTTTGTACCCTTTTTTTTTGCTCTCTTTTGACATTTTAACCGACGTTCTGACACTCACTGGATTCGTAAGACGCTTCTCTGTAAGAATATGTGCTTTTTGCAACTTATAAGTTGATTTTAGTTAAGATTTGAGTAGTTTTGTTTTGTAGGCGTATATAGGCGTGTATGGGCCATCCCTATATAGAGAGTGCTACTGCCTCTCTGATATATATATATACACATATATATATATATATATATATATATATATATATATATATATATATAATGGTAGCCGAATGGATACGGTCTCCGCTAATCGAGCCAGAGATGTCTCGTGTCGTGGGGTTCGAATCGTTCGACTGGTGTTAATCGTGACACCCTGAACTGAAGAATTCCGAAAGGATTAAAAACTAGTGTCTGTAGGTATTTAATTATTATAGTAAAAAAAATAATTATGACAGCCCCTTTAAGAAATTCATTTCTTACCGTTGAGCACTTTCAATTTAATTAAAAGTCGGTCAATTTAGCTCGTATGCATAGATCATCGTATAACGATTAGATCACTGTCTGACTGACGTAATGAACATTTAAAATTAAAATGTTTAACATTTAACGCTATTTTCACGCGGTTAATGGTAGCCGAATGGATACGGTCTCCGCTAATCGAGCCAGAGATGTCTCGTGTCGCGGGATTCGAATTGTTCGGCTGGTGTTAATCGTGACACCCTGCACTGAAGAATCCCGAAAGGATGAAACACTAGTGTCTGTAGGTATTTAATTATTATAGTAAAAAAATAATGATATATATATATATATATATATATATATATATATATATATATATATATATATATATATATATATATATAATTTTTTATTTGGTGTTGAAGAGCATAAAAAGTTTTGCAAAAAAAAGTACGATTACGTCAAAGGTTGATGCAGTTCAGGCTAGGAAGCTGATATCCTCAGACAGTCTGATTCGTTATCCTTATATTGATTTTTTTAATCAATGGAATTGTTTTTAAGATATGTCTTCTATAGTCGATTTAATGTGATTAATCCCACATATACTATGTTTTAATATTAGTATTATTATAAACAATGAACGCTAAAATTATATTAACAGCTAGAAACGCCACTTTTGTGTTATATATATTGAAAACTGAAATAAGTTTTACGATTTTGATTTTAAAAAACAGAAATACGCATTGATTCTAGAGCAGATGTGTATGACAATAAAGAGGAGGATTTGTCTAATCTACTGAACACATCATAACATTAAAATGAGATCAAAGGGAAAAATATAAAATGAAAATCATGAGATAAAATAGAAAAAAAGCTGGAAGAAAATAATACGATTAATAAATGAGGATTTTAGATAAGATAAAAAGAACACGGTAGAGAAACGCAATGTAAGAATATAAACAAATACAGAAAACAATACCGGACAACATGATTATTGAAGTTGAAAACAAAGCGAATATAAAAAAAAAACAAATACATATAAAAAACTAACAGGAAACTTTACGTTGGTCGGGATTTAATAAAGGCTGGCAACCCCCCTCCCCAGTGTTGCTCGGGATCATGTAAAACAATAAGAAAATGAAGTTTATTTTGAACATACCTGTTATTTTGGGACAGTGGATTTTTTTAGGTCTACGTATGTTGTGCTGTCTCGAGCAAAATTATATTTTACCTACACTAGGACGGGTATTACACAACATATGTATGGAATAAGTGTACATTCTCTAGAACAGGAAATTTGCGGTTCGTATATGAAGAAAACAATCTTTTCTTCAAATATTTTATATTGATTCGCTAACTTTTCCGTATGTCACAGGTAAGCTGGAAACGATTCTGCGATTACATTTATAATTTAATCCTTAATCCCCACGCTCTAGGTATTTGTCGTTGAATTTCTACACACTCACACACACATTCACACATTCACACACCCACAGACACACACACAGTCATATATATATATATATATATATATATATATATATATATATATATATATATCCAGCAAAACATAAACTAAATTGAGGCCATCTAGAACATATGCTGTAGGACGAAGAAAAAAGGCTTAAGATCCTAGTGTTTTGATGTGATGTTTTGAATATAATAAACTAGTTATGACTAAAGTTTCATTTCATTCGGACAAAACACTAAGAAACGGCTCATAATTAGACTTGGACCCCGTTTTTTTTGGTCACCCTTTATATGTATACTCCTTTCTTGGGCGCTTATTCGTATGTTTTCTTTCCCACAATGTTTCACCCTCACAGACTGCTATTGTTACTCTTATTCGTTTTTCTTGACTGTTTTTATTCAATGTGTTTTGCTTTTTTCTTTAACGTTTTCCCCCTTTTTTCAAAACCCTTACTGTTCACTATCTTACCTTAGAAATCCACTTCCTCTTTTTTATTTCTGATATTCTATTCTTTTATATATATATATATTTCTTCAATGAATTACAAAATAAACAAAATATAAAAGTAAGAAAAAAGGAGATAGTAAAAGGAGGAAGAAAATTGAATAGTAAGACTCTTTTATTTTCCTCCTTTTATTTATGAACTTTTCTTACTCCCTTCATTTTCTTCCTATTTTGTCTTTTATATTTTTCTATCATTTTCTTAAATAAATTTTTTTAAGTCAACGCTCATTAAATTTCAAAGACGGCTTTATTCTTTGTCAATGCAAGAAAATATGTAACAATAGTATACCATAGTAGGACTATTTTAACTCTTATAAAAGTAGAGGATGTTGTCTGTTAGATTATGCGAGGCGACATCATGTTGCCTTGCTGATTTTTCTGATTCGAATATTATTATTGAAAGGGAAATGTTAGATAGTGAACATGGTTATTATGTTAACTGTTAGGTAGAAAATAGGTATTCAAAGAGAATGTTTTCAAAATAAGGAATGTTTATATTACAATATTTAGGTTAAGTTAGTACAATTGATGAAATAATACAATGATAAACAAAATATGTTTCTAATCAGATTAAGATGTTTCTAATCAGATTACGATGGCTCCAAGTAAAGGGGGTAAGAAATGGCGATAGTAAGAAGCAACGTTGCAACGTTTCAAATAGGAAAAAAGACACATTATATAAAAAGTTGCCGAAAATAAAAACCGACGCTCTCTCATTTCTCGGAAGAATTTCCATTGCAGCTGTCCCTCAAACTAGACTAAAGATGGACCAGATGTTCAGATGTGTATACCCCAAATGAGTGTTATTCGTTATTTGTACTGTACAGTTTTATGCATATTCTTGTCTTGTCATAAACTGTAATTAAATGTACATAATTAAATATATACACAAAAAACTTTAAGACTCTCACACAGCTAGACGATTATAGACGAACATAAGCAATATACGCACCTAATATAGATGTTTGTGGCACGTATATACAAACGTATATAAACTCTGTATATGCATATTCATATGAAGAATATTTTATACCACGCAACGAGTATTACAAAGACGACTGTGCAACATATACACCATTTGGTCTCACTCGTGTGTATATACTGGTTTATTCACCATTTGGTCCCACTCGTGTGTATATATACTGTTTTATTCACACTCGCGACATACCTCAAAGTTATACAGAACCCCTGTAACGTAACAATAATTTTAGAGGCGGTGGGAAAAAACCCACGATTTTACCAGCATTTTTGGCAAACATTTGATGTAGGTCTCCCATTTCAGTACAGCTGTAAAGATCAGTCTGTAGAATGTTGCACATTAGTAGTTTACTCGGAATATGTCACTAAAGGGGACGAGCATCCTTTTTTTCGAAAATACGTCAGTTACTTCACGCTGGTATTATAAAGAGAGGGCAAATCGTCTTTCTTTTTCATAAGCCCCTTCATTTGACGTCAACTCTAAAAAGCGACTCTACATTCTGGAAGTCACTTCGCTTTTTTTTTATTAAGGAAAGAAAGCAATAATTGAAAAAAAAATGGATGTGTGGGACATGAATGTTAGGATTTGTATAATCGGATTACAACATCATAATATTCAAATCAGATTGTGGGCAGGGACATAAAGGGAGATTTATGAGATAAGATATGAAAAGACGATAGGAACTAACAGAATTAATAAAGAAAGCTAATAAGTAAAATATAAGAATACAAAGCCGAGAAAAACAATGCCGAAATATAAGAATAGGGTGTACACTAACATATAAGAATGATTAGCGAATTATAAACGGGGAAAGTAAACTGCACAACTATATCAAAGAATACTAAAGACAGCAAAATAATTAATTAAATAATATATAAAATAAAATTTTAAAAATAGATAGGTAAAATTGTTTATGTATATATCAAACACTTTATTTGTACACACATTGTAGATTCCGTATGTGCAGACATGTTTTTGCTGGGATTTAAAAAAAAAATCTAGCTTTTTCAGACAACGGCATGTGCGAGATAAGCTGAGATGGGGATAAATCTCTTCCGTTTTTTTATCATCCGTTAACAATCACGAGGCGAGTTCAGTAAACATATGACAAAAAATGATTTAAAAATCAACATATATGACCTATATTAGCATGATTAAAATAAAAAAAAAGCATGATACAGTTATACCGGTCATTGGTCACTAGCTTATAAATAGTGGAGTTTAATTGTATCCACGCCTATGGCAGAGCATATACGGCATAATCACGATGACACACCGGTTCCCGTCAGATAACTGAAGTTAAACAACGTTGAGCCTAGTCATTACTAAAATGGGTGACCAATTTGGGAACTCCAGGTGCTGTATGTGGAAGGACGTCGATGCCTTCCTGCAAAAAGTTGCAACAACCTAACGTCGTCATCGCCCCTTAAAGGGATATACATGCGACTGGGGACCGCTTGTGAATTTCATACTCTCATGAAACATCCTCCTTCGGAGGAAGCCGGTTACACCCTGAATAGGGTTGGTGCTGACTGCACACACTAGGGCAGAGCAAAAATACAAATGCTATATATATATATATATATATATATATATATATATATATATATATAACTAGCAAGCCATCCGGCATTTTCCGTTTGTAAAATACGTTTAAATATGAGGTTTTGATCAATTTAGATTTCATAGTTATTATTATATTGGATTTGACCCAGTATATAGCCCTGATTTCAAAAATGTTAACAAGAGTACCCGTGTGCCACCAGCTTGAATCGAAACAAAAATGTTTAGCTTACGGTTTATTTTACCGTTGAATATTAATGCCAGATCTACGAGTACATGTCTGCTGCAATCCTAAAAATTAAAACATGAACTTATAACTACTACGTTACGCATGTATATTCAAACGTAATCTGCCAAGTTTCATCTTGTAAAATTTTTTACACATTTGCACCGATTGTCTCCGTCTGAAACCAAAATTTTAAGTTTCGCGTGGGTTCGAATGATCTATATATGAAGGTTCATGCCCAGAGACCAGAACTGACAAAGGAGTTTGGTAGGAAAATATTTTAAACAAATGTATATACGCATGTGTAAATATTCATAGAAAAATGTTTTTGTGTGCTCTAATCTTTTTACGCAAATGTTACGTATATATAAATCATGTAAAATATCTGTATGAATATAATTACACGCAATAGTAGACTAAAAATGACCATTCCATGAGAAAACCGAAAATACTAATAGGAAGTGTATTAAAACGAATGTTTACAAGAATATGCAAATTAGCTAGATCTTGACATTTCTGAATTTTTGTGATAAGGATTGGTTATTCGTATTATTTGGATTCATCGGCTACTGTTCTAATCGTCAGTGTGATTTTCATAACGTTTCGGTCGATGTAGCCTCCGACCTTCTTCCGGTGTATTCACGTGGACATTCCCGAGTTCGACAAGATACGCCTGAAGAATGTCGGAAGTAACATCGACCAAAATCTTGTGAAAATAACACTCACGATAAGAACAGTATTCCGTCCGATAAATCCAAATAATACGGAATAATACGAAGCTAGATCTTTTGCTAGTGAATGTAATTCCATAAATATTTATTTATGACAAAGTTGTATTTTCCTTTTAAATAAATAGAAAAAAAAACGGTTTTTAATATGAATATCGATTCACAAAAACTTAAATATATAGGATTATTGCTATCACGTTTATTTTACGATCTACTTGTGAGAGGCCTCTATTATGAGAGTATTTGGATAACTATATGCAAAAGACGTTAATAATATATTCCAGAGATAAATGAGGTCTCCTGTTTTACTATGCATATTCCATATTTCTGTTTTGCATTCAGATAATTTGCAAGATATAAATAAAAGAAAATGTGAGCATATATTGACTTTTGGGATGGTAAAGCAGTCGAGGCATGTTAGCATTAAAGACCACACGAGACACATCGCTGTATGCAGATAGTCACAAGGAAACAAAAAATTAGAAAAGAATACGACTCACTCTTTCTTAGTTGAAATGACAGACATTCGTTTAAAAATATTCCAGAATAACCACTTGCTTCTTGTTCAAAAACTCTTCTCATACGTCATTGTACTTAACAAAACTCTGTCAAATCGAACAGGCGGTACTCTGTATTTGTCCGGCCATGTTTAAGACATGTCTTTCCCTGTCGCTCTCGGAATCATGTGTGTAACACGTCTGTTTCTCACCTTGTCGGACATATTTTAATTTTTTATAACTTCTTATCTTTCCTTCTTCAATGATATGATGTAATCTCGCACGCGGTAATGTCATTAGAATCTGTTGACTATCGCACAGCTGCTCCTGCCATACGCGCGCTTGCGCTCTGTTAGATCACATCTATAATATAAATCTCACCTGTCTGTTTAAATGTATGTATGTTTGTATACCTGCCTAAAACGTTGGAAAAGCGACGGATTTTCACAAGATCAGAAGCGTTTCGGAGCGCAACTTTTCGTACGACAAATATCGAAAAATTGGCGAAAAATACTAATTCCTTCACCTTCGGCGGAGCACTTTTCTACAGAGCGGGGTCGCTTTTTTCGCCGATAGTTTCGAAAATCATCCCCTCTTTTTCGATTGTCTTGCCTTAATTTAAACGGACGTCACTTCCAGTTTGGCGATGGACCTAACAACTAACGCGATCCCTCATTTTTTTACGTTTTGGTCCACCACGAACTATGGGTTTGGGCCTGCCTACTTACTACCACTATTTTCGACTCAACACACACCTCCAAACACCCGGGCAACGCCGGGCACCCAAGCGACTTGTATATAAATAGACAAAACACTGGTCAATCTACTTTGATTTATTTATAGAAACAGTATACAACTACAGTGTGACATACAATATGGTTTCCGTTCTGCTAGATCTATAGCAGATGTGCTTACAGTTATATCTCATAGGATTAGCGAATCACTCGACAGAGCCAACCTTTCAAAGGCAGTTGTTCTTGACATATCAAAGGACTTTGATAGGGTATGACATAAAGGTTTACTTCACAAGATTTTAAATAGCTGGAAATGTCTTCTCAATTATTAAATTATTTCTCTCTGATAGGTTCATAAGAGTAGTAGTTGATGGGAAAAAATCAGAAGCTCACAGTATACATACTGGAGTCTCTCAGGGGTCCATCATGGGTCCAACTCTCTTCCTGATCTACATTAATGATCTTTCAAATCACATCCTTACATCATTCGTAGACATTTTTGCTGATGACACTATCATCTATGGTAGCACATCTAAGTCAGTAAACGACCAAGTTCTCTCGATCCTCTCCCCTCTGAACTTGAGCACGTGGTACAATGGGGAAAGGAGAGGCTGGTTACTTTTAATGCATCTAAAATCAAGCTGATCTCTTTACATCATCAACGTGCTGATCCACATCTGGCATCAATTGAAATGAATGGCTCTCGTCTTGAGCAGGCCTCATGTTTTGATAAGCTTCTGGGCTTGACCTTTAATCCTGATCTTAAATGGAACACGTACATCAAATCTGTTGCTAAGGCCGCTGGAAAAAGTGAGGTATCCTTCTATCGCTCCAGAAGATATCTCACTGCTGATGCAATTCTCTATCTATATATGAGCCAGGTACGTCCAAAGATGGAGTACTGTTGGCATATCTGGGCAGGAGCTACTAGAAAAGACTTGTCCTGCCTTGACAGTGTTTAAAATAGACTTCGTAGCCTCGTAGGAGATGTCCTTTTCTCTTCCCTGCAACCTCTATTTCACAGAACAGATGTTGCGATTTTGTCTCTGCTTTATTGTTATTTTCATGGTAAGTGCTCCACTGAGCTTCAATATATGTCCCCCGCCAAACTGTCACTAGAAACACTCGTCTAGCTGAAAACACTATCAATAATTCCCCTCACGAAACAGTGTGCCTAAACCGAAGCGTAGTTTCCATGAAAAAAAGTTTCTTTCTTAGAACTGCGCGACTGTGGAATTGTCTTCCGTTTTCCTGCTTTCCAGCTGACTACAGTGTGGTTGTTTTCAAGTCCAACGTAAACAAGTTCTTGATTAGCCGTTTCACTTAATTTAACAAATTAACCGAATTTCCATTACTAACGATTATTATATTGTCCAATTGACTACTGTACAGTCTTAACCCTTATTGTCCAGTGGTCTCATGACCTTAATAAGTGGTTATTCCTATGTAAAAAAAAAGGGAATAAAAATGAGACTATGGTTTTACGCGTTTGCTGCGGAAATAGATTAGAGGTATCATTTATTTTCCTGGAGACATTGGGTATGACGTGATGGATTTAAATATAACTCAGATTTAAATCAATTAATAGCCTTTGACATAGACTGCTTTTCTCCTTTTAGTGCATATTTTGACCATATCCTTTAAATTGCAGATTATGAACATCTAAATATAAGATTAAAAATATAACGTAATGTGAAGAATATAGTATCCATACAATCACTTAAACGCCATGCCATCTTGCTTATAAATGAAACTGATAAAATAAAACAGATATAACGAAAGAATGTTAATTCACAAGAAAGAAACACAAAAGCACATCGTTAGAAAGAATAAAACTAAATTCATGAAATTACAATGGAATAATTGAGTCGAATAAAGCTAGAAAATTAAGCCTGACACTAAAACCTTCACAAAGTAACATTATTATTATTATTATTATTATTAATCAAAATCTGTTTGAGTAGATCAATATTACAGAACTGTGAAAATTAACTCGCAGCCCCTCGATATATTGGCTTATCAAATGCAAAAGTCTGGTGATTGCCTGGCTATATTAATAGTTGCAATGAAGAACTATGTAAAGTATGGTACAATTAAAAAAAAAGAATGTGCTAATACTTCAGTTATCAGAACAAAAGAGTAATAATAAAAAACGGTAAATAAAATTTAGCCAACC
This sequence comes from Euprymna scolopes, assembly GCF_053919585.1. Lineage (NCBI taxonomy): Eukaryota > Metazoa > Mollusca > Cephalopoda > Sepiida > Sepiolidae > Euprymna > Euprymna scolopes. Next base: position 127,249,503 of record NC_136497.1, on the reverse strand, counting down.
ATTAATTTTTATTATTTTCAACTTCAACTAGTAGTAGTAGTAGTAGTAGTAGCAGCAGTAGTTTGGTTAAAAAATAATGTCGTTTTTTGACGTTTAACTAAATATAAAAAAACGATATTATTTTTGCACCAACCTAATAGTATTATTGTGACAGTGTTTTATTGCATGTATTCAGTGGACGTCTGGTTAGTGCTTCACTTCTCGGTTTTTCCATCCTCCTGGACCTTTCGACTATTTATTTTAATTCCAATCGATTTAGGCTCTACTTTTTTCCTGATCATCTTTTCTTTGAAGGGGGAGATGTATTATTATCATCATCATCATCATCATCATCATCATCATCATAAGAAGAAGAAGAAGAAGAAGAAGAAGAAGCTGCTGCTGCTGCTGCTGCTAAGAGTTACGGAGAAATAGAAGATTGCGTAGGTTGATGACTATCCGGACCACCGTTATAAGGGTCTATAAAAATGGTAGAATCATGGGTAAAATATTTTATTATTTAAGGTTAAGTTAAAGATAATTGGAAGCTAGAAATCCACAGTCATCTGCTGTTTCCACAAGGCAAAGTTATTTTTAAACGCTATCGAAAGTTACGTGTAATGTTTACCAATTCAGTAAGCTTGTTGTTCGGACTAAAAGGAACATTTATTTTTAATATTTGTGAGAGCATCGGTTGTTATTCCAGTGAGAAGTCTTTGCAAATACGTTGTAATTCAATTTAAGAGAAATAAGGTGTAAAAACCAAATACACGTCTTTGTTTAAACTGCTTACTGTATTTTTATTCTGGGTCTTTCTTCTAGCCTACTACTCTATTAATAAAGTGCTGTTTTCCCCTATTTACCAGACTTCATGGGACTACAAACATATGTGTAACAAATAATTCCGATATTATCACCTTTCCTACTAAAGCCGATACGTTATTTTTAAGAAAATAATAGTGAATTTTATTTAAACTTCTTATATCCTACTTTAATCCTGATGCAAATGACTCTCTGGAAAAAATGCATATGCTATTGGAGGTAGGGGTAAACTATAATCTGTTTACAGGTAGGAGTAAACTATAATCTGTTTACAGGGTCTACTGTTACTGTTCATTAATCGCGGGAAAGTATGGATTATTACAGTAATTCTCCAGAAAACCCTTGTTTATTTCAAGTTTTCTTTTCTTACAATTATGTCATCCATTAATTCTACCTGAGGAAAATACGCACCGCTCCCTTACGACTCCGTTGATATTTGTCGGGCAATTTGATTGGCTGTTAACAAGCCTTGAAATGAACGCGAGAATATATCTTCTGAGTACTTACAAAGACCTAAAAAAAAAACATGGCGTCAACCGATACTTCGTTTCATAAAAAATATAGCATAGAAAACCATAAGACATTACCGTCACGAGTACTTACTTATTATACAACATTTTATATAAATAATATAGATTAATCCTACCAAGATTTTGCAACAATAATCAAGTCGCAGCAGTATTATTTCGGCTTTGTAAGTTTACCTTGTTAAACAGAAATCACTTTTTCCATAACTACCAACGTAATAGATGCACTGAAACTAAAGCTGCTTTCAGGAACGCCAGCAACCATATTAAAACAGTAATAAAAATGCAAGAGATGCCCAGTCTGTTAAATCCAAAGTAGATGATCAGCGGCTAGTTTCCCACCAGTTTTGGCAAATAACAAATAGGATCCTGAACAGAAGTGTGCGTTCTATCCCAACCATTATCAATGGACCAGAGGTCGTCTCGTCAGCATCAGACAAGGCAAAACTATTTGCCAAGAACTTTGCAGCTCATTCTTCCCTATGCGACGAAGGCCATCAACTCCCTATATTTCCTCCTATAACACAGAACACGCTAGGTAACATACAAATATCTGTGCATGAGGTCGCCAAGCTAATCAAGGACCCTGATTCCAGTAAAGCAACTGGCCCTGACGGCATCCCAATTATAGAGTTAAAAAAGCTTCAACCAGAAATGGCTCCCATACTTACGAAACTGTGTAAGCGTTGCCTTAAGGAGAAGTGCTTTCCGACTCCCTGAAAAACCTCATCAGTATGCCCTGTATTTATGAATTCAGGTGATAAGTCATCTCACTCTCAGTACAGACCAATAAGCCTCCTGTGTGTTATGAGTAAGTTGCTAGAATCCATATTAAATAGAGAAATAGTAAAATACCTCAGCAGAAACAATCTTCTTAGTGACACAACATATGTTTTCCGTTCTGCAAGATCTATCGCAGATGTGCTAACGGTTATATCTCACAGGATTAGTGAATCTCTTGACAAATACTTCCTTTCTAGGGAAATTGTTCTTGACATATCAAAGGCCTTCCACAAGGTATGCCATAAGGGCCTATTTCACAATATTTCCAGCTACGGTATAACTGGAAATGTTTTCACAATCATTAAATCATTTCTCTCCGATAATCTCAGAAGAGTAGTGGTCGATGGACAAAAATCAAAGGCCTGCAGTATTAATGCTGGAGTCCCTCAAGGGTCAATCCTGGGCCCAACTCTCTTCCTGATCTACATCAATGACCTCCCTAAACACATACTTAAATCATTCGTTGACATCTTTGCTGATGACACGACCATCTACGGCAACACATCAAAGGCTGTAAATGACAAAGTTCTCTCTGATTCTCTCTCCTCTGATCTCGAGCGCGTGGTTCAGTGGGGGAAGTCGTGGCTGGTTACCTTTAATGCATCTAAAACCAAACTACTATCTTTACATCATCGAGGCTCTGATCCCCATCTCGCATCAATTGAAATGGATGGCTCTCGTCTGGGAGAAGCCCCGCGTTTTGACAGGCTTCTTGGTTTGTCCTTTACTCCTGATCTGAAATGGAACACGTACATCAAGTCTGTTGCCAAGATCGCTGGAAAGATGGTGGGATCCTTCTATCGCTCCAGAAGATATCTCACTAATGATGCAATTCTCTATCTATATAAAAGCCAATTACTTCCAAGGATGAAATACTGTTGCCATATCTGGCAGGAGCTGCTAAAAACAGCCTATCCTACTTTGACAGAATACAAAATAGACTTCGTGGCTTAGTGAGGGATGCCCTTTTCTCTACACTGCAACCTCTCTCCAACAGAAGAAACATTGCGAGCCTATCCTTGTTTTATCGTTATTTCCATGGCAGGTGCCCGTCTGAACTCCAATCTCTGGTCCCCCCTCGCCAATCTTTCACGAAAAACACCCGTCTAGCTGAATCCACTGTGAAAAATTTTCCCCACTCTTTATCTGTGCCTAAATCAAAACGTGGATTCCATGAACAAAGCTGCTTCTTAGAACTGCACGCCTGTGGAACTCTGTTCCGTCTGCCTGCTTCCCACCTGACTACAACTTGGATGTCTTCAAGTCCAACGTTACCAAATTCATAATGAACCGGCCCCTTAAGTAAACACTTCATCAAATATCCACACTAACGTACTATACTTGCAATAACCCTTATCCCTGAGTGGCTTCCGGGCCTTGATAAGTGGTGACCACCGTGTAAAAAAAAGCTAATTCCGTTTACTTAAACATTCTAACAGCGTACTGCCAGTCTCGTAATAGCATATGTCCAGTTTTGTTTACCAACATATCAATAAGTCATGCGTTTATTGTTAATTTATAATCAATCCGAACTGTTTCTCCTCTGCTTCTTTTCATATTCCCCTCCTACACTAAATCTTATCACCTTTCTTTATTTTATTCTTTTTCTCACACGTTTACTTTCTCATTCCGTCCAAAGTAAATAATACACAATCCTAGGCTATTACATAAGACTAAGCAAATAATATCAAGTTTACTACAACCTGTTACCAACGTGCTGACAAGCTCATTACAACAGTCGTTCTCGCTCGTTTACCTGGTAATCTTAAACGTCTGCGGTCGTAATTAATTTTACGCAAAACTGAACTGCTTCTTCTCCAAATTCTTATTTTCTCACAAGGAGAAGTCGCACAAGCAATAATCAAAGATTGCTTTGGGAACAACTCGTGGTTTTCTCTGGTGTGTGAGTGACAACAAGTCTCCTCAGATTTACAATACTAAAGTCTTTAAATGACCTTTGCAAATAAATTTGCGTAATCGCAACAGCCACTTAATATTGATTTTTTGTTGGCAGTAACTATTGGTTTTCACTGGAATTTGGGTCGAAATAAGCATCTCCAAGATCCCGGTTCTCTTCACACTTGTCCAGCGGAGATCCGATCAGCGCTCTCTCCTCTGCTTTTCCATCCGCATTGACCTTTTTCGACTATTTAGCATCACTCGTTTCGGAGGACGGTGATGAAGCAATGGGGGGGGAGGAATGGAGGGAATAGAGAACTTGTAGATATGAAGCTTTTATGTTCTATGTCCCATGTAACGCTTCTTCGTGTTTTGCTTCTGCAGAAGTTCCTCTTGACCGAACATGGATTTTCCCAAATATTTCATCTGTTTTCATTAATGATATTCGCTGTATCTTCGCAGCCATTCCTGTGATTCCAATTTCTCCCATTCTTTTTTTTTTAATTTTTCGGAATTGTTCTTAGAGCTCCTACTATTTTAAGTATTATTTTAATCTTCTTCATCATCTATATCCCTTTCGGTTCTAAGCCTCGCTTTATGTGTTTGCTCCTTTTCTCCTTTTCTTTAAAATGCACCATGTGGTTAGCTGCAACAGTAAAGTTTACGATTTGACAGGACTTTTCTTTCTTGTATTTTATTACGACATCTGGTCTTCTTGCTTGGATGGGATTATCTGTTTGTATGTTTACCTCTTATAGGATTTTGTGATTCTCGTTTTCAAGTACTGTTACCGGCTTATGTTTGTACCACTTGTCTGTGCGTTCGAGACATAGTTAGACATAGTTGTTTGTATAATTCCCAGCGTACTGCCCTCCTTACCTGTGTCGTGCTTGTCCTTGTATTCCTTTTGGGACAGTTTGCTGCATTCGCTTACTATGTTTATCGTTTCACCCCTTTGTCATGAGAGGCTTCATTTGTTGTTTTCTTGTGTTTTGACGATCTTTGCTTTGATGTGGTTATTATTGAGTTATATTTTGTTGTTGTTATTAGGGATTCAGTTTCTCGGTTTACGCATCCAATTCGTTATTTGGATCTTATGAATTTTCTGTGTAGTTGTTTCTCCTCCCATTATTTCTCGTCTTATGCTTTGTCTCCCTGTTTTCAGTTTTGTTGATTTTTTCGTGTCTCTCGCTGCCATAGTTTTTTTCTTTTTATTAATTCACGCAGTCTTGTATGCACACCAGTTCTCTTCCACCGCCGTTCGTTATTACGTGGAGTCAGTCAACATCGTTTTTTTAAGGTGAATTGCATTGTGCATGGTCATGAGTTTCCTGGTCTTCTGATCGAGGTGGCTCAGTTCTTTGGTCCATCCTATGCACGGTCCTGGGTATCTTATTATTGATACTGCCCATGTATTTATGCCTTTTAATAGGTTTCTGCTATATAATTTAGTTTCCAGAAGGGTTCTTGTCCTCAGCTATTACTTTCTAATTCTTTCTTTCATTTCTGTTCCTTCAAGAACTCTCAAGTATGTATAGGCGTTTTGTTCCATGCTCTCATCTCAGTTTTGTTGGTTAGTTCTATTCCTTGATTCATCCCAGTTTTCCCTTTCTTATAACTAGTAGTGCATACTTTACATACTAAACTGTATTTGGATATCCTGGCTACAGATTCTGGTGGGTGGTGTTTATTAGTGTCTCTCGTTCCCTTGTGGTCCTTGCAAATGTATACGATCCGCTATTTACATCAGGTGATTCATTTTTTTTCCTTTGTATTAGAAAACTTAGCACTTTCTCGGTATAATGTTCATGGTTATGATGAACAGTAATGGTAATAGAGAATCTACTCGGAAGATGCCTCATTGTATGTTGATTTCTGGTATATGTTGTCCATCAGCTGTCAATTACAGTCTCCATGTTTTCATTGAATTTTCAATCACTTTGATGCTCTTGCTTTGTATTTTATACATTTTTAAGCAGTCTACTGCCCATGCCTGGGGGATAGTGTCGTAAGCATTTTTGTAGTCGATTATTATTATTATTATTATTATTATTATTATTATTATTATTATTATTATTATTATTATTATTATTGTTGTTGTTGTTGTTGTTGTTATTATTATTATTGCTGTTGTTGTTATTATTATTATTATTATTATTATTAAATTAATTCACAGTGTTGTGATGTTTTACACCGCCCGCCACTAAAAGCAGGTTCTTACACCTTAGCTAGCGAGGTTAGTCAAAGAGTAAGTAAGAGAGAAAGTACCTGGCGTAGGATGTTTGCGGAGCCAATCAGAACTGACTTCTGGAGTACGGTGATGTGGTACCTGGTTTCCAAGAATTTCAACTGTTTCATAAGATCATTCGGAATCAAGCCAAGCGCATCTTCAATTATCGGCACAATGGAAGTTTTCTTATTCTACAATCTAGCAATCTATTATTATTATTATTATTATTATTATTATTATTATTATTAGTATTATTATTAGTATGTGTAAAATAATAAATTCGTTCCTTCGTTAGTTCGTCGGTAGGTTATATTTACAAAACATAAAATAAAGAAATACACGTTTTTAGAACAAAACTGCTTTTATCAGGTAAACATAGTAAAATTTGGCTTTAAAAATACTAATCTGGCGAAAGAAATCTCTCTTTAATTTCGCGTAATTTACTCACATTGACACATCGGTTCCCGCAGGATCCCCGAATTTAAGCCACGTTGAAGCTACTTAGTACGAAATAGGAGACTATTTTGGACTTCAAAGTGGCGGATTTTCTCTCCGCTTATCCCGGCATGGTTTTCTGTCGTCCTGGACTTCTCCTTGCCACTGGACTCAAACAGTTCCGATGAAGAGTAACCTCTGCCTCATATTTACACGCGTAGCTGTCCGTACAGGGAGTATTCTTCGTCTTTCAAGAGTATTCTTCGTCTTTCAAGAGTCATCGAGTTTTCAAATATATTTGCAATATATGATCCTTGATGTAATTATGAGATAAAAGAAGGCATAGTGCATCCGAAGTGCTAAGGTTCTTCACCTGAAGCCTTACCTAAAGATCGAATATTCTAAAGAAGAAGATTGGCTGCCAAGAGATGCGTGGGACAACAAATGCAATATTGTCTCTTACAATGTGGTTTTTCGATTTATATTGAACAATGTCATAGAATAATACTTTCTGAATATTTATTAGTACATATCTCATGTGGGTCAGGTTTTATATTTAAAATAAAATATGCACTATTTTATCTTCTCTTCTCTTCTCTATATCTTTCTTTTATTCTTCTTCTATTCTTCTTCTATCTATCTTCTATTCTATCTATCTATCTATCTTCTATTCTATCTTCTTCTTCTTCTATCTATCTATCTATTCTATCTTCTCTATATAAATAAAATGAACTTGTTTTTCCCGTCTGATTTTGACATTAATAGGATTAGAAATTAAGATATTTCATGCAAATATAATATGCACAAACGGCAGAACAATATCTGAGGTGTGTTATAGGCTTATTATTTCTCAAATTCCTCGATAATCTTAGATTTTTATACTTTTTCTGCTGAGAAGTCACGGCCAAAATCGGTTAAGATCAATGGAAGTGGTAAAAAATTTTCTCTCTAATAAATTCCTCCTTCCCCTGCCACCACTTAACACCGTTTGGGGATCGTTCACAAGGAACAATTGAGAAGAGAACACCAGTTTGGCTTCGTAGTTCTTTCATGTGAAGTTATTTAAAATCACTAACCTAAGCTGCAGTGCTCTGTGGCGTAGTGGTTAGCGTGCTGGACAATTCACATTATATTTTCACGTTCGCGCCGACCTACCGTAGTCGTTTTTTTTTGTTTTGTTTTTTTTTCCTAAACAACTGGAATGGACTTTTCTTGGTGGCCGAACTGTTAACGTTGCAGATGTTTTTTTTTGTTTTTTTTTTCACACTTTATTTTCCTACTTTTACTCATGACTCCGGGTTTGATCATTCCTACTTACCTGCCATAACATTTTTTAAAACTCTCCCCCCGTCCCGGAAACAAACACTCGGGCAACGCCGGGTACCCCCGCTAGTTTTAAATATTAACGAACTTATATTTGCTGCGTGTTATTGTTTTTTTTTTCTGTCGAAAGAACGAATTGTTATGCTATCAAGAAAAATATAAGCTTTATCAAAACACTAGCAGTGAGAGCCACCGTTGTCCGGAATTAAATGATGGTCAACGAATGCTTCACAACCCTGTACTTTTATTGTCATCGAAATCGGTGAAATCTTCCATTTTTTAATCGAATCGCTTGATTATCTGCTCCAGTTAGGTTTGACCTGGAGGAAGCTTTACTTGCTTCGAACGCGCCTCTCATATAAAAAAAAATACTGTTGATTTTATGTAGTATGTTTGTGTGAATTTTTTCGAGTCCATAGGGACCGGACACAAAGACACACACACAAAGTTGCTTTAATATAATCTCCACTCTGCGATTATAAGTTGGGAAGTTTTTTTTTCTGTGTCTGTGATTTCCTTTCCGGTGGACTGAAAAAAAAAATCACACGAAGATACTACATACAATCTACGGTTGTTTCTTTGATATAACAGGGGCGCATTCGAAATGAATGTTTCTGTTTAGAACGTAGGCGAAGCATGATTATTGACTTTCGCATTTCAAAGTTAAAAAAAAGTATTATCTATACAACTACTATAATATATTGCTAACGATTAGATTGGAAAATGGGCTATTTCAAATATGCCTAGTACAATAAAAAATATGGGAGTGTGAAACGTTCGTTGATCATCATTCAATCCCGGGCAAAGTCGGGTCATCCTGCTAGTAGATAGATAGAAAGGTAGATAGATAGATAGATAAATAGATAGATATTTTTTTATTCAATATATTCTCATTCTGTTTGTTTGTCCTTCCTATTTATTTATCTAGTTTTTCGCCCTCTTCTACATTTTTTATTTAAATGCAAATGCTTATTGCTTCAATAAGAACCTGTGGTACTTCTGCGCTTGGTTTCTTGTTTCGTTTCGCAAACCGAAATTCTTAATCATACGCTTGTTCTAATATTTATAACCCATATCCGAGCAATAGCAGTACTAATAGAATCATTAATAGCGGTAGTAGTTGTTTTTATAATATCAACTGGTGTGCCATATATATTATTACGGACGTTTTATGATCAGACTACTTATTATTTTTATTGTTTCTTATTTAATAATAATAACGCACGATTTCTTTTACATTACTAATGGCCGTAATTTATAATTAATGACCGATATTTTTCACACAAAGTAATGCTGTATAGCGAAGTATCAACACATCTATATATTGAATAGTGGTTCATATTAGATGATAGAATAGATGAAAGAAGAATTCATATCTTTCTTATTATATGGGCGGCGCTTTCGTCGGTGTCGATCACAGCTGTTGGGTGTGAAATACGTACGACAGTTTACAACAAACAACGAAACATACTGGAATCTGGATGAGTACTTCCAAGGCACCACATGAACAACCATTTATATATATATATATATATATATATATATATATATATATATATATATATATATATATATATATATATATATATAATAAATTCCACAGCCAAACAACGTCGCAGCCCACAGGAGCCATATCAGTCAAAGAACCGGAATCCAAGACTCGAGTTTCGCCTTCATTTGGGCTCATCAGTTAGACATATCCGAACTCAGGATTCGAAACCCGAGCCTCTTGCATGCATGGCAAGCACTCTACCAACTGAGCAAACGCCTTGCACACAAGAATTTCCATTGACCAGCACAGATCATGCAAACCGCGCCGAAATCCGACTGTGAAATGAACCTACTTCGTCTCAACAAGGGACGCGGTCATCCAACCAGCTAATAACCCCAAGCCGATGTCTCACATGTAGGAGTTTTTAACTCGAAAGGACGATGCTATCCAGCAATTCTAACCAAGCGAGCAACTTATGATAGGATTTTCAGAATGTGAGAGATTGTATATAATAAATTCCACAGCCAAACAATGTTGCAGCTCACAAGAGCCATGACAGTCAAAGAACCGGAAGTCACAGACTCTAGTTTCGCCCTCATTTGGGCTCATCAGTTAGACACATCCGAACTCAGGATTGGAAACCCGAGCCTCTTGCATGCAAGGCAAGCACTCTACCAACTGAGTAATATATATATATATATATATATATATATATATATATATATATATATATATAGTAATTTATAAAATATATATGGCGATTAAGCTACACTGAATATTCTGCGTTTAATCCAACAATAGGATTCGTCAGGCTTATGCGCCTATCCTATAGTTGGATGAAACGCAGAATATTCAGTGTAGCTTAATCGCCATATATATTTTATAAATTACTAACTGGCTCTACCTACGTATTGAGCACTTTTGAAGTAAATACTTAAAGTTTACGCATAAATCTATACTTTCGTATAGTAAATTTATGTGAATAAATGAAATAGTTATATATATATATATATATATATATATATATATATATATATTGCAGAAAACTCGTAGACTGACTAAAACGTCTTGTTTTATCTTCTCCAGTGACGTAGCTGATTTAATGCCGCTTTAACGTGACCTCCGGTCACCCACCTAAATGAGACGTGATCAATGTAACTTATAAATTATTATTTTGGATTTCTAAATCCTTATGTTTATAGCAACCTACAGCTATATCTATAAACATATTACTTAACTATTTACATAATTTATTTTTCATATTAGATGATGGAATAGATGAAAGAAGAGTCCATATCTTTCTTATTATATGGGCGGCGCTTTCGTCGGTATCGATCACAGCTGTTGGGTGTGAAATGAAATATATACGTATGACAGTTTACAACAAACAATGAAACATACTGGAATCTGGATGAGTACTTCTAAGGGACCACATTAACAAAAATTTATATTATATATATATATATATATATATACCCACACACACACACACATATATATATATATATATATCTATATATATATATATATATATATATATATATTCCAGTTTTCTCATGTTTCTCCAGAAGTCTTCTACAGGTGACTACATCTTATTTTGTCTTTCAACTTCCGCCTCTATGCTTCAACTTCCGCTTCTATGCTTAGATGATGCAGGGTCTCTCACGTTTGCTGAAAACTCGTAGACTGACTAAAACCTCTTGTTTTCTCTTTTCCAGTGACGTAGCCTATTTAAGAACCCGCCTCTTTAACGTGACCTCCAGTCACCCACCTAAATGAGACGTGATCAATGTAACTTATCAATTATTATTTTGGATTTCTAAATCCTTATGTTTATAGCAGACTACAGCTTTATCTATAAACATATCACTTAACTATTTACATAAATTATTTTCAGCTAAATTATTTTATCAAAACAATATTTCTCTTCTTAGCTTATCAAGATCACTGGTGTAGTCCGGAATCCGTGTTTCCCCGGAAGCTCTATACAACAGAAATAAATTAGACTATTTTAACATATGTTTTTAGTCAGGTTGTTATTATTATCATTAATAACAGTGGCAGCATTACATGCTTAAAGATCGGTGCATTGAATGTAATGAGTTAATCTCAGTTTCCTAAGCAGACAAATAGACTTGTTATCAATGAAGTTTACAATATTTATCGGAATCCAGCCAAATGCATACATATGAACCTTCAATTTTTGTCTATTTCCCCACTACATTTCTATTGTAAACAATTGCGGTATAAGAGGGTTTGGATAATATAATTGGTTAAATATTTCATTTCCGTGTTGAAGAATAGTCTCGGTATTGTCCTGATATAACAACAGACGTTCAAATAAAGTGGAAGTTTCTTGATCCTGGATCATTAAATATCCTATTAAATTCTCAAAATGTTCAGAGATATAATACTATTTTGTACAAGCACATTCAATGTTTGTCTGAATTAGCTTGAGTTTCATTATTTAATATTCCGGGTCACTTTGATCATCAGCTCATCATAGAATATGAACATACACGAACTTTAGATTCATTGAGCTATAAACCCTTGATTTCCTTATCTCTGGTTAGGCTATTGAAAAATAATTTTGCCTTTATACTAAGATCTCAATAAATTTCTGATTGGTTGGTTGGTTGTTTTTGTTTTACGGCATATCAACCCTTTTCAGGTTATTTAATCCCGAATCAAAAGATTTTGAAGAAAGAAATGCTTAATAGAATATATTTGTTGTTTTAAAGTCGGTTTCTAGTTAACCCATAGTTGGAAACCTAACAGGTACTACCACTGCCGGTCAGAGTGAACCTGGGAGTAATGGCAATTAAAGAGCGGACCCAGGCTCCCCAAAGCCCGCAAGCTGGGGCCTCACCACTGGATATAGTTTAAGGTCATATCCAGGACCAGAAATTTCTGAAGCGATAGAATTGTTTAAATATTTTTCCAGTAATCTAGATTCAACTTGAGGTAAGTTTACAATTTTTGATGTAGAAGTAGTAGTAAGTTTTAAATTCTGATGATAAACGGAGCTTAGGCGAGTACAAAGCCATTTATTTCGACTTTAGAGAAGTGACTATCTCACGTGTTTGATGAAAAAAAAAGTAAGACTTTGGTTTAAACGTGTTCAAAGTAAACAACCGTCTCTTTCACTATTTCACTACTCTCCAAATAAGAGTAGACAGGATCATAAACATATTTGTCATCAATGCTCTTTGAAATGCTGCCGAAGATTGCTTTTTTATCTACGTATATATGAAGGAATAATCTGAGAATATATTATTCCGAAGATCGTTTATGAATATCGAGAAGGCTACAGTGTATGAAATATATCATTGATACCGTATGTTTGATAATTTTTCCGTCAATATGTTCTTTCGTTGTCCTATGTAGAAGAAAACCTTTGGAAATCTGCACAGATATTCAATTGTTTAGGAGCAAGCATTTGTTCGAAACTGGTTGGTCTGTTCTTGGATCCACAATATTGAGTTGTAAGTATTTTTAGTATAGGGCAAAATAACTGTTACGTTTTGTTGTACTCAATAAAAATGGCATACCTTCCTGTGATTTTTTTCGACTCCATAGGGAACGAACACGAAGACACACACACACAAAGTTGCTTTAATATAATCTCTATTCTGAGTTTACAAGATAGAAATAAAGCGCATTCAGGGAATAGTCATTTTTTTTATCTCTTTTATGTTGTGGAATTATTTTACTTTATTCTCGCCGGGTTTCTTCTACATATATTTGGTGGCAATTAGCAGAGGGGACGGTGGATATTCCGGCATTAGATGCAGGGGGTTTGGCAGGGCTATTTTCGTTTTTTTATATGATCTATACTTAATGATGTGTTCTTTTTCCTATTTTATACATAGATTCAAAACCTGATTAATTTCGTTCACATACATTTTTAATCGCTTCCTCCATAGATCTAAAACTTGATTACTTGCGTCTCAAATAAATTTTTCCTATTTATATTATACATTTTTTGACTTACGTTTCTCTACTTTCATTTTACGTTGTAAAATATCAATCACTTTTAAGTAGGACAGTTGGTGTGCTGTGGGAAAGTGATGGTGGGCAGTAGATCGGTGAGGGTTGGAATGCGGTCACCTTTCCCAGCCAAAAATGACAGCAGACCATTTCGTCTAGTTTCGCATTCTTAAAATTGGCTGAAACCTTTCGATAATTGATTCTGAACCATGAAAATATATTCATGCTTAATTGTTGTTGTTTTGGTTCGATTGTGTTCGCCAGAATAAAACAATTCTCATTCATCACTCGATTTCAATAACCAGGACGATTTATTCTCATTGTTTGTTTTGGGTACGTTCGTCGTTTGCTATCTAACAAAACGAAGTTTTATAAGGTGATGGAAAGAATGTTTCCTTTAACCAACGCATTAATGTGTATGAAACCGTAATGGGTATATAAGGTTGCAATTTCTTTTGTGCTATAACCGGATTTTCTTGAGATCGAACATTGACTTACACTTTGAAAAGTTCAATCAAAGTTGAAATTGTTCCCTCATTTTACCATCGGGTTATTTAATATATTAATGTAGGGATGTGATCTTTTTTTTATAACAGTAATAAATACGAAACTTTTGTCCTGTTGAGTCAAGTAAGTTATAATTTGCTGTTATAAAAGCTTGCATGGTGAAACGCTGTGAATAATCATACGACATGGGAAAATAACGCCTAGATAAAACATTAGCCCATCCTTACGTTGTCTGGCGAAGCTATACAGCCTTACGGCGGAGTTATCGTTTTGTTTATTTCAGTTTATATTTATTAAAACCTTTAGATTAGAAGCGAACCAATTCAAAATGCACAAATTATAGTGCCACACATTTCAACATGTAGTTTCATGACAGGTGCAACTTCGGTAAATATGAATTTATTCAATTACAGGTAAAGCGATAATAATGTAAATATACTTATTCATTTTTTTCTTTATTTTTTTCTTTCTTCATTTAATCAATATGCTTCTGTTATCTTTTCTATTTTCCTGGCTGTTACACCCCTTCTATTTTTATTACGACAAGCAGAAAGACACATAATGTATGATTAAATGTATAATGCAATTTCGAAGAAACATTATCAATGTATTTCATAGTGTCACATGATATTAAATTTAATCTCATGTTCTTGTATTTTAAGCAAGCACTTGTGCACTTAAGGTCGTATTTTAATTTATTTGGTTTCATGTTTTAAATGATCATCCTACGACTTGTTTGTTTTTTTCTAAAGATAAATTGGTATTATTGCACGTCACTTTCAAAGTACATACTTTTTAAAAGAACACACACGCATTTGAATACATATTATACGATCGCTTAAATGCTTTTGAATGATGTAAATTGAGTTTCTCAACAAATTTATTAAAATTATTCTTTTTAGTAATACATCAAGCGCCTGAAGAAGACTCCTGGAAGTCGAAAACGCTGCAGCTATGGCGAAGTCTTTGTTACACCTGACGACTGGCCCGCGAAATAGAAGAGAAGAATCATACAATAAACAAACAGGAACTATCCCTGTTGTTTAACGAAACATGAACGAGACAAAAATTACAGACAACTATATATATATATATATATATACATATATATATATATATATATGTATATATATATGTAGAGAGAGAGAGAGAGAGAGAGAGAGAGAGAGAGAGAGATAGTTTTATTCAATTAAGGAAAATAAAATTACCATAATCGCGACAATAAATCTACTGTTTTAGGTAAAAATGACTTCACCATACAACAAAAAGAACATCTGGTTTAAGTCTAACGCTGCCTTAGATTACATTCACCTGTTAAAGGCATTTTAGATTGAAACAGTAGTTTTATAGTCGCGGGTAATGTTAATTTTATTTACCTAAATTTAATAACATGATATCTTGTATATTTTTATCTATTAGTATTTTCATTTTTCTATTGGAATTCAGATCACTGGATTTATTGTATCTTTAAATATATATATATATATATATATATATATATATATATATATATATATATATATATATATGTGTGTGTGTGTGTGTGTGTGTGTGTGTGTGTGTGTGTGTGTGTGTAAAACGTAAGTAGGGAAACGTAAGTAAAATTTTAAAAAAATATTAATATAATGGGGAAATGTTTTTAACACGAAACTAACCAGTTATTAAATCTATGTATCAACGTGGAAAGCGATTGAAAATATATGTAATCGAAAACAGTCAGGTTTTTAATCTATGCATAAACTAGTATGTATAAAAAGTGTGTATAAAATAGGCAAATTGATAAAAAACGTATGAATATGGAACTAATCGGGTTTCAAATTGTGCTTCTTCATTATTAAATTCTTTATGATGTATGTTTGAATAAAAAAAACATTTCTTTCTTTAATTGTATTGAAATTTGTGATCAGTATCCACTCAAAGATTTTTCGTCAAGGTTTATAATGTGCAAATATTACTATTATTGCCTTGGCATAACAAAATGATTTGTTATGATATAAAACATGGGTAAAAAAGTGCGTTCAGGGGATAGCCATTCTTTTAATATATTTTATGTTCTGGAAGATTTTTTTTTACTTTATTCTCGCCGGGCTTCTTCTATGCATATTTGATGGCAATTAGCGGAGGGGACGGTTGTATTCCGGCATTAGACACGGGGGTTTTGGAAGGGCTCTGTTCGTTTTATTATATATGAGCTATAATTAATGATGTAGTTTGTTTTCCTATTTTATACATAGATTCTAAATCTGATTAATTTCGTTCACACACATTTTAATCGCTTTCCCCATTGATACATAGATCTAAAATCTGATTACTTTGGACTCAAATATATTTACCCATTATAAATTTTTTACTTACGTTTCCCTAATTAAGTTTTATACATGTTTTAACCACGTACAGTTTTAATCACTTTTATGTATATATATATATATATATATATATATATATATATATATGATTGCAACGTCTTGTCAGACGAGTGCCACTCCCTCAGACATTTAAAATCCATGATCCCAAATGCCTGAGAGGGTATCTATACAAATATGATGTTACAGAGTCTTAGCTTTGTACGACAGCTAAGTTTCTCTCTCGGTTCAAAATGTTGAGATCCAGCAACAAGCAAGAGCAAGATAGCCAGCAACAAATTAAAGGGCAGACCAGCTTAATGCGGGTAATGGTCTTCCGCTTTATGGTTTTTTTAATCAGAGATTTGCTTCTCCTAGAAAGGTTGCCTTCACCACGACTTATGGGAGCCCTCTCCACCCCAATACACATATACACACACACACACAAATATACATGGTGCTAGTTGGCCGTTGACCAAGACAAATAGTTCATTGGAACGTCTTGTTTTTAATCCTTCAGGGAGACTAGCCGCCCTCCTCACCAAACAAGTATGGTGGGGGAACCAGTTTAGTCGCCGGTGACCCGACCATGAGGCAGGTGGTACTGGTTTACATATATATATATATATATATATATATATATATATATATATATATATATATACATACAGGTAGTACTGGGTTATATATATATATATATATATATATATATATATATATATATATATATATACATGCCTGATGAATCCTTACGTGGATGAAACGCGGAATATTCTGTGTAGCTTAATCGCCATACATATTTTATCACTTACTACCTATGTCTGCTTACGTATTGAGCACTGTCGAAGTAAATACTTAAAGTTTACGCATAAATCTATACTTTCGTACATTAATTTATGTGGTTAAATGAAGTAGTGATATATATATATATATATATATATATATATATATATATATATATATGATTTTAAAAAAAGTCATTTTCAGAAATATTTGAAACTGTAAATTTTTAAACTTAGATTATACTGAGAACTCTGTTTTTTATCTATCTATCTATCTATTCATCTATCTATCTATTTGCCCATCTCTCTATTTATCGGAAATTATTTTCGATATATTAAGAAACAATAGATTAATACTGGAATAGTGTCTACTATGAAAATATATACAACATTGAAAACTGGGGTCTCTGCAGAGAAATATAGAAATATAGACTTACATCGAAGCTAAACTACTAGACTAAATTAGAAACTTTGTAAAATAGCAGTTTATGTTTATTACAGGGAAACGTTATTAATATTGTTGTATTTCCCTATTATACAATAGGTTAATTGGCTATAAACCTTTGCAAGAACAAATTCATTTAATATTTCAATGAGATTGCGAAAACAATTCTCTAACATGGTCAATAACAAAAGGTTAGGTTTATGGTTTGACCTTTGAAGTTCAAATTCAATGAGTTTACCTTTAAAGGTAAAGAGCTTAAAAGATCATAACAGAATGATATAAAATCATAGTCCAGATATTGACACGCTTCGTAGTTGGAAATGTCTTCGTTGTTTTTTTATTATTATAAAATTAGAATGATATCTTTTTGCACGGTATTATGCTATTAAATTTTATTTAATATGCTTAGATTGTGACATTTTTTTTGTAAATGACACGCGAAATAAACGATTCTTTTTATTAATAAATAGTTCCAATTAAGAAGTAAGTCCGAAATGATCAAAGCCATAAATCTGAAATATCTTACATTTTGTAAATTTTCTGATATTTTTCTGACTGGGGCTGAGGCATACTTCCGTAAAACCTACATTCAACCACTATCACGTGCACTTTAATCGAGTGGCCGTTTTTAATTCTCTCGCCCTCCCTTTTTAAGTGCAATGATTTTTATCTCTATTGCGATTGGCTTAAAGGGTATATATGCCAGGCAGTTTTTGAAAATATTTTTAATGAGTTAAATTGCTACTATAATTGCTAGACTTATTGAGATCTTCTGTTTCTTTCCATCTCCCTCTCTCTCTGTCTCTCTCTCACTCTCTCTCTCTCTTTCTCTATCTATCTATCTTTATATCTATCTATCTATCTATCTATCTATCGGAAAGTATTTTCGATATATTTCAAGAAACAATAGATACCTACTGTAATAGAACTTATCTTAGAAATATATTCAAGACTGGACTCTATGCAGAGAACATTGAAATATACTTTTATAGCGAAACTGATATTCTGGACAGAATTAGACTTTTGTAAGTAGCGGCTTCCTTCTCTGTCGTAAGCAATACATTTTTTAAATCGTGCTCAACTCTACTTAACCCAACAAAATATTCGACAGTATCTTCTATTAAGTTTGCTTCTTTCTCTTCTTGTCCTATTTCGCTATGGTATTGAGATGTAGGTATTGCAGAACCAGAGTGGATAGTGTATTGCATATTTCCAACTGTATTCTTTGATATATGTTCGTAGGACTTGAAGACATTAAATTGTTTTACATGCTGTTCAGCTGAGATATTTACACAAACTATTGAGTAGTAGTCTTCTCCTAGCAGAAACTTGCCGCTGGATCACACTGTTTACATTTTTGTGAAAAAATTTGCATATGTAGTCATTGCCGAGGCCATTCATTCCCTTTAAACCATTGATAATCATGCCGTGATCTTCGGAAACATTTATAATTTTCTCCTGATCGAGCTTTTCTTATCTATAAAGTTATTGGTAAACTCATCCAGAAAATAGTTGACACATTGTGTGCTAAACCCAGTGTTCTAGTTTGTATTTGCAATAGAAAATCTTAGTGCATTTTTGTGATATTTTTGTGACAAACTTGTTTTGTGAGCATGTCATATATTCAATATAGTCTTTCTTTCTATATATATGCATATATATATATATATATACATATATATATATCTTTCTCTCTCTCTCTCTCTCTCTCTCTCTATATATATATATATATATATATATATATAAATAAGCGGTTAGAGCACTGTAAAACTGGTGGACAAATGTTTTTTTAAATAGAATTTTGGCGAGATAATTTACGGTCGCTGCTCCCGTCGATCGATTGGTAGAACTGGTGACTGTCAACGCGATGGTTATAGTCCAATCCTCGGATTGGAAAAGCTGTTAGTCTAGCGGCACTAATGAGTTATAATACAACTGAACAGGCCGGTATGTTGATGAATATATATATATATATATTTATATATATATATATATATTTATATATATATATATAACTACATCATTTACTCACATAAAATTTATATACGAAAGTATAGATTTATGCGTAAACTTTAAGTATTTACTTCAAAAGTGCTCAATACGTAGGTTGAGCTAGTTAGTAATTTATAAAATATATCGAACAAAGGATCTGTTTTAGAACTAGGTAAGATTTCCAAATCCGATACTATGACCACAAAAGTACATTCAAAAATAAAAAAAAGCACCGTATAAAACAACACTAGCGAATAAATACTGGGAACTCAAAGAAAGCGGACATTCGCCGGTAGTCGAATGGAGAATAATAACACAAGCTACCACGTGCAGACATTTAGACGACCCATGTAAATTATGCCTCCATGAAAAATTTGCTATCCTGTACTTTAAAGAACCTCAAAATCTATTGAACTGTAGACGAGAAATAGCAAACAATTGTGTCCACAAAATAAAACTTACTCTAGGATAATGATAGAAAATAGCTTTAAAACTAACAAAAACAATAGAAAACAAACAAATAAATAAATTAAATAATCATGAATATACATAAACGACCACACACACACATATATATATGTATATATGTATATATATGTATATATATGTATGTATGTGTGCATGTATATGTGTATACATATGTATATTTATATATATAAAAAAGAGCAGAAATGAGGAAAATCGTCTGCCTAAACCACTAACCTAGTTCTAAAACAGATCCTTTGTTCGATAAGAGCATGACCATTGGCTGATAGGAAGGGGCCCGGTGGATACTAGAAAGCTGATTGGCTAACTAAAATCCTCAACATATATAAAAACAGGAAACAACCACAGAATTCGCGCATAAGCCTGAGGAATCCTATAGTGGATGAAACGCTGAATATTCAGTGTAGCTTAATCGCTAATTAATATATATATATATATATATATATATATATATATATATATATATATATATATATATATTATCATTTCAGCCTGGCGTTGACCGGGTAATCTGATATGTATGTTGAGCAAAAAAAAGCGGTCAATTTTTTAATCTTTGACCCCTATTATGAACCTGTAAAATTTATTGTTTTGGGCTCAAATCAAGTTATTAAGTTAGATCCAGGTCGAAGGAACTTACATCTAAAATTTCAAGTGTTTAGACCAAAGATTATCGGAGGAGTTTGGTAGAGTTCTAAAGGGTGAAATTGTTGCACTTTGACCCCTTAACAAACAAATTTCTGGCCAAAAACTGATCACATAGATTTTTCCAAATCTCAGTACCCTGTATATCAAATTTCGAGTCTGTAAACTAAAAATTGACAGACTTATTGCGTAGGGAAATGTACACAGACAGACAGACAGACAGACAGACAGACAGATACACAGACAGTTTCACTTTTATAGATATACTAGCCTGGGTTCCCGGCGTTGCCCGAGTATTTGGAGGTGTATGTTGAGCAAAATAAAACGGTCAATTTTTAAAAAATTTGACCCCTATTATGACCCCTTAAAATTTATTGTTTTGGGCTCCCATCAAGTTATCAAAATAGGACCATGTCCAAGGAACCTATACGTAAAATGTCAAGTGTTTAGACCTAAAATTGTTGGAGGAGTTTTGAAGAGTTCTCCAAGGCAAAATCGTTTAACTTTGACCCCTTAACAAACAAATTTCTGGCCAAAAACCGATCACATAGATTTTCCCAAATCTCAGTACCCTGTATATCAAATTTCGAGTCTGTAGAATGAAAATTGACAAAGTGTTTTAGTATGAAAATGTACACACACAGACACACAGATACACAGACAGACAGACAGACAGTTTCACTTTTGTAGATATACTAGCATTTCAGCCCGGCGTTGCCCTGGTATTTGGGGGTGTATGCTGAGCAAAAAAAAAAAAAAGCGTTCAATTTTTAAAAAATTTGACCCCCTAATACGACCCGTTAAAATTTATTGTTTTGGGCTCAAATCAAGCTATTAAGTCAGATCCATAGCCATGGACCTATATCTAAAATTCCAATATTTAGACCCAAAATTTTTGGGGGAGTTTGGTAGAGTTCTCAAAAGTCAACTCGTTGAACTTGACCCCTTTGTCGCCAAATTTCGTCCCGAAATCCTGTCAAACCAATTTTCCCAAATCTAACTTCACTGTATATAAAATTTCGAGTCTGTAGACTTAAAATTGACAGAGTTATTGCGTATGGAAATGCACACACACGGACACAGACTGACAAACAGAGAGTTTCACTTTTATAGACATATTTATAGATATAGATATATATTTCGGTGAAAATATACCTTATATAAATCCTTATTAAAGAAGCCAAATATAATCATAAAGCAATATAGTGAATGAATGACAAAAGTCTATATTCCAAAGTTCATGATGTTGACCATCTTATAATGTATTCGTTTAATTCATTTGAAATTTACATCGCCTGACAGTATCTGTTTTGTATCATAAAATCAATCACTTAACTATTATATCAATTAGTGAATCTATTTTGCCCTGAACTGATCAGAAGGAATAGGAACAAGATATCCATCAAAAGGGAACAAAGTGTTTTTCGACTTCATTAAAATTCGAAAATTGTAACAGAAGCTATAAATACCTTATGATATGTTTCCATTCCGCCATTTGGAATTTAGAAATCATGTTAAAAGGCACTTTATTTCCTATTGATGTATTGATTATTGCTGTTTCTTCTTCTGTTAAAGACAACATAGATATTCCTTTTTATCTCCATTTAAATATCTGTTTCAATTTGAGCCAGTTGATTTTATGGCATGTTGTTATATTAGTCTACTAATTAGAATATATACTTATCGTTTATATTACTTAATATATATATATATATTTATATATATATTATATATATATATATATATATTTTGTGTACAGAAAGTTGTTACTTGAGATAAATACCCTCTTACAATTTGGATTTTCCTTTTAATTGAGCGCTCTGCTGGAATTCTTTTTCCAAAAAAAAACTAATCATATATATATATATATATATATATATATATATATATATGTGCCTTTCCATGAGGACAGAGTATGACACCATGATATATTTTTTTAATGTGGGGAAGGAACAAAGATAAAAAAATGTCTCAGTCATAAAGGATATCTCCTCCCCTAACCATGAACAAAAAATGTACATATAATATCAGAACAGGTACTACAATTTGATCTTGGCTCGAATGCCAAGAACAGTTATCCAAATAAACGGTATAGAAGTAGATGTTGACAACTAAATAACAAAAATTTTAACATAACGGGGATGCCCGTATGCAAATGTATGCAAAATAACGTAACTGGTCAGAAAGAAAATAAAAACTTTAAAAAGATACCATGTTTGGAGTATAGAATAACTTTCGCTATCACGTTAGAGATGTAGATGACGTCAGAGAAGACGACAATGTAAGTGACGTCATGGCCAAAATAATTGAGAAATGATTGTCGTTGTTACGAAAAAAAAGCGAGTTGCAGTTTTCTCTGTTCTTCGTCTACTTTGCGACTGAGGTTACAACGTGTTGCTTTCCGGACTACTTTTTTTTTAGAATTATCAATACTCATCTCAAGTATTTAGAAACATGAAGAAGAATCTACGTCTGTAGATTGTATAAAGTGATGCTTCGTAAGTTCCAAATAAAAAATTCTTTCGTTTGATAATATGCACTTGAATGAGGTCCGACTTTACATCGGCCAAGAAAATATAAGAATAAAATTTATTATGATAATAGTAGTCCGAACAAAATATACAATCCATATTTTCATTCCTCATCTAAAAAGGATAAATCACAGTTCTAAATTATTTAATATTATCTATATAAAATAGTTATTCTATTTGACTCAGTTTTGACAACCGCGTTAATATTTGTAGCTCATCTAGTCCCACCATTGCAATGGACATGTGCGTTAAAAGCAACACTTTTAGCGTTCATTATACATCGTCACGAACCGCCCCTCTACGAGCGAGACAAAAATAAAAGTATCACACTAATGAGACTCGCATTATTTACATTCTTGTCGATTAATTGTGATTTCTGAACTAACGTATTGGCTAAATTTGCGAATAACCACGTCCGCCTTATCGCGATCCTCATTATCAATTAAATCGGAAATGTTATTAAATCGACGTCTTAGTTTCAGATAACTTTTAACGATCACATAAATATAATCTGCAGTCATCTAATGAGTGGTCTTGGATATGACCCTAAACTATATCCAGTGGTGAGGCCCCAGCTTGCGGGCTTTGGGGAGTGTGGAGCCACCCTTTATTTACACTGGGCTGCATCAAAAATGCAACATCCATGACAATATCCTCTTCTAGACCAATTTCTCGTGCTGATCACGATGGTAGTAGTCATTTTGCTCGTAAGGTTCTAGTTTATGTGTTACAGCGTCATATACTGCGTCGTATATTAATATACCTTTTTTGTTGCAGATCAATTAAAGAATGGCACGGACTTGCAAAAACCACCCCAACTCATTTTGCTACATCTGCGGAAATTACACACTTTCAAGACAGAAGCGCAAAATCACTTCTACAGTGAAACAACTCTATCGTGCCTACTTTGGCATCGAACTTGGACATCAGGATAAACCGTGGGCGCCACACATTGCTTGTGTGAAGTGTTTCGCTGGTTTATGCCACTGGAATAAAGGAAACCGAAAATCAATGCCATTTGGAATACCAGTGGTCTGGTGGGAACCTACGAATCACCATGATTACTGCTATTTTTGTATGGTGAAACCACTGGGAAGGAATGGTATAAGTTTGAAATACATTAAATACCCAAACATTCCGTCAGTTACGCAACCAGTACCACATAGTGATGTTGTTCCTGTGCCAAGACCTCCTGAGATTCTAGAACGTACCAGTGCAAGTGACTCTATATGTGATGACAGTGAAAATCAGGATGTTTATGAAGATATCAGTGGGACCTCTGAGAAAAGCCCTCAGTTATTTGAACAGAGTGAGCTAGATGACCTTCTACGAGATCTTGGTCTGTCAAAAGAATCTGCACAGTTGTTAGGTTCAAGGTTAAAAGAGAAAAATCTTTTGGCACGTAATACACACTTTGCACAGTATCGGCATCGAGAGCAGGAATTCGTGCAGTACTTTACCAAGTCCGATGACATGGTATATTGCAACGATGTTTCAGGTCTTGTAGAACACATGGGTAAAGAATACCATCGTGAAGAATGTAGGCTCTTTATAGATTCCTCCACCAGAAGTCTAAAAGCTGTGCTACTTTTTAATGGTAAAAACGTAGCATCATTGCCCATTGCTCATTCTGTTACCCTGAAAGAAACCTATGATACCATGTCACTTCTTCTTAACAACATACAATATCAAGATCACAACTGGCTTCTCTGTGGTGACCTAAAAGTTCTGACCATTTTGTTAGGAATGCAAGGGGGCTACACAAAATACCCATGCTTTTTCTGCTTGTGGGACAGCCGTGCAGATTCCGTACATTACCGACAAAGGGAATGGCCACAACGGACGGAATTTGTTCCTGGCCGACATAACGTCAAAACACTACCACTTGTACCACAAGAGAAGGTGCTTCTGCCTCCCCTTCACATAAAGCTGGGGTTGATGAAAAATTTTGTGAAATCACTTGCGAAAGATGGAGAAGGGTTTAAATACCTTTCCAATAAATTCCCTCTTGTCAGTGATGCTAAAGTACAAGCTGGCATATTTGTTGGACCACAGATTCGTGAACTTATGTCTGATACCGGATTTAATGAAGCACTGGCACCTCGTGAAAGAAGAGCTTGGGAATGTTTTAAGTTAGTTGTGACAGGGTTTTTATGAAACAGAAAATCTGATGACTACAAGGAACGGGTTGAGAATATGCTTCAAGCATACGAGACTGCTGGCACACGCATGAGCATCAAAATACATTTCCTGCACAGTCACCTTGACTACTTTCCTGCTAATTTGGGTGAATACAGTGAGGAACAGGGAGAGAGGTTCCATCAGGATATATCCGATATGGAGCGCCGCTATCAAGGCAATTGGAGTGTGACCATGATGGCTGATTTCTGCTGGTCTCTTCAAAGAAGCTGGACAACCTCTCCTGCAAGGCCAGCACACAAGAGAATGTCACGAAAGCGTGCATTTCAAGGGGAATAGCTGCTTTCTAACTTACATTGGATGCATTCTTTACAATGAATCTGATAAATATTGTGCCAACTGTTACAAAAAAATGAGAACCTCCTTAAAAAAATGGGTATGCTTTATGCGTTTACTATGCGAAACTGTAATGAAAAATGTTAATAACATTTCTGTTGCAAATTCTTTTTTTCCAAATGCAGCCCAGTATTATCATTCTCCCAGGTTACCTCTGACCCGGAGTGGTAGTACCTGTTAGGGTCCCAACTATGGGTTAAATAGAAACCGACTTGAAAGCAACAAATATATTCTATTAAAATCTTTGAATTCGGCATTAAACAACCCGAAAAGGGTTGATACGCCGTAAAACAAAAGAACCAACAATCTAATGAGTAACATGTTTATACACTTGTAGCGCCATATTAAGGCAAGAATATGTTCTTGAATATTAAGGTAATGTTAGAAAGGTATCACAATGCTTTTCGGTTCGGGTGGCGCATTTCACTTCTACCATAAACTTGTACGTAAATTGCTGAAAATTTGCGTTGTCAATCACTTTTCTAAATATTTTAAAGGTTGATTTTATTTTTCTTATAATATGTGCCGCTTGCTTATATTGTCAGCCATTTAGTGGTAGAGAGCTGTCCGGCCGAAGGTCATATGGTTTTATTGCTTTACGCTTCGAGGTAAGCTATTACCTAAATGTGTCACAAATCCCTTCCATCAGAACACAAGTGGTGCAAACGCTAAATGTTGTCTGATTAGTAAGATGAATATATATATATATATATATATATATAGAGAGAGAGAGAGAGAGTTACAGAAAAGATAATCCTTAAGTCATGTAATAATCTTATCCCACTTATATATTACTATAGCTAAGAAACTTATAATTGCAAGAAAGACAAGTAACAGTATTTTGCTCATGCACGGATAAATCCCAACTGGAACGATTTAAACAATATAATTACGAATTACTCTATATTAGTTGGCCTTTTGGCCAAGATCAAAGTGTATGGCACGGGCGGAACCCATCCCGCTTAGGTTCTAGCTAAGAAAAACTTAAGAAGACTCTTGACTGGTGGTATGAATGAGATCCTGCTACTGATTTTATTTTTTGGTACTAGAGAACCTCTGAGTCTGCCCATCCCCTTTGTGCCACATCCTTGCTTTTTCAACATCCCCGGTCACTCCCCTACTCAGAGGTCACCTTCCACCCCCCCTCCACCCGTTGCTTTGTTTTCTCCCACTGCCATTAAGATATTTTCCCAATCCCCATTAGGGATCGCCCTGCTTGTTTTCGGTTCCCCGGAAAACAGTGGGGGGGTCTAGTCACCTAGATTAGTACAGGGGGGTCTCACTAACAACCCAGTAGGATTTATTTTTTGTTTTTCATATGAACACTTTTAATTAGTTTTCCCCTCTCCACGAGCAATCCTTTTCCTAATTTAAAAACTCTTTTATTTACCAATGAAATTGAACTTTATTTTTTCACACATGCACACACACACACACACAAAATTAATATTTAAAAAAAAATGCATACACAAACACACAGACAACTGTTTATTAATTGTAAATATGGTTTTGATTCTTAAACGCTGGGGATTTATTAGTTAGTTTAAGATCCATAGAGTGAATGAGGTATTTTGGTAAATGTTGCCAGTCAAGAGTAAGACTCCAAAGTCTACATTTATTACTCTTTAATCACTTTAGTCACAAAGACCCTGAACCCTTCCCCTCCCCAATTTCTTGTAGGGCCTTGTGCCTAATTTTGTTGTTATAAAATCTTTTGTTTTTTACTTAATTGTATTTTCAAAATTTTTTAAAAAGCAATAAAATATATAAACAAGATCAAAGTGAAGTATATGTTCTTCAGATGCGGCACTTCCATTTCTCGTTCTCTTTCAGTGGAGGAGAAATCCTTCACGACTGAGACAATTTTTATTTTTGTACCTTTTCTCCACGTTAAAAAACGACCCTAGTGTCTAACTCTGTCCCGTGGAGAGGCATTGTAAATAGGTACTCTATATATTCCTCATTTATGACTGGCAGGATAAACACGAACTACCCCGGGATTTAAAAAAATGTTTGTTCGAGCTTGTGTACAGCTTCCCGTGTACCACACATTTGCTGCCTAATGAGGCTGTTTTAGGATACTTTCTTTCGGACTTGAATTGCATTAAATATTGATATTTCCTTTGTATACTACTGCCATATCTGAGCAGGAGCTGCTAAAAACAGCCTATCCTACCTTGATAGAGTACAAAATAGACTTCGTCGCTTAGTGGGGGATGCCCTTTTCTCTACCCTGCAACCTCTCTCCCACAGAAGTGACGTTGCGAGCCTATCCTTGTTTTATCTTTATTCCCATGGCAGGTGTTCGTCTGAGCTCCAATCTCTAGTCCTCCCTCGCCAATCTTTCACAAAAAACACCCGTCTAGCTGAATCCACTATGAAAAATTTCCCCCACTCTTCATATGTACCTAAATCAAAACGTGGATTCCATGAACAAAGCTTCTTTCTCAGAATTGCACGCCTGTCGAACTCTGTTCCGTCTGCCTGCTTCCCATCTGACTACAACTTGGATGTCTTCAAGTCCAACGTTAACAAATTCCTAATGAACCGCCTCCTTAAGTAAACACTTCATCAACGTACTGTACTTGCAATAACCCTTATCCCTGAGTGGCTTCCGGGCCTTGATAAGTGGTGATCACCGTGTAAAAAACAAAAAAAATATCCATTTCCTATTTTAAAACACAATCATGTTTTGCGACGCCAAAAATAAGAAAACACTCATTCTTCTCTACATAACACTAAAAAAAAAAATAAAATGCATGAATAAATATTCATAAAAATCAGAACAATGCACCTTATAGAGAAACAAAGCCGATAACCATTAGTCGCGTGCTCTCGTGTAATGAATAAATGGGTGTATGTAAGATTGACATGAAATTCTTAAATATGAACTGAAATAACCGAAAAATGGGCTGAAATGACTTAAAGAAATAAAAAGTAAATGACTTAGAATGACTTTAATGAACTTAAGGATGAATTGAATGACCTTAATAATGACTTATGAATGCTTAAAAAATAACTGGAATCCTTTAAAAATAACTTGAATGATCTGAAGAATGACTTGAATGGCTTTGACAACTGACTGGTTGTAAGTGGGTGATCATTTTACATTAAATTAATACAGAAAAAGTGATCCCCCACTTTATATCACAAAGTTACAAACATAAGTACAGCTTGTAGCAAGAACAGATACTACACTTTAATCTTGCCCACTTAAATCTTTCGGCAATATCAAGAAAAGATTCAATGTTACAAGACTGCCATACACCTTAGTAAAAGGGTACTAAGTTGTAAACTAAAATATATATAAACTAGCCGGACACCCAGCGTTGTCCGTTCGTACAATACGAGTAAACATATTTTAATTAATGTAGATTACGTATTATTATAGAATCAATCCTCTATAATTTGCCTGGTTTAGTAATTCGCAAAAAAAAAAAAAATAATATATAAAATAAAAAATATAAATAAATAATAATACTGTCGTTCATCAAATTCTTCTATGTTCGTTTCCATCACGTCACATCACATTCACATCAGCTGATATTTGAACTTGACGATGAATGTTCTGGAAAGTTGCTTCTGAAATATATTTGGTTTTACAATATGCAAACGAAGAAATAATTTGCGGCGATTTAAAATAGGTAATCTGCTCTTATCGTAAATTGAACTCGTTAATAGGAAAAAAGTTAATAAAACCGTAATTAAACAGGGTAATGTAGTCGAATGCTTTGCCACTGAGCTATATCTCCAGATGGCAATAAATATGTTTCTTAAGAAAAAATGATTTGCTGAGATTTTATTATTTCCCTTGGTCGGCGTAACGCAAAATATTCACTGTAAAAATTATTCTTTTTTTTATTCACAAGAGAATAAAAACTATATTTAAGATCGGGTTATTTCGATTTTCGATGGTTATCAGATGAATGTGTTGTTCAGCAAACCATATCTAAGATCACTGCCAGACAAAGTACACTGATGTGAAATTTGCAAAAGATACGCTCAGTCGTTTTGAAACCCATAATGAAGAAACTCACAAAAGCACCAATGACTTTTATGTAGGTATTTTAGATAGATAGATAGATAGATAGATAGATAGATAGATAAACATTTGTTTATTAACAGAATTTTTGATTTGCTTGGCGTGGGGACTCTTTCGTTGCACCGCTGGCTTGATAAATGCGTGGGCAACGATCACCGATAGTGAATTCAGATGCTACAACGGAAGAGATGCATATTCACACGATGTGTTAATTTTAATGCGAGTTCGTGCTCTCACGTTTTCATTTATTAGGTTGGTACAAAGATAATATCGTTTTTTGACGTTTAACTATATACATAAAAACGACATTATTTTTGCACCAATCTAATATTATGTGTCATAATTCTCAGTTTTCTAAATTAATTAATTAATATTAAACTGGCTAAAACTAAACGAAGATACAATTTATTTCCAAATTTTATCACACATTAAGATTACAAAAGACGTACGAAGTGAAACCGATGGTAGTTAATATAAGAAAAATCTTAAAATTAAAAACATTTTTGTGCATTTTTGTTTATATGTAAGATCTTTGATATTAAAACCATTTTAATCTGATTACATTTAGATAAAAATTAATCAGAATGAAGTATTTGAGGAAAGTCACAAAGGAATGCATTTTTATGTAATATATAATGTAAAGTTAGTCGTTGTTTCTTTGCGATAAATATTTTTTATCTACATTATGAATATTCGATTCTGTTTTCTTATGTTTCTTCATGTCTGTATTGTCAAAAGAAACGACCATTAAGTGTTTAAGTAATTTAAGTATGAATACGTATCTACAAGGCCCGAACTACTCCAGCATCTTTCCATTGCGAATAACAATTGTATTTTGATTTATGAAATTTTTTCACTTTTCTCTTAATATTCCTCTTTATCTCTTTCACCTCCTCCTCGATCGTTCTTTCCTTTCCTCTCCCTCTCTTATACAAAATAAACGAATATTGTCTCTAATAAAGCAAACCTGCCGAGACAGTTAAAGCTCTACGCAGTAAAAGGGAGCAATTCATAATTAAAGTAAAGAGAATAGAGATACAAATTGCATAAAACTTTAATTAATTATAAAATCATTAAGGACAAAAACCCGAAAAGGTGGAAAATAACATAATGCTTCTCGACAGAAGAGGACAAAACTCGACACTATAGTATATACAAAAGTTAGACCGGCTTTAGAAAAACAAAAAAAAAAATTAAAAAATGTGTTTGAATTAATGGAGATTATAAATAGGGATCAAAATAAAAGTTGAGGATGGCAACGGGTACACAAATAGAAAATGAGAATAAAACATGAAATAGGAAATAAAAAAGAGAGAAGCATGAAATAAAAGTTGATGAAACGAACGACAACCGAAAGTAACAAATCTGTAGATATGAGATAAGTAGATATTTAAACATAATCAATAGGTTTACCAAAATCTATGAAAGAATTTTAATATACTTATAATGCGCCCTTTTAAAAAATACGATATTGACACGTATGTTCATTTTTTTTTTTTTACACAGTGATCACCACTTATCAAGGCCCGGAAGCCACTCAGGGATAAGGGTTATTGCAAGTACATTACGTTAGTGTGGAGATTTGATGGAGTGTTTACTTAAGGGGGCGGTTCATTAGGAATTTGTTAACATTAGATTTGAAGACATCCAAGTTGTAGTCCGGAGGGAAGCAGGCAGACGGAACAGAGTTCCACAGGCGTGCAGTTCTAAGAAAGAAGCTTTGTTCATGGAATCCGCGTTTTGATTTAGGCACAGATATAGAGTGGGGGAAATTTTTCACAGTGGATTCAGCTAGACGGGTGTTTTTCGTGAAAGATTGGCGAGGGGGGACCAGGGATTGGAGTTCAGACGAGCACCTGCCATGAAAATAACGATAAAACAAGGATAGGCTCGCAACGTCTCTTCTGTGAGAGAGGGGTTGCAGGGTAGAGAAAAGGGCATCCCCCACTAAGCCACGAAGTCTATTTTGTACTCTGTCAAGGCATGATAGGCTGTTTTTGGCAGCTCCTGCCCAGATATGGCAACAGTATTCCATCCTTGGACGTACTTGGCTTTTATATAGATAGAGAATTGCATCCTCAAAAAAAGTCTATCGGTCATAAATATTTGTTTGATAATCCTAGTTAAGAAAATAAAACATCACTTATTTATATTATATGTAAATAACTACCAAAAAAGGGCCATTCTAAATAAAAATTAAACTTGCTTATCTTTAAATCAACTAAGATTTCTATGACTTAATGAAAAATTATACATGCGATATTTAAAAGACAGAGTTGAGTCTTAAATGAAGAAGCACTAAACATCTATTAAATCCCATCTTCTTTGCAACGTAAATGCTTTGCTATAAATACAATATATGATTTATTACTTAAGTTTATACAATAAAACTCTTTTTCCCGCTTCTCCAAATGTACTAACATGCAGATGGTCAAGTGTAATGTAAGCATACATTTTTCTGCTCAACTCCCCGTATAGTATCCCTGAGATTTATGTCCCAGATATTAACCCCTACATTAAAGTGAAACTGGGCATTGTTTGGGTGAAAATGCAGAATAAAAAGCAGAAAGAAGGGGGTGTGGAGGGATTCTTAGATCATGTTATTTGAATATACCAGCGGTTCGCGCAAAAAAGAATTAAGCCTCTGAGAATCTCTCAATCGAATGTTAGGGATTTTGTTTATTACTGGGTTTTCGGGGTTACTTCCGTCGACGTGGTACAAATACGGTAATTTCGTCAAAGTAAATTCAATTGGATTACTTCTTAAACGAGCAGGAAGATGCAACATTGCGGAAATAACAGGGTCTAGTGCTTCGAAGACAGTATGGAAAGAGTAATGGTTATATAAATTAACTTTATAAAATAACTACGTCAGAGTTAAGCCTAACAGATTGGTTTAGATAAATAAGCATTTTACTGATGCGGTTTCTTTTTTTTTCATCTCACGTTATGAAAACGTGACACTTTATTCTGGTTGATCTCAAAAGAGACAAGTCAGAATTGAATAGAGATTGAACAATAAATAGTGACATTTTAAGAAATCGACACCTAAGGGTGTTCGACAATTCCTTTCAAAGCGAAACCTATTCCTATACTTTATCTTATTTTGTTTAAGAGAACGAATAGAGAAGAGGCAGGATAAAAGAGCAATGCATGACTTTTGATGATAAAATGTGACGTAACTAAAAAGATGGCATCACGTTGTTCATTTTATATGTACGCAACAATATTCGCATTTCCTTTCTGTAACATAACGATAAGCATTATATAAATAGTGTTATCAAACCACATCGTGTATATGTTTGTTTATCCTATCTATGTTACTCATACGTAATTACTTCTTTTAAATAATACTAGCGGAGGGTACCCGGCGTTGCCAGAATGGTTGGAGGTGTGTGTATGTTAAAAAATTAAAAAAAAAAACGTTGGCCGGGTGTTTGGAGGTGTAAAAGGAAAAAAAAGTTGTAGTAGGAAAGTAGGATTGAACCCCGAAGCCTTGGCGCTAAGGTGGAAACGAAAGGGGGAAAACGCCAGACACCTAACTATCTCAGCTACGAGGGGAGAGGAATTGATAAGTGTGTTCAGTTAAGGTATATAAAGCAAAATATACAGGTTCGAGGAAGTGGCGTGATGTTTGAGCTAGGTTTGTGCTTCAAGCCAGTTATTGCTACCCCCGCTTTTCGCTTTTCGAAGACGCAGCGAACTGGTAAAAGTTAGGCAAATTAAATACGCACGCGACCCCCGTTCTTAAGTCGTAGATATTACGATTTAGATGTGATATAAAAAGTTTTAAGAAGGAGCGAGCCGAGAGAGAAGGCCGACGAAAAAGCCTTTTGCAGACATACACAAAAAGCGAACATATATGCATACATACACACACAATTTTTTTACATAGGCATCACCACTTATCAAGGCCAAGAGGACACTCGAGGTAAGGGTTAAAGAGTGTACAATAGAAATTGGACAATATAGTAATCGTTAGTAATGGAAATTCGGTAAATATTTTAACTTATATGGAACGGCTCATCAAAACTTGTTTACGTTAGACTTGAAAACAACCATACTGTAGTCAGCTGGAAAGAATGGAAAACGGAAGACAATTTTATAGGCGTGCAGTTCTAAGAAAGAAGCTTTGTTCATGGAATCTACGTTTAGGTTTAGGCACAGATAAAGAGTGGGGGAAATTAGTGATCGTGTTTTCTGGAAGAGGGTGTTTCTTGTGGAAGTTTGGCGAGGGGGGACCATAGATAAGAGCCCAGCCGAGCACTTGTCATGAAAAAAGCAATAAAGCAGAGACAAAATCGCAACATCTCTTCTGTGAGAAAGAGGTTGCAGGGAAGAGAAAAGCACATTCCCTACGAGGCCACGAAGTCTATTTTGAACTCTATCAAGGCAGGATGAGTCCTTTCTAGCAGCTGCTGCCAAAATGTGGCAACAGTACTCCAATCTTGGACGTACCTCGCTCTTATATAGATAGAGAATTGCATCAGCAGTAAGACATCTAGTGGATCGATAAAAGGAACTCACCATTTTTCCAGCGGCCTTGTCAACGGATTTTATGTATGTGTTCAATTTAAGATCAGGAGAAAAAGTCAAGCCCAGAAAGATTGCCAAAACATGAGGCATCCCCAAGATGAGAGCCATTCATTTCAATTGATGCCAGATGTGGATCAGAACGTTGATGATATAAAGATAAAATTGGTTTTAGATGCATTAAAAGTAACAAGCCACTCCTTTCCCCATTGTACCTCTTGCTGAAGATCAGAGGAGATAGAATCAGGGAAAAATTGGTCGTTTACGGTCTTAGATGTGCTACCAGAGATAGTAGTGTCATCAGCATAAATGTCTACGAATGATGTAAGGATGTCATTTGGAAGGTCATTAATGTAGATCAGGAAGAGAGTTAGGCCCAGGTTGGACCCCTGAGGGACCATAGCATTAATACTGTGAGCTTCTGATTTTTGCCCATCAAGTACTCCGCTTATGAACCTTTCAGTGAGAAATGATTTCATAATTGAGAAGACATTTCCAGCTATACCGTAGCTGGAGATATTGTGAAGTTAACCTTTGTGCCATACCCTATCAAATGCCTTGGCTATGTCATGAGCAAATGCCCTAGAAAGATGAGAGATTCACTAATCCTATGAGATATAACTGCAAGCACATCTGCTGTAGATCAAGCAAAACGGAAACCATATTGAGCGCCACTAAGAAGGTTATTTTTGCTGAGATCGTTGATTACTTCTCTATTTAACGCAGATTCCAGCAACTTACTCATGACGCACAGGAGACTTATTGGCCTGCACTGAGAGGGATATAAGCGATCACCTGAATTCTTTAATACAGAACATACTGATGAGATTTTCCAGGGTAATGGGAAGCAATTCTCCTTAAGACACCGTTTAAACAGTTCTGGTTAAAGTCTTTTGAGTACTATAATCGGAATACCGTCAGGGCCGGTTGCTTTACTGGAATCAAGGTTTTTTATTAGCTTGGCAACATCACGTACAGATATTTGTATATCGCATAACATGTTTTCTGATGCAGGAGGAAATATAAGTTTGTTTTTCAATTTGCTTTCTTTATATTAGCATAATTGTGCGACCACTTTTCATTTATCTTTTTTCCATTTTCTTGTCTTTTTGTTTTGCAGGAGTTGGGGAATTCTACTGGATACCAGATATTCCTGTGCTATCCAAAGACTCCAATCAAAAGATCTTTTTTAGGATTGTACTTATCTCTTTAAATGCAACTATTTACATCTGGTTCACAAAGTATATTTAGCAAATATTTTTTTTAAATTCTTTTCTAACAGCCTGATTGTTCCTATGATTACTGGAAAGATAAAGAGTTTTCCTTAGATTTTTTTTTCATGTTGTGCAGAAGTTCTTGGTACTTCTCCCTCTCAGTTATAGTTAAGCCAACGGCCATGGACACTGGCTTGAACTAGGGTTGTACTCTCTTTTTCATGTGTTTCTGTTGCGTGATTTACAATTAAAAATATATATTAATAATTTTTTTTAATGCACAAGTTACAAAAATAATGCTACATAGTAAAATGAGGCGAGATAAAACGTTCACTACATAAGATGTAGCAAATGTCTAATTACTATCGGCCCACATTTCAGAGAAAAAGAATGTCCTGCATTAGTAAAGTGATCAGCATTTTCCCTTCATCAGCCTGTTTGCTGATTTGTTACTGAGAAGCCAGACCTGATCAAGTGATACATTGTACCATATGGGGCTTTCGAAAACTTCTACAGACCAGTCAGCTATGCAGGTCCTACAGGCTGCCTATGAAGTAATGTGTGTTATTATGGTTCTGTTATGCGCGAGCTTGTTGGCTGTTATTTGTTTTTTAATTTTTGATACGACTGAGCTAGCCCAGTAAGAGGAATTGGAATATATCTAATTAAAATCAGCTTAAACAGATCCTATCATGATTAGCTACCTTATTTCCCAGAAGAAAAGTCCTTGGGCGTTCTTACATTGAATTGCCTCTGATGATTGAGTAAAAAAGTGCTACCTACATATGTAATGTAGCATTCTAGTGTCCTAACGATCACCAAAACACAAATAATGACCAGTGAGAGAAAGTAATCAGTGAAAATATTCACTTTTGAAATGAAACAAGTTTGTGTAGATAGAAAGCACAGAGACTTGATCAATGCATTTCTGGAAAAGTGTTTTCGCTTTTATACATATAGATTAAACGATTAAACGATTTCATGCTGAGAAGCGTATGCGATATAATCTCTCTATTCTTCTACTTAACAATAGATGATGGTTTTGCCAACTACAACAAACGTTGACTCCGTCCTCTATAGACAGTTGAAAGTTTGAGGACAGTCGATTTGGATGAGAGCGAGTAGTTATGTTTAGAAAGATACTTTCGGGGGTTCTCAACCGCGAAAACAGACCATGAGACATAAATGTTTCGGCAAAGTCAAGCTAAGATTCAATATAACAAGACTGCCACACACCTAAGTAAAAAGGTACTAGTTGTAAACTAATATATATATAAACTAGCCAGACGCCCAACGTTGCTCAGTCGCACAATACGCTAAAATATAATTTAATTTATGAAGTTTGCATATTATTATGGATTAAAATCCTCTATTGATTATATATTGATATATCACAAGAAATTATTTACCAGATTAACTAAGTTGCAAAAGCCAAATAATAATAATAATAATAATAATAATAATAATAATAATAATAATAATAATAATAATAATAATGCCGGTCATCAAATTCCGGCTGTGTCAAGTCACATTTATGTCAGCTGGTATTAAAGCTTGACGTTGAATGCTCTGGAAAAGTCACGTCTGGATTATAATTAGTTTAAAATATACAAAAGAAAAAAATGATTTGCGGCGATTTTAAATGGTTTATCTAATTTATCGTAAATAAGAAAAAAATAAAATAAACTCGTGAAGTAAAACCGGGATTGAACAGGGGATCTGTCGTCGAATGATCTACCATCTTCAGATGGCAATTAGTAAATATATCTTCAGATGACAAAATGAGTAATATGATAACGTAGAGTACTGTGGTTATATTCGACACATTCCTGTCAACAACACGCTACACCAAATCTCGACACTTGGCTGTTAGCATTCCATACTACAAAATATCGAGGCTCCGTTGTAAAAGCTCGTAACTTCCACTCTAAAAAAGTATCTCAAAGTTGAGACTCTGCTGTCAGAACTCAAATCTAGAACACACGCACTGAAATTTAAAATCGGTAAGTCTCTGAAAGATCAGAGGTTTTATATTCAATAAGAAACGTCTCATATGCAAAGGAGGTGACAATTTTGCTTGCATAGAAAAAGAAAGAGCGGTTATTTTTCTCGTTTTTCTTAATTTTCTGTCTACATGGGACTATACAGGTTGCACAAAAGTAAGTTCGTACCAATTTTTAAGAATTTAATCAGAGAAGAATATGATAGTTTACCATTGTTTCAGACCACAAGCGTTATTTTCTTTTACCATTAATTCAGAGGACAAGAGTTATTTTATTTTTCCATTGTTTCAGACCGGAAGTTTTATTTTATTTCACTATTGCTACAGACCAAAAGCGTTATTTTATTTTACCATTGTTTCAGACCAAAAGCGTTATTTTATTTTTCCATTGTTTCAGACCGGAAGTTCTATTTTATTTCACTATTGCTACAGACCAAAAGCGTTATTTTATTTTACCATTGTTTCAGACCAAAAGCGTTATTTTATTTTTCCATTGTTTTATACCAAACGTCTTATTTTATTTGACGATTGTTTCAGACCACAAATGTTATGTTATTTTTCCATTGTTTAAGACCACAAGTGTTATTTTATTTTACTATTCTTTAAAATACAAATGGTATCTTTTATTTTACCATTGTTTCAGACTAAATTTTTTTTTATTTTACTATTGTTTCAGACCACAAGTGTTTTTTTTAATTTACTATTATTTCAGACAAAAAGTGTTGTTATTTTACTATTGTTTCCGAACGCTTTCCTTTTATAATTTACGCTTGTTAAAAACCACAAGTGTTATTTTATTTTTACCATTGTTTCAGACCACTAGTGTTATGTTATTTTAATATTGTTTTGTATGACAAGCGTTATTATACTTTACTATTGTTTCACACCACAGGCGTTATGCTATTTTACCATTGTTTCAGACCAGAAGAGTTATTTTATTTTACTATAGTTTCGCGCCACAATATTATGCTATTTTACTAATAGTTCAGACCACAAGGGTTATGTTATTTTACTATTGTTCCAGACCACAGCTGTTATGTATGTTGACCATTGTTTCAGAACACAAGTACTAAAACGACTTTTTTAAAAGTCTATTTTAACCTAATTTAATCATGCTATAAACTCCGCTTAGATGCATTTATGCTCGTCGTAAACAAGTTACAAACTTATATTTATATTGATAATTAAAAAAAAGTATTAACTATTGTGTGATCTTTATTATTTTTAAAGAAATTTAGAAGAATTTAATCTGCTGAATCTAAATTCACTTCCGGTTTTACAATTCTTATCGGCTAAGAAGAACAACATATTGGAATAATGTACGTCCAGAATTTTCAGTAATAGATATTTTAAAGCAGTAAAAAAGCAAAAATATTTGTTATTTTATTGTTGTAGGTATGTTGTTCAATTATTTTATTTTTAATTAAAGGATTCCGTGGATATAATAATTTACTTGGGAAATCCAATTTTTAAAGGTAATATGATGGAGATTAAAAGCGCAGCTAATGTAAAAATGACACGCGGGCGCCGCCTGGAAAATAAGAACTTACGATCTCTGTAAATATATAATAGGTTAGTGAATAATGGGAAGCCAATTATCTCCCCGGCTATCAAACCAACATGACGTCATATACACGACATGGTATACGGATTACTGCTGCCTTAAGTGTAGGTTTTGAACTCAAAATAGTATAACACGATAAGCCGGTCACTGGCGTATGATTGGCTTCATGTGTTACACTAAATGTCTTAGAAGTGGTCGCATGAAGATTTGAAGACGGTTAATCCTTAGGGTCTGTGTAACAAGAAGAAAATCATACCTGAGATGTTGGTTGTGGGTGTGACTCCGTTATTCACTCAAGATGACCTCTTAACCCTGGTGGCATTCTGGTTGGAATTTTTTTCTTCGTCTCCCGAACAACTCCATTGTGTGATGGAGGCGTTCACGGCAGACTCAATAAAACCCACAACACGACACAATCGTAATATTTACAATAAATCTTAACTATTTTATTTCTATACATAAATATTACAATGTTTTACAAAAAGGGTCAAAAGCAATTAATACTTAAACTTTAAAAATCATTAGATAGGCCTAACTAGTGCTGATGGAAAGGGGGTGCCCTTTCTCGTTCTCGGAGAGACAGAAACACCCGTGCTTACCCCATGGTGGCCGGCGGTAAAGCGGGTCGATCTAGAAAGGCAATTCTGGGATGGCATTTCCTTGTACCCCTACGCTTATGGCCAAATCACCACCTGGCCATTATGTAGAGTGTGTTAGCAACCGTGACACTGAGATATAGTGCCACATTGGACTTTACAAACAACCCCCTTCCAAATTCCCTTCTGCGAACAAATAATATGATCATCTCACGTTTTATATCTATTCAGTCATGGCTTGGCTTCGCGAAAGAAGATCTTGGGCCTGTCACCGTTTTCTGCAGACACACTCATGGCTGAAGAGTTTCATGCCGAGTAAACAGGCTCGCTCCCAACGCGTCGAATACGTCCTCGAATTGTAGGTTTATGCGATTGTCTATTTCCTTGTCCTTCCCCAGTTATACGGCCGGCTACTCGGTCATGACATAGCAATCTGAGTGAACACGAGGGCACCAGATGAAGGTGTTGCTATCAATAATCAATGTGGGAGAGGCCATGTGCATGTAGTCGCTTGGGAAGCACAAACAGCCAATCAGCTTTAGTTAAGTATTACGTATAATTATATTCAGCAGATATTCTACATGATTTATACTTCCATAATATTTGCGTAAAAAGTTTATAATAAAAACAAAATTGTTTCCATATATATTTATGTATTTGTATATATTTTTGTTCGACAAATTTTATCTACGAAACTGCTCCAAGGGTTTTTGGTCTACAGACATGAAACTTCATATATAAGGTATTTGAATCCATGCAAAACTTTATATTTGGGTTTTAACCCGAAAAATCGGTGCCAAAGTGTGAAAATTAAAACAAATAATAATTTTGTCAGGTGATGGTCTAACGCTGACACTACGAATGCATAACTTAGTAGCTATTGGTTCATGTTTTAATATTTAGCTTTACATTAAACATGTTTTAATAGTACATTCATTGATAGCAGAGGCAAAAATAATCGTGAGCTGAACGTTTTGGTTTCGATTATCGGTGGTGGTGCATGAGTCCTTTTTATATAATTTTAAAATCATTACTATATATTGCATCCAATCTATCTATCTATCTATCTACCTATCTATCTATAAAAGTTAAAATGTCTGTCTTTTATCTATGGTAGTTAAGGAAGACTATTATACAGAAAGGCATTACTTTACAAATTCACACTTTTTAATATATACATATGTACATAATCTTTGAACAGTACATAGGACCCGAACAAAACCGGGTGGAACTGCTAGTACGTACACACACACACACACACACACACACACACACACACACACACATATATATATATATATATATATATATATATATATATATATATATGAAGGCATTTGTTCCCGTGATGTCTCACCAATGTTACGGCTTAAAATGCTGGATCAGAACGCAAGTCGCCATTAAATTGCACAGCGAGGCTACATTAGAACTATACGTCATAATCACCCTTGTAATCTAATTGGCTGTTGGAATCCGAAAAGTTACACGGAAACTAGATTTCTCTCCTGCTCTCTTGATTTTCTATCTTCTTGAACGTGCTACTTAACATAAAACTAGTTATCTTTTGCATTTGCCTGTTACAACCTCATCTTTGTACAGTTCCTAGAAGGATTGTTTTTGCGAGACCTGATTATCATATGCCATTGGTTGCACCATTTCATTTATATTCTTTTCTTTGCGATCAGTGCATCTAAATGGGGAGTTTTACTATACTTGAATACATAGTCAACCTTACCAGGGAAATTCTACATTTCTTTGTAAAAGTGACATCGTGTTGAATTTTTAATATGAAATGATTGTAAATATACTTTCTAGTTAAATTCATACAATCAATTAAGATGCGAAGAATATATGATGTTTATATAAAAATTCAATATAACCGCCTTTAATCGCCATTTGTTTCTAAGTACCTCAATAATTACAAGAAACCTTCTGTACCCCCAATAGCAATGGCCAAAGATTCATTATCTGAAAGTGCATTTAAACTCCTCGGCCTAAAGTTCACATGAAACAGGAATTTGAAAAATTACATTGAGAGCATTGCCATAGCCGCTACGAAGAAGGTAGGCTCTCTCTACCGTGCTAGAAAGCTACTAACGCCCAAAAATATCATGTACCTCTATAAGGCCCCTATTCGACCGTGCATGGAGTATTGTTGTCATATTTGGTCTGGTGCGTCTGCTACTAGTCTTTCTCTCCTAGACAAGGTTCAAAAGAGAGTCTTCAACCTGATAGCTCCTGAACTGCCATCTAAGCTTGAGCCTCTCTCCCACAGACGAAATGTTGCATCCCTCTGCCTGTTCTACAAGTATTTTAGTGGTGAATTCTCTGACGAACTGCAAGCGTTATGCCCCCACGGCGTAAATACCCTCGACAAACCCGACAAGCAGCTAAATCCCACACCTTCACAGTAGAGATCCTAGATGTAAGAGATCCTTATACTCCAGTAGTTTCTTCCCCAGAACCGCTAGACTTTGGAATTCCATTCCAGGTTCTTGCTTCCCAAACTGTACTGACATGCAGAAGTTCAAGTTTAACGTGAACCGACATCTTGCTTCCCAACTCCCCACATAGTAGCCAAGTAGTTTATGTCCTTGATAGTAGCTCCCTTCATCAAAGTGACAATGTGCCTTGTTTGGGGTGAAAATGTAATAAATAAAAAATAAATATAAAAAAAATCGAAAATGCATAAACTGATTGCACAAGAAACAGTTGCAGCATTGTAGCAAAAACTTCACGTAATCGACGTTTTGAACAATAATAGCAAATGCAGTTATTTTTGTGTATGTTTAAAGGTACAATTTGGTCGATTATTAATGCTTTACAAGATATTGAAGAATTGATTTTTGTACAAGATGGAGCTTCTCCACGATTTGTTATCGTTTTTCTTCGATGGCTAGATTCCCAATTCTCTGGAAGATGGATGGGTCGTCGCTGTTCGCAGGATTTACAGGCCAAGTGTCTTAGCTTACCGCCATGCTCTTTTTTTCTTTGCGGTTGGTTAAAAATCAAATCTACTCAACCAGACCAAAAAGCAATTAGAAGAACCTGAAACATGAATACTTTCTCACTCACATGTCGCAATAAATTTGTTGTGAAATCAGTTAGTGCGATTCCATATCGACTTTAATTGGTACGAACTTGCTTTTGTGCAACCTGTATAGTCCCATGTAGACAGAAAAAATAAGAAAAACGAGAAAAATAACCGCTCTTTCTCTTTCTATGCATGCAAAATTGTCACCTTATTTGCATATGAGACGTTTCTTTTTGAATATAAAAAGTCTGATCCTTCAGAGACTTACCGATTTTAAATTTCAGTGCGTGTGTTCTAGATTTGAGTTCTGACAGCAGAGTCTCAACTTAGAGATACTTTTTTTAGAGTGGAAGTTACGAGCTTTTACAAGGGAGCCTCGATATTTTGAGTATGGAATGCTAACATCCAAGTGTCGAGATTTGGTGTAGTGTGTTTTTGACAGGTATGTGTCGAATATAATATACTCTACGTTATCATATTACTCATTACTGCGGTGATCTTTACTAAATTTACATACTCCAATGAGCTTTGTCACATGCTTGCAAACATAATTCTGTCAGTTATCACGGTCTCGAACCAACTTTTTTAGCTGCCAGTTTTGGTTTTATCTGATCAGCCCATCTCTTAGATGGTCGTACTCTTATTTATTTATTTTAATTAAATCTTCCTCATATGATTTCTTTACAGAGTAGGAGTCTGGTATTCGGAAAACGCTCCAAACGTTAATCTTTTTTTCAAAAGCGTTTTTAATTGATCTATTAATATTAAGCCTCTTTCAGGTATCTCGAAATTTATATAAAAGCCTGTGGATTACACTCTCTTCTACTATTCATTAATTGTATAAATAATATTTCAAAAATAAATCTAATGTACTTTAAAATACATAATTTATTTTCTTGATTACGACTGATGGTCTGGTGAGATATAGTAAAGCTTTTATTGTTTACATTTATTTTCCTTTTGTTTTGATTTAAGTTTTCGATTTCATTTCTTTCCAGGATTAATATTTCACTCTTTCCTCTGCTTTCACGTATTTGTTTACAATGTAAATTTATTTTTCTCTAGGCAAAAAATGCTTATTCGATCATGTGGGAAATTTCGACGTGTGTTAATCTATAAAAGACAAATAATGTTATATTCACTTTCGACAATTAGTTTTTCGGTATCTGTATTGAATACACAATTAATATGATGCCTAATTTCCTAGGCTGTATATGCAGAGAAAACCGTAACTTACGCATGCTTAAAAATGTCGGTCGGATAGTGAAGAAATGCTATAATGATTTTAATGGTGGACGGTCACGTGACGCAGACTGTCGCTGTTTCTATGCAAATGAGATAGGTGAATAAAAACGGATGTGAAGCAACCAGTGAAAATAGATGGAAGTTAGGCATGTGCAACGTACGTAGTCGTCTGCAAGTTAACTTGTGGACCTACATTTTCTGACAACAGAGTATTAAATTGTGACGTTAGAAGTTTAGAGACCTATGGCGTAACCGTCTTGAGGAGCGATACTGCTCCCCATTAAGGAGGTTAAAATCTCTAAAACCCTGAGAAAGGCCGGGTAGATATGCTGAGATTGTCCGTTAAGCGTACATGTCGGACAGCGGCGGATGACCTATAAAAAAGGGAGAGTTCATTGTGTTTGGTAAAAAGAGACATATATTTTTATTGTTTAAAACAATGATTCGAAATGTCAGAATATGTGGGAATGACATTGTGTGGCCCGAGGAATACCGGCTCAGACGTTCTGGGTTTCTGAGTAGAGAAATTGACAAGGTTTGACGCTTTGGGGTCGTGTGAAATAGATGTCATTTTTAGTCCCAGATTCACAAAATTCAGGACGAATTGCTGAAATACATACACGGAAAAGAGATTTGGGGATTTCCCAGAAAGTTTGTCGGACACAGATTGGTTTAGCAGA
Organism: Euprymna scolopes; assembly: GCF_053919585.1. NCBI lineage: Eukaryota > Metazoa > Mollusca > Cephalopoda > Sepiida > Sepiolidae > Euprymna > Euprymna scolopes. Next base: position 127,204,848 of record NC_136497.1, on the reverse strand, counting down.
ATATAAAAACGAATACCCGGACCGAAATAGACTGATCGAAGTCAACTCTCGAAAGAAACACACGCTCCCGGAGGACGACCCCCCCATCCACCCTGATCGCAATCGTGAGAACGAGGAATAAGATTTTAGGAGAATGATGCTGTTTTCTGGTGTAATCGAACTGAACGATGTAGATGTGTAAACACCTGTAACTTTTATGAAATTAACCTTTTCGTAGTTAGTATTCTGAGTCTGTCTCCTTTTCTGGCGTGCATGCGAAGCTATTTGCTTTCCAGCAGAATCAACACGGAGCTGAGAAGCTGAGACCTAGGTGAATACCTCCCAGAAGGCAGACGATCGCGACCAAGAGTTTTTATGAGGTCAGAGGCCAATTGCTGACTTGAGAGGGAGATCTTTTCACAGACTAATGTATCGAATTTACCTTACATTTTGGTTAGAACATTTTCGTTCATAAAACTGTTTAATATATTATTTCTTTTCTACTACTGTTTATTTAGGAAAGAACGTGTGTTTATTTTGTGATAATGTGTTTGATATTGCTGTAAATGATTTAATATGAGATTGCCAAGATTAGAGATTAGTCGAGCAGTTTCGAAAGAGAAATTAAGAATCTCTTACGTTGAATATTATATACTTAAAGCCAGCAACCTTTACTGAAAGAGGAACTGTAACAATTACATAATTACGGTCAACTGTTGTTAATTTATTTGCCCAAGAGGGCAAACTATGAAGGAAGGTCGTTTTTAATGTTGGGGAACATTTCCTCCCAAGAAAGTCGCACTCTGAGAATAGACAAATAAAAGTTGCCTTAGTATAGGGTTCCCTTCCACTGACTAATGAGATATTAACTTTAATGTGGCATCGAAACATATACTACACTGTGATCAATGCGTTGGTATGGATTTTTTCACAGAATGATTTTAAGTTTGTCTTGTCAAAACACATTTTTAAGATGTTTTAAAATTATATTTTCGCTTTTAACAATGCAGAATGCACCTTGGACATAAAAGGTGCTGCTGTTTTGGACCAAATTTTCAGTGATTCTATGTATGAAATTGAGCCGCGAGATATTTTGTCACATTACATTCGAATGGCTTGATCTAAGTATATTCATAGAAGGAAGAAGCCGGGAGTGAATTCCATGATTTCGTACTTCGTGGGAATAAACTAGCAGAGTAGAAGGGATCTCTGCTGTGTAGCGGAGGAATGTCGCAGCTTTTTGGGTAAGTTGCGAGTATTTACATCGGGAAGGTACAAGTCCTACTAGTTCGTTGAAGTGTTACGGGAAAGGGATGTCCCCTTCTCATGTAAGTAAGAAGACATACTAAATAAGTGAAAATGATATTAGGATAAGGCTACAATCGAACCCTGTAGGCAAGTGTTAAAGATAATGGAAAATTGAATGTTAAGAAATGAGTCCATTGTTTATTCTAGGAGAAATAGTTAAATATTGATTATGTCGGAGAAAGAGTCGATTACGCATTCTTTTAGAAATCTGGATATTAAATATGTCAGCTAAATGAATGCACAATGCTAGTTTAAATATATTGTTTAAAATAGGTTAGAATTAGATTGAGGATTCTTTGCTTGTCAAACGTGTTTTTGGACAAACATCTGTAAATCCATGTGAAGTAGTCACGTTGGTAAATACATTTTAACGTCATAAACGAAGGCGATTTCACAGTATAGGAATCTGAGATTTCGAAATTAGAGTGTTGATGAGGATCAGATATTCAGAGCAGATCACACACGGTGATAGTTGGTTGGAGAGGAGAACCCGTTAGAAGCGAAGGGAGGAAAATAGACCGTGTAAAACAAAGTTTGAATTACTGACATCACCAATCGGCCGATTGAAGAATACATAAACCAACTATGTTTGTAACTGTTGTCTCGTTTCGTCATTCCTTACGTCAGAAAAGGTAAATGTGTTTTATCATCATCTTGTAACGAACTTTGTACAACTTTTACTAAAGACTAATATAAATCATTATTATCGTCATCTGTTCTGAGTCCCCATTAATGTGTCCCCAATATAATCCTCCCTGCTACACAACAGAAGCACAATTCATTAAAATACTTATAAAGCAGGCGCAAAAAAATGTAACATTCCGACGATGAAACATAGGTTTGGGTTTGGTTGATAGTACGGAACTTATTACGTTGGAGACATTTTGTTGGATTTTGTCAAAGAGCGAGAGATTAATAACAAATTCATGATGCCATATGTGGCAGTAATACTCCATGCATGGGCTAAGAGTAGCGTTATAGAGGCAATGCGACACTCTCAGGCGTGAGTAATCGTGTAGCTTGATAGAAAGTCCACGTTTTTCAAGGCAAGTTTGGAAATGCCCCGATTAATATTTCATGTGAATGCTAAACCAGAGAGTATAAACAAAGGATTTTTCAGGTAGTGTAATTTTTGTCACGATAGTGAGTGGTTAAACATGTTATTTTCTTTTCCTTAACCACTTATCAAGGCATTCAGGCCCATTGAGAATATTAGTTAATTGATGTAACGTAGTAAATGAGCCAATAACACAGTGATCGCTTCTGGTGGGAATCGGGCAGAATTTAACTATTTAAGCAGGGAGGATAGCTAGTACTTGTTTGCATTGGACTTGAAGACTGCCATGCTATAGCTAGTTTGGAAGAAGGTTAGTGGGACAGAGTGGCACAGGGTAGACGTTCTATGAAAGAAGATTTTTTCATGAAATTTTGTTATAGGTTAAGAGGCTTAGTTTTGGAAGCATCGAATATTATCATCGAGTTGTCTTTATTTTGCTACATATCGAAAGTCTTGTAAGCTAAAAAGTCAGTATGCCAAAACATAGTAGTTCTCATCCGACGACGAACTAAACTACTGTAGTACACGCATATCTACAGAGCGATCGTATTTTTTATCCCTGACTACCTAATTATTTTCCGACCATGTTTAGTTGTGCTAATTAAACAGTATGAATAATAGTGTTTTAAATGATAGAGGTTTGATATAATAAAACTTTAGTAATTTCGTCAATATGTATATAAAATTATGGTAAAACCTTAAATGGAGTACTGCTGCCACATCTTTGCAGCATCTGCTCGTTACGCTCTATCCAGCTTTCATAGAGTGCAGAACCGGCTTCGAAACCTAGTAGGTGATGCTGCATCTCTTCCCTACAGCCACATTCCACAGAAGAGACGTAGCAAGTATGTATCTTTTCTATCGTTATTGTCATAGCAGGCTGAACCCCAGTCTATCGCTCTCAATTACAAACTTTTATAAAAACACTCGACTCGCTATGTACGATTTTCTTAACTCTCTAACTATGCCTAAATCTAAATTCAGATTCTATGAACAAAGATTCTTTCTATGAACTGCCCGCCCGTAGAACAATGTTTCGCTTGCCTGCCTCCCGGTTAAATAAAACAGGGTAGCCTTTGAATCCAATGTAAACAAGTTCATACCTTGAAAAATGATGACACTCACGTAGTAATAACTCGTTATTCGTAATTGTTACAGAATATAGAGGATGAATGTGACAACACTTTCCATTCATACAAGAGAACCATTTTTCTCTCTCACAATGTGCCATACTAATCCGTCGTATTAATAGTGTAAAGAGAACATCTTTAACTCTGCTACCATGGGATAAACGGTAAATATAAGATATCACTCAATGAATTCTATGCAACATATTAAATAAGCAAATGCAATATATACTATTTAATTGGAATTCATTACTTACTTAGCCAAATACATGTCATTATTTATTAATATATTTATTGCACACAATTGTCCTCATCTTTATTAGTTGTGGTTCCACAACGTTTTAGCCAACTATTCCTCAAGCCATGGAAGATCAGATAGGAATTTGAATCTCCTAACTGCATTCTCAGCAATAACTGCCATCCGTAGTTGTTGTCGTCTCACCAATTAAGGAATAATACGTATACCAATCGGTACGGACCCGGCTGTGAAAGATCAGATAATAAATAAACGTGGATTTATAAGACCAAAAAATCCAACCTTGATCGCTCTTCGTGGTAAAGTGGATAGAGACGTTGAATCTCTACGGTTCCAGGTGAGAATTGTCTAAAGATAGCGGTTTCAATCCTACCCAAAAGCGGCCAGAGACTTACTTAGCCAAAAACTTGGCAAGCCGACAAAACCTATGGAAGGCAGTAATTACTGAGGATGAAATTAGGAGATTCGGAGTTCCTATCCCGTTGCCGTCACCACCTGACGAAGGCCAGTGGAATTGTTGACCGAAACGTCGTAAAACAACAACTAAGAGAGATGAGGATAATAGTCCACAACAAAGCAAATGCAAGTTATAATGATTAAGATCGATAGAACTAGACAAAACAAATATATTTAAATCTTCAGTATTTTAAACATCATTAATCTTTGCAGACCCAAACCTGTTTTGCTACTATGCGTCAAAAGAATATATCATCAAAAATAATATAACGGGCGAATAGAAAGACGTAAATAGTCATTTAAATACATAGAATATATAAAAACATTGAGAGAATAGACTGCACAAGTCTTATTTTATAACGTTGCAAAACTTTTATGTAACATCGTAGACGCTGTGAGAACATGACAGCCGGTGCATGGAATACGGGAAGGTCATTCAAATGTAGACTAATGTCTGCAATACGATGTAAGCAAATTGCTCTGAGAATTCCGCATACAAACCGCGATTCTTATTGAAACACAGAGGCCCAACACACATAAGGAGAAGACGCAACAAGCAGATTGAGATAAAATACGAATGAAAAACTTGTCTCTATAAAAATATGCATAACAATAACATAGACAAAAACAAAAACAAAAACAAACAAAAAACGTTTAAAAAACATCTTAACAGATTTAAGACTTATAATATAGAATCTTTTAAAAAGAAGTTGTTTCTATTAAGATAATTTCCGAATTTAAAGTAGAAAAGTTGGCTGTGCCTTGGCCCAATGGTTAACGACATGGACTGAGGAGTTCGATCCAGTACATTTCACAGACGCAATATGTGTTCAGATAGTGGCAGTTTTTTTTTTACACGATGAATTATCTTTATTTATTTGTTTGGTTACTAGCAAGGGTGGTCAGTTAGACCCGGTCGTAAAATACGCTTAAATTTGATATTTAAATTCATACAGATTTCGTATATCTTATAATAGAGTGGTTATTTACAAAGTAAAAATAAGTATTTTGGTTTTATCAGTTTAAATCGCAACCGAAAGCAAACCTGTAGTTACGAAACAGGCGACGTTATCACTGTATCAACGGGAAACGTATATGAACTGATTAAATTGGAAAATAAAATATATATATTAAGATAAATGTACAAAATTTATAAAGATTTTTTTCAATTTTGATCCATCTATGATTCCTTAAATTTGTTTCAACCGAGGAAAACCCATAAAAGAACGGCCTTAATATTTGAGGCCCTGAGCACTGCTCTGCGACTTTTAGTTTCGCTGAAGATGGTTTGAAAATACAGAGGCAGAGAGACAAACTGAATAACTGTTTACCAAGAATAATCCGCGAAACCAAAACCAACTATTAAAGCATGTGATTTATACAAAATAAATAAATATCTTGCTCTCTTTGTGTTTCTTACTTCTTCCCCCTCTCACTCTCTCTTATGCTATGTAAGTTAACGTTTCTATAATACGACATGTTAACCGTTAGAATATTCAAATCAGTCCCAATAAAAAAATGTTAGATTTCTAAAGGCTACATGAAAAACAGTCTTTCCGTGTCATCTAGAGTAATTAAAGGTAAGGTACAATGTCTCTTCATCTAATTTTTCCTTTCAATGCTTGTGTTAATTATGAAAAATCTATGTTTCTTTTTTACATTGCTTCTATTACAAGAACAATTGTTTAGAAAATTAATATCTATTCTAATGATACTCTATAAGTGTAAGCCATGTTTAGTTTCAGACCATTTTCCGATGGTTCGTTGTTCTACACAAGTCCTGGGAGGTGACTGGCTTGCAGTAGACAGTTCTCGAGTTGGAATCCACAGGGCAAAAGATTCTTCCGTTGTTGACACGAAGAAGAAAAACATGCGAAATTGCTACAGAAAGGTTTAATATTTATGGAGCAATTCTGATTTTTGATTGGTTGGTAGCAGGACGTTAATTTATTCGATTAATTCGATTTGCCTCTTTTTTAAATTTTTGTTTTAAATCAACATATAAGAGAGTTACGTAAGTGGTACTACGAAAACGAGCTACGTTTTGTGTTCCTGAATTGTTTTCTACATAGTAAGCACCATTCTTAATACATATTTGCCAGCGAGGGCTGATATATGTACAAAGCGTCTTGATAGCGCTTTGTTATAGGAAGATTGCTAAAAAAATTAAAGCATCCTATGTTTTATTTCAAAGAAGAAAAGCTTCAAATATCAAAATGGATTCTATTAAAACGAGCGTCTACTTTTGCTACAGGATTAATTTGTCTACATGGTTACAGCAATTCTGGATGCACATTTGTCAAGAATCAAATAACGCATCACTATGATGAATGCAAAACCTCAGTAATCATAGCAACGCAATTTAAATATCTCCGATCATTTCGGGCGGCATAATTAAAATAGGAGGCATTACTTTTCGAAACCCTCCCTCATAGATGTTTTGAGAGTTAAGGAGCAACTTCTTAATATAAACGAATCTTGAACGTCGATAAAATTTACCAGTCACTTATATAAACCAGGACAACATGGTGGAAACTTAAAGGCGATTTTCTCTGTTTTTTTTATAATCGTCTTTTCTTCCAATTTTTATACAAATATATTTATATCTGCTGTATTGGTATTATTTGACGCTAAAATCGATGTACGTGAGATAAATAGATTTTGGTCACCAATATTGTAAACAAAAGACGACGAATAAGTTCGATGCATAAACAAAAATATGAGGCCTTTTATTCTCCACTATATATATATATATATATATATATATATATATATAGTGCAGAATATATATATATATATATATATATATATATATATATATATATATATATATATTGTTATATCCCCGTACTTAAAATAAGAATAAAACAGGAAAACGGGGGTATGGGTGAAAGACAAGGGGTTTACTTACAAGGGAATAAGAGTTACTCGACATATTTTCTTATTCTTTTCCTGTCTTTTTTCCTTCTGCCTCGGCCACGTGAGAGGGTCAATATATCCATAGTTCATTCCATTTATGAAGGGATGTAAGGTTATTCCATTACATAATATATATATATATATATATATATATATATATATATAATAAGAGAGCGAAAGAGATAGAGAGTAAGATCTCTCATAGCAGGAGTAGGGTAATCTCAAAATATGCACGTATACACACACGTTTATATATATATGTATATATATATATATATATATATATATATATATATATATATATAATGGTGTTGCTCTACTTTATCTCCGAGAGTATAAACACTTATTTGATTTATCTGATTAAATAATCTTCTTCTATTCTATCTGTATAAATAAAATGAACTCATTTTTCCCGTGTTAGTTTGATCTTAATAGAAATAAAAATCCAGACATTACATGTGAATGTAAGGTGCACAAACTTCAGCACAGAATCTGAGGTGTGCTATAGGCCTATTATCCTTAAAATTCCTCGATAACCGTACATTCCTAGATTTTTCCGGTGAGAGTTCACTGCCAAAATCGGTTAGAATCAATGGAAGTTGTAAAATCTTTTCTCTCTAATACATTCCTCCTACTCCTGCTCCCACTTACCACTGCTGAAAATGCGTCCACAAGGAACAGTACGAATAAACACCGGTTTGGAATCGTAAAGTGTTATTTAGGCAATTTTTCCTTTCTTTTTTCTTTTTCTTTCGCTTTTCGCCCATAAAAAGTAATAAAAAAAATATTACACTCCGTTTAACATTATCTTTTTTCCTTTTTGCTTTTTTTTATTTACCGTAGAACGCATACTGCGAGACTACTTGGATTTTACTTCCGGGTTGGACAACTTTAACCGAGGAATCTTACTATGAGCTTTACTTATTACTGCTTCCCACTAAAAAGTTATTATTAAATAAACAAACACTTCCTGAGTCATAATTTATTATTACAACGCAACGATATCGTGAAATTACTTGCGTTTCACTTAAAAACAAAAGAGAACAACAAAAAATAATTAACGCGCTCAACGTCCGATTAAGATTAGATTGTTATGTTTTGCATTTTTTTACCGTAAGACGCACACTGCGATAATATTCGGTTTTTATTTCCGGTTTTGACGACTCCAATCGAGAAATCTAACTATCAGCTTCACTTATTAGTGCTTTCAAGTACACATTTTTTTTTTATAAAACAAACATTCCATTTTTTACAAATTTCCATTACAACGCTACAATATCGTGAAATTACTTGCATTACACTTGAGAAATAAAAAAAATAAACATAAACTGCGCGACCAATCGGGTTTTAGTTCCGGTTTGGACTACTCTAACCTAGGAATCTAACTATGAGTTATTTATTATTTACATTTTTTATTTACATATTTATATCGGGAAATTACTTGCATTCCAATAGAAAAACAAAAACAAAATAAAGAACCTGATAAAGGTCCGATTAAGATCCAAAATATATGATTGCTTTTTCATTACTAAAGAAATCTCCACGTGTTTAAATAAACATTTATGAACGTTTCTTCTTCATTAAGGAAATTACATTTGCTATATATTTAGTTTAAACATACAAATGCTGTTGCTTACGTTCGGGAAAGTCAATTCAAACTAAAACATTCTGACACTGTTTTATATAGTTTTAAAATTATTTGCCCAAAGTTAACACATTCGCCAGAGTCCGCGACGATTTGTCTTCTCCGAATACATCCATAAACACTGTGTTCTTCGAGATGATTAAACATTTTACATTAAATAAAAAACAGTAACAAATCAGATCATTACGTACTGCAAAGCCACCATTTCTTTTTACATTTTCGCCTTTTTTATTATTTTTTTTGGGGGTCCATTGCTGGACAAAAATTATAAGAACCATGCATTTTCTCTTTTTATTAGACTTTCCGTTACACCAAATTGAGCCACAGCAACGCGTGGCTGGGTATAGCTAGTTACAGAATATTTGGAAATTTTCGTAATATTTTTTGCATCATTATAAAGTATTAACCTATCTATATTTTCAATTTTTGTATTCATACAATTATAGCTTTATATGAAAACATGCGTAAGGAAACTTCTCAACATATAGACTTAAAGAATTTATTGATGTTTAACTGACAGTTTAATCTAAAAGAAATATAATTGTATATTTACATTTATGGAAAAGGTCTGTCTATGTCCCATATTTTCACGATAATCAGAAAAATAAATACCTTATAATGAAATACTTAGAGATTTATAAAGAATCGGAATTGAAATCTTCAATTGTATCTGACTCGGAAATTTATTGCGGAATCGGCAATTTTATCGGAATTGGAAAATATTGAAATTGTCTCTTCACTAGTATGGATGTATATATAATCCCTTTTCTTTTTCTGCTTTAAATTAATTTAAAGATTTTTTATGACATTTTATTTGTAAAAATCACAGTGGTATATCAGTTACCTTCATCCGCTTTTGTAAAAAAATAGTTTATACTTTTGTCGAATTTGTATAATCATACTTTAATAAATTACTCGAATACATATTTATTCTCAGCCTCATAAAAAGGTATTGATTTCTATGAATATTTTTCGTGTATAATTTTTCGCAAACTTTTATTTTCTCGATAGCAATTTGTTTATTTTGTATTGCTGTATTATGGGTTTGTATACTTATATTTATTTAGGTCTCGGGGTTACCTCTTACCCACCAAAATGTCTTTGTATCATTTATTAATAATAATGGTGTTTCTTGAAAAGTCTGGCCGAGAATCAAATGACAACCTGTCTGTTTAATAACAAAAGAACATTTGAAACATGACAGGATTCTCAAAAGCAATTGTGATGAAAATTTCAAAGTAATACAAAGGAACCAAACATTGTCAAAAATCAATAGCTTCTCACTTAACATTCTGAGACAATTTTATATAACATATTACTAATTTGTTTCGGTTGTTGTCATAGCCCTGTTAAAGGATTAAAAAGAAATACAGAACGCTAAAATAAAGTAACAGCATGTGTTGCAAAGCATACAATAGGTAGGTTGTTTTTCGTAGCCGACGAACGACCTAGGTTGGTCCACCGGACATCGACTGACACCTTACGAATTACTCCACCACAAGTGTTAATAAACGCTCCCTAGTCCTCCGCATGCAATATTTCATCATACAAGGGGCGATATTGTGTCAGGAGTTTCCACTTGTGTTGTTATCGTGGTGAACTTTCTATTTTCAAAAGACACCAGGTAAAACTGTCCGGCAATTCCTTCCATATTGTGGAAAACATATATAAATACAAAACGTATAATATACGTGTGTATATGTAAAATCGAGTTTGTAATCAGTTATTTTGTTTAAATATTTCTTTTTTTTTACATTTTCAGACCAAACAAGGCACATTGCCAACTTGATGCAGGGGGTTATTATCAGGGACATAAGCTACAGGGGCACTATGTAGGGAGTTGAGCAGCAAGATAGTTCATGTTACACTTGAACTTCTGCATGTCAGTACAGTTGGGAAAGCAGGGACCCGGAAGTGTATCCCAATGTCTAGCGGTTCTGGAGAAGAAACTACTGGAGTTGTAAGCTCTGTTACATCTAGGCATCTCTTTTCTGAAGGGATGGGATTTAGCTGCTTGTCTGGTTATCGGGGATATTTATGCCGAGGGGATACAAGTACTTGCAGTTCGTCAGATCATTAACCATTAAAATACTTGTAGAACAGGCAGAGGTATGCAACATTTCGTCGATGAGGCAAAGACTGAAGCTTAGATGACAGTTCCGAACCTATCAGGTTCACTCTCTTTTGAACCTTGTCAAGGAGCGAGTGACTAGTAGCAGATGCACCAGCCCAAATATGAAAACACTACTTCATACATGAGCGAATGGTGGCCTTATAGAGGTTCAGGATACTTTCGGGCGTTAGTACCTTTCTAGCACGGTAAAGAGAACCTACCTTCTTCGTAGCGGTCCTGGTAATGCTCTCAATGTTTCCTCATGTTTCCTGTGAACTTTAGGCCGAGGAGTTTAAAAGAAGTACTTTCAGATAATGAGTTTTTGACCATTGCGACTTGTGGTAGAGAAGGTGTCTTGTAATTCTTATTTATAATAATGTTCTCCGTGGATCGTTTTCACCAAATCAAACCGTACGCTTCTATCGTTGTTTTATATAAGACTGGATTTCTTGTCGTAGATTAAGATAATACAATGTAAACATGTAAATAAATGTTAAGATTTTTGTTCCTTAGAAGCGCTGGTTGAGTTTGAATAAATTAAAATATATATTATATACGTTTGAAGCCAAAACAATGCATTATTGCAAAATAAACAGACATTTATTTTGTTTGAAATTCATATTGAAATTCATAAATATATTTCGAAGAAAACCTTCATCTTCAGTATTGTAAGAATTGAAATTGATTTGACTTGCCGGGAGTGGGTCGGAGGGAAGAAAAGACACTGAACTTCTGTTTGCCGTTACTGAGAAACTGGGTGTCTATTTCCTACTAAGTTGAATAGACATTCTAATCACGTTGGGATTCTCGCCACTGAGAGTTAGTATGTATAAAAAAAGTTGTCTCACTGCGGGTTAGTGATTAGTTAAGAACCTAGTTACCTAGCTTGTTAGTCGGTTGGCGTCTCTTAGACTGATTTCCTCGTTACTGTTGTTCGGCAAACGTTACCAGTTAATTGTTACCTTTACAAGGAAAGAAAAGACTGCTTGTAAGCAACGTCACCATTTCGTTGCAAGCCCTTACTGCCTTTTCTTACACCCCCACTCTTCTTGTTGGTGAAATAATCCCGACACTATGTGTTTCTTTCTTTTTTGTTGCCGTTGTTGGAGCAGAGAATCAGAAAGTATAAGTTCGAACTAATACTTTCTGATACTCTACTCCAACAACAACATAGCAAAAAAAAAGAAAAGAAAGAAAGACATACTGAAGATGAAGGTTTTCTTCGAAATATATTTATGAATTTCAATATAAATTTTAAACAACATACATGTCTGTTTATTTTGTAATAATGCGTTGTTTTGGATTCAAACGTATATAATACGTATTTTATCTTACGTAAATAAATATGTCCGCGTCAGTAAATTTTTAAATAAACAGTTGTGTAAATGCTTATATTTTTTGGAAAGCGATCAGTTTTTGTTAATATTTAAACGGAAAAAAGTATAATACTTTGTCCCATAGTTAAAAAGAAAATTGAAATATTTATTACGATGCCAACGATGGCATTGGGCAATATATAAGTGGCATGTTGCTTAAGACAGAAGACGACTATTTGTAGTTATTATACTTAGAGTACTATTACTATCGTAGTATTATAAACGAGGCAATTATTATTATTTACTCATTAGTATTAGTCACAGAGGCCATTCTTTGAAAGAACAAGTTGTGGCGTTCTCTGGGGTCTGAGTGGCAACAAATCTTCGATAAACATTGCAGATGAATTTGCGTTATCGAACCATTGATTTCTCGTAGGCGGCCACTATTCGTCTTTACTAGAATTTAGGTAGCAAACAGTTTCCCCAAGGGACCAGCCATATTAACAATCTTCCAGCGGATGTCTGGCAGTTATTTCTCTCTTCGGTCTTCCCTTAATTATCCTCGCTTATTGTGTGTAGCGTCATATTTTGGTGATACACACACACACACACAAAAAAAAAGAAGTACATGTAGAGGAAAAGAGGGATTAACTTACAGTTTTACATTTCTGTTTTCATGATTCAATATGATGCTTGTGTGTGTTTTACATCCATATCAATTCTATCTGTCCTGTAAGAGAAATGGACGGAACGCCCAGAAAAGCTATCGAACAAAGATTTGGGCAAATCTAAATTATAATAAGCGTGTGAGATCTGGAATAAATTCCAGATGGAATAAAAGTACACACATACACACAAACAACAACACACACATACACCCCCACACACATATATATATATATATATATATATATATATAAACGACCAACACACACAATGTAAATATATATATATATGTACATATATATATATATATATATATATATATATATATATATATATATATATATATATATATGACTACTTCATTTAATGACATAAATTGGTCCTGGATATGACCTTAAACTATATCCAGTGGTGAGGTCCCACCTTGCGGGCTTTGGGTAGTGTGTTGTGCCACCCTTTAATTGCCATTGCTCCCAGGTCCACTCTGACCTGGAGTGGTAGTACCTGTTTGGGTCCCAACTATGGGTTAAATAGAATCTGACTTAAAAAAAAAACTCCATTAAAAATCGTTCCTCAAAATAACTAGATTCGGCATTAAATAACCTGAAAAAGGTTGATATGCCGTAAAACAAAAACAACCAACCAATCACATAAATTAATATACGAAATTATGATTTTATGCGTAAAGATTAAGTATTTAATTCAAACTGCTCAATACATACGTAGATATAGGTAGTACATTATAATATATATATGGCAATTAAGCTACACAGAATATTCCGCGTTTCATCCATCCTATGATTCGTCAGGCTGACGAATCCTACCGTAAATGAAACGCAGAATATTCTGTGTAGCTTAAATGCAACATATACTTTATAACTTACTATATATATATATATATATATATATATATATATATATATATATATATACACTAGCAAAAGTACCCGTCGTTGACTGCGTTCGAAAACAGCCTACAGAAAATGGACTCTGATTTATGAAAATATAATAGGTTATGAAAAGGAAGGGTTGCAAAGAGATAGGTTCGAATTTGGGGGTATCAAAACAAAAGTAAAATATGATGAAAGTAAAACAAAATAAATAAAACCCATAATTTATTGTACCATACCTGTTCACACTGAAACACTTATCACAATATTCTGTGGATCTATATTAAAAAAACCTTGTTAAACTTTGTGACATATTTCCAT
>NC_136497.1:127150795-127188295 GCF_053919585.1 Euprymna scolopes | reverse complement strand
TATATTTTTGGCGCCTCTCAACGTCATCTTGTCTGTGTTATTTTCTATTATAAATTTTATTCAATTTTTTTCTTCTTCTTCACTCAGTTTTTCCTCTTCTTTTTCATTCATTTTTCTTAATTTCGTAGCGACAGTCGAGTTTTAAATTACTTCCATTTTTTTTATGCACATCTTATCTTTTTTTTAATAATATTATTAATATATTAACGACAGCGATAACACAACAGACGACTCTCTAGTGAAGAACAAATCAACATACTTCCCCAACAAACATAACAACACAAAAGAACTAAATACCTTCTTTGAAACACTAAATAGCCTCAACCCCCAACAAAAAGAAAACCCCACCAGTAATCTAACACGAAAACAAAATCAAGCACTTAAAAAAATCCAACACAATAACAACTTAGTTATAAAGGAAGTAGACAAAGGTAGTGCAGTAGTTATAATGAATAAGGACTTCTATAAAACAAAAATTTCAGAATCACTAGGGAACGAAAATTATTACAAACCCATTAGCTCTAACATAGACGACACAACCATATCTAAAATAACAAAAATCTGCACAACATACAATAGTACATTGCCTAAAAAAGAAAAAAACATCTTCCATGGGCTACCCAAAATACACAAATCTAACCAGGTAAGACATGCAATCAACATACAAAAGTCGGAATACATAAGCACTCCAAACCTCAACGACCTCACATTCAGACCTATAGTAGTAGGACCATCATGCCCAACAAGCAGACTTTGCAACCTAATAGATATACTATTCCAGCCATTCACCAATCTAGTCAGAAGTTTTGTAAGAAATAACACACACTTCCTTAGCTCCCTACCACAAACAGTAGGCGATAGGACTATACTAGCCACATTCGATGTTAGCAGCCTATATAGCAATATCTCACACAATCTAGGAAAAGAAGCTATCGCATATTGGATTGACAAACATACACAGATTTACACCCCAGATTCAATAAACAATTCGTGATTGATAGGATCGACATAATCCTCAATAACAACTCATTCCAATTCAATAAAGACAACTACATCCAAATACTAGGCACAGCAATGGGTACCAAAATTGCACCGACTTATGCCACCCTTACACTCGCCTTCCTAGAAGAGACCCTTTATGAAAGGATAGAGAAAAAGTACGGGCACAATATAAAAACACTATACATGAAATCTTGGAAAAGATACCTAGACGACTGCTTTATCCTCTGGAGAACCTCATGGGGGATATCAAAGAACTCCACACTTTGCTCCAAATCTACACCCCAAAATAAACTTCACACTAGAACAAAGCCCCACAGAACTACTTTCCTAGACATCCTAGTAACAATGAAAAACAACAACATAATCACAGACATCTACCACAAACCCACAGACACTCAACAATACCTCCACTTCAAAAGCCACCATCCTAAAAACTGTCTAAAATCAATATCCTACTCCCTAGCACGTAGAGACTGCACCATAGTAACAGACAGACACCTCCGTTTAACTAGACTGAATGAACTACAAATAACACTGCGGAAAAGAGGATACCCACTTCCACTAATACAGAAAGGTATTGAACTGGCTGAAAAAATTAAAATAGACCAACTTAAAACCCCAAAAGAACACAAAAAGAACAAATTCTACCATACGTCTCTACACACAACACAAACAACCCATAACTATTCACACAGATAGCAAACACTTTATCCTCCTCAATCAGAACGACAAACTAAACAACATTCTTAAAACAACAAAAATAATAAAAAGCAAACGCCAAACCAAAAACTTTTAAAAAATCCTAACTTCCTCAAAACTTGTCCCACATACTACAAAAGGAGTTACAAAATGCAACAAACCGCGATGTGGAGTATGTGACATAATAATAGAAGGTAACACATACACATTCAAAAACCAAGCACAAACATTCAAAATAAAAAAGGATCTAAATTGCACCTCCAGAAATGTATTATATGCACTAAAATGCACAACATGCAACAAATCCTACATAGGCGCCACCAAATATTTCAACAATAGAGTGGCCTTACATAAGAGCAACATCAAAATTGCAGATAATAGACACCTCTATGTTTCAAAACACGTACACACATGCAGTGGAAACAGCTATAAAATAATGACAATCTTCCAAACAGACAATTATTTTTATTTACTTACACAGTAAAAAAACTTCATCACCGGATTCACTCCTGAACTGAACAGAACCTAATACCATCACACAAAAACATCAAATGTAAGGTACACTCGCATGCACACCCATACACATACACATATACACACCCACACATAAATCAGAACCGACACATTAAAACACACACACGTGGGCGCATACAACCACACACAGACATAACACCCCTATCTCTAATACAACACACTGAACAATACCTACCCTACTTAACCTCGAAACCAACAACACTAGGAGACACCTAGAACCATAGTATAATATCTGTTCCAACACCTCGCTCCCTCCTCAGTCAGTGGAGGAGAACCCCCTCATGACTGAAACGACTATCATCCCTTCTATCATCCCCCTCCAATACCTATACCCCCTCCAATGCCCCCCTCTGGGGAACAAAATCTTCTCCACACTAGGAACCAATCCTGGGTCTGGCCATACCCACATGGGGAGACAAATAAATAGAAACATTAAAAAAATCCCCTATTTAAAATACACCCTCTTTCTAAGCAAACATAATATAAGGAATACCCGAAAAGACTAAAACGAAAAATCACAATACTAAAATCCAAGAATCCAAAAAATAAATATCAAAATAGAATGAAAGCACCCCTACCGTTATTTCAGAAGAACCCGTCCCCCCTCCCCACACATACACATTAGTAACGACCTCGGACCACAGCCGCCTTCCTAAGGAAGCAAATAACTCCAAAATACTATAAAACAATATACACATTCCCAAACCAATAAAAGCAAACACACACACGCACACACACGAACACACACGCGCACACACACCCTACCCCACCCTAAAGGAAAATAAAAAAGAGATAGCGACTACCGCCAGGTCAACGTCTCCCTAGACAAGCCCAATATAAGAGCAATATAAATTGAGCATACCAATGAATAATAAACACTTACAAGCCTCCACCCCTTGGAAAAACTTCAAATTATCTACGAAAATCGCCATTTTTACATCTCCAACATATTTGAAAATAATTTCTTACGAGGACGCATCACAGACCGTCTGAAACGCGCGTAAAAATGATTTCAATGACTTAAAAACATAATTCTCAATGAAAAACCAAGACACGGAATAATAAAATAATGTTAAAAAATACACATTGTTGGTTACTACTCCCTTATTTAAATATACATCTTTCTTTCGTTGGAATTTATTAACCCATTTTATATATATATATATATATATATATATATATATATATATATATATATATATATATACCTGCTTCAAGGGCCATGTAATTTTATTGTTGACGTTTTTCAAAAACGCTGCAAAGTATGGGATATTATATCCTTATTTTCATTGTAGCTTTACAGAAGTTGATGCTATAGCATTGAAAGTTGTACCAAATGAAAGCTAATAAAATTTTCTTGCATATGTTCGTAAGCACAATAAAACACATGAACACCTGTGTACATTTTAACAAATTTTAATGCACAAACAGCTGGGACTCTACAAAAAATCAGTTTGGTTGTATGATAGAACTGCACTGACACATATATTGCATAAGAAACTGTCAGATAGGATGTTACTAATACATGTATGTTCACTTGTACAATGTGGCTTTTTTTGAACCTGTCAAATATTTTCCTGTGGTACTCCACAACATGTAGTAAGCAGGTTCTTTGCTTTGGGTCACGTGTGATCTGAGTTGCAAAGTCACTCATTAGTTTCACACCTCTCTCAGCCACATCATTAGTCACTTTCATTGACCTCACAAACTTCTGTGCATTCTTGTAGCTGTCATTGCCTTCCCAGATGTCAGCAGGAGTAATGAGCCAGTCACATTTCACGCGAAGAGCATCAAACAGAAAGTGAGACTCTGGCCCTACCAGGTCTGTGAGAACTGTAGCTGCATTGATGACAGGAAACACTGGCTTGCCTTTCCTGTAACTCTCAGGTTTCTGACACCTTGACTGCGAGCTTCTCTTTTGCAGACTTGGTCATGCTGGCATGAGAACTGAACAAGGTGAATGGCACTAGTTCCTGTGTCAGATATCAGCAGTGGCTGTTCATTTTCTTGAGAACAGAGGTTGCAGTTCATAGTCATACTGCTTGTATTGCAGCATGTTCTTCATAAGCTAGAGCTCATGGATAGGTGCATCAACTGCAGATGTGGTGGTCACCCAGTGGCTAGTGCAGAATAAGACCAGGAACTTGTTCATCCTCTCCAGCTTGAAGATAGTGTCCGTGTTGTATTTTAGTTACTTGGAAAACATGAGCATCTTCATACAGAAAATGTTCCTGGCCATCCATCGGGCTTGGTGAATGACACCTGGCTTGGCCCAGTGGATATGTCGAGGAGATTCCTCACCAAGCAGGATCAGGCACAGCTCTGCCACCTCTCTGTAATCTGCCGTCGGACTTGCTTCCTCAAGGAAATTGCTTAAGACTGCCATTGTGCTTGTCTTCTTCTGTTTCAAGTCATCAATTGGGATGGGTGGCTCTCGTCTGGGTGAGGCCCCGTGTTTTGACAAGCTTTTGGGTTTGACCTGTATTCCTGATCTGAAATGGAACTCGTACATCAAGTCTGTTGCCAAGGTCGCTGGAAAGATGGTGGGATCCTTCAACCGCTCCAGAAGATATCTCACTAGTGATGCAATTCTGTATCTATATAAAAGTCAAGTACGTCCATGGATGGAATACTGCTGCCATATCTGGGCAGGAGCTGCTAAAAACAGCCTATCCTGCCTTGACAGAGTACAAAATAGACTTCGTGGCTTAGTCGTGGGTGGCCTTTTTCTCTACCCTGCAACCTCTCTCCCACAGAAGAGACGTTGTGAGCCTATCTTTGTTTTATCGTTATTTTCATGGCAGGTGCTCGTCTGAGCTCCAATCTCTGGTCCCCCCTCGCCAATCTTTCACGAAAAACAACTTCAAGTCCAACGTTAACAAATTCCTAATGAACCGCGCCCTTAAGTAAACACTTCATCAAATCTCCACACTATCGTAATGTACTTGCAATAACCCTTATCCCTGAGTGGCTTCCAGGCCTTGATAAGTGGTGGCCACTGTGTAAAAAAAAGAGTATGTAGGCTGAAAATATAAACACATTTCGTTTTATCCTGAATTATTATTGTGTAGACAGTTCTGAAGTGTTTGCGTATTTGGTGAAATGAAGGTTACCTCGTAATCTTACTATATACATAATGAAACAGACAACTTTGCACAATCATAAGGGTAAATGTCCTTATTTGTAACAATGCACTCGAGATTGAATTTTTAGCTTGAAAGCAACTATAAATACTAAGTATAAAATATAGAGGTCTGCTAAAGAAAGATTCTTGCTGCTCATCCGTGAGCATGGACGCTGTAAATGGAGACCCATTTTTGTTTATACTAAACTAGAATGGGTGCCTGCCGTTCCTCGGGTGTTTGCGGGTGTGCGTTGAGCAAAACAAACAAAAAGTGTAGGTAAACACGCAGGCTCGAACCCGTACCACGAAGTAGGAAAATACCGCCCAAAAAAAAAAAAAAATGAAACAACGTGACGTCTTTACCGTTGCGTCTATCGCCAAACCAGAAGTGAAGAAGGTTTAAATTAAGGTTAGTAAATCTTAAAGATGGGATGACTTTCGAAAATATCGACGAAAACAACGACCCATCCCTGTAGAAAACTGCCGAGTTGAGAATGAAGAAACTAATGTTTTATACCAATTTCTCGATATTTGTCGTCCGAAACGTGGAGCTTTAAAATGATACCGATCTCGTGAAAATCCATCATCTCTGTCGAAAGTTAGGCAAACATGATGATGATTGCAACATCTTATCAGACGAGTGCAACTCCCTCAGGCACTGAACGTCCATGAGACGAAAATGACTTTAGTCCTGCCGGCAAAATTCACACGCTCCAACAGACATGCCATTAAAGATGGTCACTAGTAGACATACATATATATATATATACATGCACGAATACATACATATATACACATAATACACATACACACATACATATAACACACATATATGCATGCATACATACACTAACATAATAAACATACATATACATACATAAACATGCACAAGACGGTCAATGGCATACATACATATATATAAATGCAAATATACATATATATCTGTAAACATACACACATATATATCTGTAAACATACACACATATATACATATATACGTACGCAATGCATAATGCACATACATACATATACATACACACGCATACATGCACATATACATACATATAAATACACACCCATATACAAATACATGCAAACATATACATACATATACACATATGTACACATATGCGCATATATATATATACACTTACCTACATACACATACACATACATGAATATGATCTCCTACACAAACATGAACATATATACAGATATACATGCATACATATACATACATACAGACAGGCATATATACACATACACACATTCATATATGCACATACGCACACATGCATATATACATATATATACAAACAATATATATACGTATATACGATGATGATTGCAACGTCTTGTCAGGCGAGTTCCACTTCCTCAGACATTTAACGTCCATGAGCCCAAATGTCTGAGGGAGTATCTATACAAATATGATGTTACAGAGTCTTAACTTTCTACGACAGCTAAGTCTCTCTCTCGGTTCAAAATGTTGAGATCCAGCAACAAGCAAGAGCAAGATAGCCAGCAACAAATTAAACTGCAGACCAGCTTAATGCGGGTAATGGTATTCCGCTTTATGGTTTTTTAAATCAGAGATTTGCTTCTCCTAGAAAGGTTGCCTTCACCACGGCTTACGGGGGTCCTCTACACCCCAATACACATATACACACACAAATATACACGGTGCTAGTTGGCCGTTAACCCAGAAAAAGAGTTCATTCGCCCTTACGTATATAGACACACATGCATATATACATACATATACACATAGATGTACACCCATATACATACACCTGTACATGAACATAAATGCTCCTATACATA
Organism: Euprymna scolopes; assembly: GCF_053919585.1. Taxonomy (NCBI): domain Eukaryota; kingdom Metazoa; phylum Mollusca; class Cephalopoda; order Sepiida; family Sepiolidae; genus Euprymna; species Euprymna scolopes. The sequence continues at coordinate 127,181,112 of NC_136497.1, read as the reverse complement.
CATCTATACATATAATGATGGCAGCATTTCAGGCCTACACGCGTCACAACTTTTCCATGGCTGAGGGAGTATCTATACACAGATGATGTTACAGAGTGTTAGCTTTTGACAGCTAAATCTCTTTCTCAGTTCAAAATTTTTACATCCAGAAATAAGCAAGAGCAAGATAGCCAGCAACAAGTCAAACTACAGACTAGCTTAATGCAGGTACTGGTCTCCCGCTTTATGTTTGTTTTTCTTAAATCTCATATTTGCTTCTCCTAGAGTGGTTGCTTTCACCACGGCTTACGGAAGCTCTCTCCGCCCCACATGCACATGACAATAAACATATACGTACATACGTATGCATGTGTACACACGTGCAACCATAATCACGTAGAGAAATACAAATACGCACATACATACATATGCCTATACATACGGACACACACACACATACATGTAAAATACACATGAATGAGCATTCCAAAAGTCATACATAGTATGTGATCAGCGGCTGGACCGTTTTTGTCCCCTTTTCCATCCTGATCTTTTTCCTCCTTCCTATTACATGATGACGATTATGACGACGACGACGACGACGATGATGATGATGATGATGATGATGATGATGATGATGATGATGATGATGACAAATTCACACATAATTTTCTAAATAACTCAACGTACGAATCGACGAAAAACAACGGTCCAATTGATATGATTTACAAACGCTTGGATTTTTTTTTAAATAAAGAGTTTGTTTTAGGCTCACACACATCCAGTTCATGATAATGATGATGTTGAAAAATTCACAAATTTTCTAAATAACTCAACGTACGAATCGACGAAAAACATCAGTCCAATTGATATGCTTTACAGACGCTTGGATTTTTTTAGGCATACATACATACATACATACATACACACATACATGCATACATACATACATACACACATACATACATACATACATTCATACATGCATGCATACATTTTAACAGACATGTGATAATTTTATTATAGAAGATGATTGTTTGTTGACTTTTCATTAGTTCATGTGTGTGAATAAACGTATTTCTTAGTCGCTTGACGAAATGGCGGATATGTGGTAGGCTTATTATTAACTCATAAATCCGACAACCTGGCTATTATCTAAGAAGGGTAACTGTCCATATTTGTGACAATGCAGTCGAAACTGAAGTTTAGCTTAAAAGCAACAACAGTACGACACGCTAAATTGCACATTTTGATATAAGACTTCGACACACCGAGGCTCTGTTGCAGTCTACCGACTGCATCTCCCTCTTAAGGGGCTTGCCTATTTAATCGATTATAATCTCAACTTTTCTTTTCGATTTCCGATCATTTAACAATTTAAAAACTAATTTCTACATTCTTTTTTAACAAAAACAAAATAAGTTATTTCAATTATAATGAGACTTGCACCGTTTCTAATTCTATGTAAATTACGATCTAAGCTTTATCTTACATAATTGTGTGTGAAGCCTATAGGAATAGACCCAAATGTTCTAATAATTAATTATTCCAGAGGTTTTAATAATAATCTCACATACATTTTTGAGATTACATGTAATAAGCTGTTAAAAATGAATAGTTTAAAACAACACTATATGTATAAACTGGCTTCTTGGCCTTCGGATCCAGATCAAAGTGTAGTATCTGTCCGGGAGATACTGCAAGCAAAGACTATATGTGGGGGGGCACATATAAGACGTTGGTCAATGTAGGGGCAACCCTTCATACCAATTGTAACTATCCAGCTCCCCTAATTCCCGGGGAGTTGGTCCCCATTTCCCCTTCACTCCTCACATTAAAAATCGGCCTTGTGCTTAATTTGCTCGGTGGGGAAGCAAATAAATACCTCAAAGTGTAGTATCTGTTCTTCAGATGCTGCACTTCAATTTCTTGTTCACTGTCAGTGGAGGAAAAATTCTTCACGACTGAGACAATTTTTATTTTTGTTCCTTTTCCCTACATTAAAAAACGACCCTGGTGTCTAACTCTGTCCCGTGGGGAGACATTGTAAACAGAAACCATTTATGTACAAACGGACATAAAAATGATCCCGAACAACGTGGTAGAAGATTGAATTATTAAAGAAAGAGTAAGAAAAGAAAAGAGTGAGCGAGAGAGAGAGAGAGAGAGAGTAAGAGTATTTTATAGAATTACTTTATGTAATGGTTGTAATTTATATTAGCCTGTAGAAGGGCGTTTACAATAGTCAAAATTTAACTGTTCCTATTTTAATCGGATTTTTACAGTTATAGATTTTAAATAATTATTGGAGGCATTCCGATAGTAAATATATCTAGAGATACTACTAGACAGATAGGAGACATTTGTGCAGCTTTTAGGAGTCAAAAATGAACGAAGTAACAAACGTACAAACACAGACACACACAAACAAACAAAGTTGCATTTATATATTAGAAGAGAATTGATGAATAATCAACAAACAATCATTAATCCTAATTCGCTAGATTTGTATTAATTTTCGATACAAATAATGTTACGTTTTTACGTTAAACATTCTCCAGATTCAAAAAGTATGTAATGGATTTGCATGAAATTTGTGGAAAGCATTCTAAAAATAAAGTGTACTAGTTGAATTTTACGTTAATAAGAGTCAATAAAATTTGTTGAACACTTCGGTTCAAAGGAGTCATTTTACCTGTCTTTGGACGTGTATTCTTCTATTGATCAACCCAGCTACAGAAACGTATACTGAATTCTATCTTTCTTGTTTTCGTCTTGGCAAAAATTATATTTAAAAAGTATTAAAAGAAAAATCTGTTGGGAAGCGCATAATTCAATGAATAGAATAAGTCGGGATAAATGGCGTCAAAACCCCGATTGTTTACATTAAATATATCTATTCTTTCATCTACTGCGGTCAATTCTATTTCTGTAATATATACTTTCCGCGTTCCTATTATTTACTTAAACCTTATATATATATATATATATATATATATATATATATATATATATATAAGAGATGGATGTAGTTTACTTGAAGCATTGTATAGTATGTAGTTAAATGAAGTGTGTAGAAGGCGGTACAATTCAGAGAGAATGGAAAGACACAAGTCGGGGCAGGTGTCAAATCCCTGGCACTTTTAGACTTCAAGCTCAACATCTCCGAAGATTAATTATAATTAATAGAATATTACTATATAATTAAATTAAAGGTACAATAATCCATAAATGAATATGCATACAGTACATAAGGAATTAAATAAAATACCCCCCCGAAATATGAATAATATTACTAGAACAAAACAAAAATAAATCAAATATGGGACTGTTACTGTCTACAACAACATGTTTGAACCAAAAATAAAATATTATAAAAATGAAAAAAATAAATAAATTAGAAATAAAAATAAAGAAATGAGCAACAAAAACCCCTAACCATATTAAATTAAAATGCTATCAACAAGTTCCGAACAATTGTTTGCCTCGAGACTGTTACTGTTTACAACAGCACGTTTGAACCAAAGTCAAATAAATATCTGACGAAGAGATCTTTCTCGAAATATTATATAACACAGATATACCACCAGACCGACTTTCCCAGGTTATCAATGTGCAAATATAAATATAACGTGTATAAGAAATATATGAATATGTACACATGTATTTGTAAGTTGTATTAATAAAACTTTCTTACCTGCTTCAGCTTGTGTCTTGCCGTTACCTCTTGTATCACTTTCTACACATTTCATTTAAATATATATATATATATATATATATATATATATATATATATATATATATATATATATATATATACTAGCATGGGTGTCCGGCGTTGCTCATGTGTGTGTTGAGCAACGAAAATACATACATACATACATTTATGTATTGGATGCTCAAATTTTCGACCGAAATCGATTAAAAAGCTTGCTCTATCTCTAAATACTTTTTATGTAAAATTTCAAATGCTTAGACCAGAAATTGTCTGAGTAGAGACCGCAGAGGTGAAGTTTTTTATTTAAATTTGACCCCTATTATGACCCCTTAACATTTATTGTTTTGGCCTCAAATCAAGTTATTAAGTTAGATCCATGCCCACAGAACATACGTCTAAAATTTCAATTGCTTATACCCAAAACTGTCGGAGGCGTTTGGTAGAGTTCTCAAAGGACAAATCGTTGAACTTTGACTCCTTAATCGCCGAATTTCTGGCCAAAAACCGAGTAAAAGATTTCCCCAACTCTCAGTGCCCTGTATATCAAATTTCGTGTCTGTAGACTTAAAATTGACAGAGTTATTGCGTAGGGAAATGTACACACACAGACACACACCGACACGCTCACTTTTATAGATAACTAGCATTTCAGCCCGGTATTGCCCGGGTGTTTGGAGGTGTATGTTGACCCCCCCCCCAAAAAAAAACAGAAAAGCGGTCATTTTTTTAAAATTTTACACCTATTTTGATCCCGTTACATTTATTTTTGTAGGCTCAAATCAAGTTATTAAGTTAGATCTAGGCTCACGGAACCTATATCCAAACTTTCAAGTGTTTAGGCACAAAATTGTCGGAGGAGTTTGGTAGAGTTCCTAAAGGAAAAATCGTTGGACTTTGGCCCCTTAACACCCACATCTCTGGCTATAAACCGTTCATATACATTTTTCCAAATCTCAGTACCCTGTATATCAAATTTCGAGTATGAAGATCCAAAATTGACAGAGTTATTGCGTAGGGAAATGTACATACACATACATACACGCAGATACCTTCACTTTTATATATATATATATATATACACACACATATATATATATATATATATATATATATATATATATATATATATACCGTTGAACAACGGTGACAGTTATTGTTTGTTTGTCTCCCGATCCATCTTTTCAATTTTATTTAATGTTCTGTTCGGCTGTAAACAGAAATTTGCCATAATCGGAAACGTTGTCAACTCTCATAATTTGTTTTTCCAGGTGCTTGATAAAAAACAATATTGCTAGTTGTGAATTTATGAAAAAAAGTCTTTAATATATGTATAAACATATTTTCTCCATTGTATATTACAATGTACCATATTTTTCACATTTTTTTCCAATTTTGACCCCGTTTCAGTCCTTAAAACCTATTATAACCGGCTAAAGACTCACACACAATATATATATATATATATATATATATATATATATATATATATATATATATATTCTAGAGGGAATTAGACCTGAAGTCTAAAAGAGCAAAGTTTATTTTAATGTTTCAATACTGTAATAGAACAGTGCTGATAGTAATGTAGATATATAATAAGCTCAATAGGTATATCTATCCTAGAGCTAAATTACAATTGGGTATAAAGGTTAATACTTGTAAATTATGAAACAGTTTCAAAAGAAGCAAAAAAATCAAATTGAATGTACGATCGTTTTGGAAACGATACTAATTTTATTATTATTGGAAAAAATATTGACAATAACTGGACAAAGAATTTTTTTTAATATAGTCTTTTCATAAGCACAAAAAGGGTATGTGTGGAAATTTTAAGACACCAAAATAAAACTAGCATTTTTGTAGTAAGGTGGATTGTCGTTATTGAGTTGCAACTGAACAAGGACTATCTTTACTCAATAAATACAAACACAGACACACACAGACACAGACACACAGACACACATACAAACACCACACACACACACACACATATTCATATATATATATACATATATATCAGAGATGGCGCAAATCTAATAAAAAACATTGCAATTACTCTTCTGATTTTTTGTGGTTTATGTAACCATGCGCAAATTCGTTTTTCCTTTCTTCTTTAAGTTAATGTGCTTTTATTTTTTTCTGGTGAGTCAGGGCAGAAAATATTCAGATGTTGATATGATAATTATGTGATTTTTTCTGTGCTACTAAACAGGTGTTGTCAATAATTGAACATTTCAACACGCGGAAAGAAAGTAACGGTAATATGAACAATATATTCGCATTTTTCAGTGTAGACTTTTTGTCTATATATACTGTCAAGAGTTATTTCACGAATGTATTCAGAGATGTATTATGAACATAATGGTTGATTTTGCGAGCAAGCTATGTTTTTTTCATTTATTTCAAAAATGTTTACTTTTCATTTTTTTAGATTACATAATTTCAATAATCAAAGATGTGTATAACGAAACTCCTGAGAATGAAGCAAGTGCCAATCAGACGTCAAACGAAAAGAAGTGTAATTTCAAAGGTCATTTAGATAAAATAAAAAGGGCAGATGAAGCTGAAAACAGTCGGAAGCAAAACACAAAAAAAATTATTTATATTTCGAAAGGTTAAATTTTGTACAATAATGACAAGTTGAACTGCATTTGTAAGAGGCTTCGAAGCAATTGCCAAAGAGAGAGATGTTAGATGTCAATGATCACAGTCGATTACATAACAACGGTCTAACCTCAGAGATTTTAATTTATTTTTCATTTGTGATCCGGATTCTCGTATCCTCAGATAGCTTCATCTGATACAATTAGGAAAACCTAATGAAATTTTAAAATGTGTCCTGTATGAAGCGCTGTGTTATCTATCTTTGTTTAAAGTAACTTCGTATGCTACCAATTTTGGGCTTGAATTTGTATTATTTTCTTTATTTGAACTACTGTTTTAGCTGATGAACCGTCCGTTTTCTTTGGGGGGGGGCAGGTGTCCACTATCACCTCTTGCTTAACAGATTAATATTAAGAATAATACAATTCTGATTGACACATTACTAGAAGTTAAAGTGTTATACCTCAATGTGACCGATACTATACTTGCTCATTATTAAAGTCCATGGTTGAGGGAACGAGAGTATGCTACCCTCGCGGATAAAATGAAGGATATCGTTTTAAAGGTCGTAATTATTTTTTCCGAGAAAGATTATCTAATGCGACAAGATATACCTGACGAAGAGCAGAGTTTTCATTAGTGGGAATGCTGTCAGCATCATACCGAAGATGAGATAATTAGCCCGAATAATCGACTGAGAGAAATCATCAGTCCTCATCTAAAAAAATATACACAGACATCGTTTTAATCAGTTTATTGGTTTACATAATCCTTAAAAATAATCACAGTGTTATACTAGATAGTATGCGAATTTTAATAACATACTCAAGTTAAAATGCCGCGATGAAACTGACTTGTTTTTAACTTAGAATGCCCAAAATGTCAGTTTGCATTCATTCCACATCTACTCCCGCTGCAAAACGTGTAGGAATAATCACATGACTAGCTGCATTCTGTAAATGACATTGATTTATCCGATTCTTTATAGAGCCAAGTGATTATAGAGCGGACCACGTGAAGGTTGAAAAAACCCAACAATAAAAAAGTAATTCCCTGGAATCAACTGGATTCGAACCCGACATGTCGTTGTCCTCAGTTCTCTTAGATATTTACTTCATTATGTTCGCCATTCTGTGGGTGCAAATTAAATCTATTTTAACAAACATAAAATACAATGTATATCTTTATTGCACATTTAGTGTTTGTAAGCGTGTATCATTAATTCCTCACGGTTGAGGAAACATCGAATTAAAAGTCATTGATCTTTACTTTAAAAGCTAAAATTAATCTTCTACCACTCCCTTTATGAAAAACAGAAAAAATGTCAAAAAAAAAAAAATAAAAATACCTAAAAAGTAGAAAAATAACATAACCCTGACATGGATAGACTACAAGAACGCGTACAATAGGATCCACTAAGCATGCATAATAGAATGCCTGAGAATCTACAAAATACCAGGCAAGATCATAAATGTACTAAAAACAAAATGCAACGAGAACATGGAAAATTAAACTGGCAGCAAAGAAATAACACATCAATGAGATTAAAATACACAGAGGTGTCTTTCAAGAGGATTCCCCATCACTGCTCTTGTTCACTATAGCCATGAGAACTCTTAACAATATAGCAATATACAAGCTCACTAATACAGATAAAAACGGAATCATCTAGTGTACGTGGAAGACCTGTAACTGTTTGCTACAGCCACTAACAAACACAACCAGAATCTTCAGCCAAGATATCTAAATGGAATTCAATATGGAGAAGTGTCCAATGTTGATTATCGGAAAGGGAAAACTTAAGCCAACTAACTGCATGAAACTACTTAACCAAACAGAGATAAGGGCACCAGGTGAACATGACAGCTACACATATTTGGAGGTTCCGAAAGCAGACACTATCAAAGCAACATAAATAAAAGAGAAAATTGAAAAAGCCTAACTTAGGAAAAAAATAGAACAAAAATACATAAAAGAAACGAAATAAAAGGTATAAACAAATAGACATTCTCACTAGTAAGATACTCCGGACGTTTTAGGTAAGAACCAAGAAGAACTGAAACATCTAGACCAGAAACAAAGACACTCATGACTATGTCCAGCGCGCTTACACCTTCAACATGTTGCAGATCGATTCTATGCGAAAAGGAAAATCGGCAGAAGGGGATGGTTTGTATGTGAAACAAAGAACATTTAAAATATATATATATAATGCCGATCCAAGAAAGAAAAATTACCGCAACAAGAGACACTGAAAAAAAAGAAAAAAGAATAAGATAGAAAAAGAGATGAAGGAATTAGACGAGAAAAGTGAAGTGGGAAGAGACGCATTGGCACCGAAAATTATGGCAAAATATGAGATTGACGAAAACACTCGAATATGGCTAAAAAATGGACACTTTAACAAAGAAACTAAATCTCTAAAAAAAAAGCCGCACCAGATACCGCGATAAGAACACACCATATCAACGTAAGGATCGAAAATACACAAGAGAAAAGTAAATACGGTCTCTGTGGACTAGGAAATAATAAATTATATAATAAACAAATGCAGCCAACTAGCAAATATATATATATATATATATATATATATATATATATATATATAAAATAGTCAAGATCAACTTGGAAAAGCAGTACACTAAGACCTATGCAGACAATGGAATATACAGAAACGTATCCAAAGCGCAACAACGAAAGTAAAAAAAATATCCAAAGATTTGTAAACATTTAATAATTAAATGTGAACTCCTCGAGACCCGATAGGGGCGATAAGCTTTACAAAAGGCATAAACAAATTAACTCTGGAATGCTTACTTTGTATATATTAAGTGACCAATGAAATAAAAAAAAAACTCTGAGAATAAATTTTAAATCTGGAAAAGTGGGCTTATAATCCATTCCGTGGCGCTAGGTTTAATTTATAAATGAGCAACTGTTTAATAAATATATGTGTTAGTTTCGTTTTCTTTTCTTTTCTTTGTTTTTGTCAAAACAAAAAAGTAAAAAGAATCGTTTCGGGCCCGTGGCACAGTGTATTGTATCACTATGGTTTTAAGTGAACATTGACTGAAAGTAGTTGTTTCAGTCATTCGCAAAGCAAACCAGAGGATTAGTTAGAATGAAAATTGGTGAGAAAAGAACAACTGCAGAAGAGAGTAATTACTGCGTATACAGTCACAAGACGCAGCATTTCTATAACGTTGTGGTTTATAACCTGAAGAATACCGGGGGGGTGAATTGGCCGAAGCATGGTGAACAAACGACCATAAAGATGAGGATTTTCATATCTATCTACGTAAGTATACTTTCTAATTATGTTTAAGTTTGAAGAAATATGGTATAATAAAAAATATGGCATATAAAAAATTCAAAACTCACACTCACACACACACACACAATAGAATATAATTGAATAGAAAATAAGGCTCTAAACTGTCCGACTCCGATGCCTCTAAATGTTTGGATTTTTCCGATTTCCGATTCCGATTCATCACCACAACACGAATATATATATACTAGCAAAAGTACCCGTCGCTGACTGGGTTCAAAAACAGCCTACAGAAAATGGACTCTGATTTATGAAAGTATGATAGGTTATGAAAAGTAAGGGTTGTAAAGAGATAGCTTCGAATTTGGGGAATATAAAAACCAAAGCAAAATATGATGAAAGTAAAAATAAAATAGATAAACCCCATAATCTATTATACCATACCTGTTCACACTGAAACACTTATCACAATATTCTGTGGATCTATATTAAAAAAAAAAAAAACTTGTTAAACTTTGTGACATATTTCCATTTTTTATATACCATATTTTTTATATACTATATTTCTTCAAACTGGCACATAATTATCAAAGTATAATTATGCAGATAGATATGAAAAGTCTTTATTAAAATGTGTGCCTATTTCCATTCTATGGAGACCAGGCGCGAACGCAGACCCAACAATTTTATTATACCATCCCTATTTAAGTTAACACATACTTATCAAATAATTATTATGTACATCTATATCAAAAACACTTGTAAAGGTTTTTTTTTATTTTTAAATTGATTATTTCCATACTTTGTGGACGAGGCGCGAACGCAGACTCCACAATTTTAATGACCCACCGTCCTGCCAGATCAAACATACCCATTCCTGTGTCTCGATACATCTATCATTATAGGGAATCAGTTTTTTAAAGTAGTCAACAATATAGGAGCCTATTCGTGACCAGGTATTTATTTGCTCCCCCACCGAGCAAATTAGGCACAAGGCCGATTTTTAATGTGAGGAGTGAAGGGGAAATCGGGACCAACTCCCCGGGGAGTAGGCGAGCTGGATAGTGACAATTGGTATGAAGGGTGGCCCCTACATTGACCAAGGTCCTATATGCGGTGTCGCCCCCACATATGGTCTTTGCTTGCAGTATCTGCCGGAACAGATACTACACTTTGATCTTGGCCCGAAGGCCACGGAGGTGGTCTAGTCGTGACCAGACACACAGACACACAGACACAGACACACATTCAGCTTTATATATATATATATATATATATATATATATATATATATATATATATATATATATACTAGCAAGTCGCGCATCATTGCAGGATATTTTAGTTAATGCATTTTTTGTATTTGTTATTATACTATATTGGAACCAATATATAGTAATAGTTTAAAAAAGTTTTTAAAAAATGACTTGTGCTCCACCACCGTGAATCGAACCCAAAACATTTAGTTTACGATTCATTTTTATCTCTGCCGTTAATGACTGAGCTATGAAGGCACGCTTGCTGCAAGGCTAAATATTAAAACGTGAACCAATAGCTATTACGTTATGAAGGCATATTTGTAATGCTGTCCTTGACTCTTCACCTTGTAATTTTCATTCTTTTTGTAATTTTCACAATTTTGTGCCAATTTTCTCGGGCATAAACTTACATATAAAGTTTCACCTGCGTTTAAATATCTTACATATGATGATTCATGTCTGTAGACTTAAGATTCTAGGAGAGGTTTGGTAGGCAACATTTGTAAGCAAATATATATATGTATACATATATGTATATAGAAAGATGTTTGTTTTTTCTATAACCTTCTAACGCAAATATTGCGCAAGTTTAAATCATGTAGAATATCTGCATGAATATAATTACACGTAATAGTTAACTAATGGTGATCATCGAATAAGAACTCCCCCTGCTAAAAAAAAACCCCAAAAAACAAACAAAAAAAACTAATAGGGAATAAATTAAAATTAATTGTTAAAATAATATGCAAATTAGCTTGATCTTTTGCTAGTGAATGCAATTTCATGAACCATATATAAGAAAGTCGTATTTTTGTTGTAAAATAAAATTAAAAAAAAGTTTCGCATTTTTTCTTCTTGGCCTTCGGTCCAAGATCTTTTTTCTGTTGTCGTAATTCTAGTATATGTTCCTGCAGATACTGCAATCAAAGTAATATGTAAGAGCAATCAATGTTGGTCAATGTAGGAGAAACCATTCCTACCAATTGTCATAATCCAGTTCCCTCTCGGGGGAACTGGTCCTCCTACCCATCACTCCCCACATTAAAAAACGGCCTTGTGCCTAATTTTCTCAGTACGTAAGCAAATAAATAATTAAATAGAAAAAAGCCTTGCTCTTTTTCTGTTTTTCTTGGCCTTCTGACTGGGATCAACGTGTAGTATCTGTTCCGGCAGATACTGCAGGCAAAGACCCTATGGTGGGGCTACCCCACAGATAAGACCTTGGTCAATGTAGGGGCAACCCTTCATACCAATTGTCACTATCCAGCTCCCCTACTCTCCGGGGAGTTGGTCCTATTTCCCCTTCACTCCTCACATTAAAAATCTGCATTGAGCCTAATTTCCTCGGTGGGGGAGCAAATAAATACCAACCCCACATATAAGTCCTTGGTCAATGTAGGGGCAACCCTTCATACCAATTGTCACTATCTAGCTTCCCTACTCCCCGGGGAGTTGGTCCCACTTTCCCCTTCACTCCTCACATAAAAATCGGCCTTGTGCCTAATTTGCTCGGTGGGGGAGGAAATACACACCCTGTTGTTATTGGCCTTCGAGCCGGGATCAAAGTGTAGTATCTGTTCTGGCAGATACTACAAGCAAAGACCATGTGTGGGGGAAAACTCACTTATAAGACCTAGGTTAATGTAGGGGCAACCTTTCATACCAATTGTCACTATCCAGCTCCCCTACTCCCCGGGGAGTTGCTCCCCATTTCCTCTTCACTCCTCACATTAAAATCGGCCTTGTGCCTTATTTGCTCGGTGGGGGAGCAAATAAACACCCTGTTGCTATTGGCCTTCGGGCCAAGCTCGAACTGTCGTACTGAGATCCAAGTGTAGTATCTGTTCTGATACATTTTCTCGCGCGAGGCAGTGCTTTATTGGCAACACATTCTCGTGTCCGGAACACTCTGTCAAGCATTTTTGTGATAGTGTTCTGTCCGGACCCCCAACTTCGTATTTCTCTGCTCTCTCTCCCTCGTGGGGGAATCTGAGCTGATAATTTACGACCTTTCACTCTTTCCTCCTTAACTTCCGAATACTTCTCTCAGTTCAATCTCCCCTCTTGCCACCTTTGGCGCTACTTCTTTTTAGCGCCAAAGTCGGCTTCCTACTTTGGATGCCGTTATCACGCCAGTCAAAACCGTGATTTTTCGGATTTTTACCATACACCTCGACTGACCATGGAACCCACAGATAGGGAAGAGAGAAAAAGGATACAACTCCCAGCAAGGAAATGATAACTCCCCCAAATGACTACTCCCCACATGGGGTTACAACACTAAAATACGAAGAGGCATACCGCCAGTAAACATGAAAGCAGATTGTGCCAGGAGAAATGCACTCCACGAGGGCTGCTCCCCTAAAAGAGGAAGAAAATTACCAAACACCCACAAAATCCTCCGAACTAAGCAGCAGTCCCAAAAGATATTACACGGGGAAGAAGCTTCCCACGAGGGCAGCCCCCCCCCCTAACAAAAAACAAGAAATATACCGCCCAGAAATTAACGCTTGCAAGTAAGCAGCCCTCTCAAGAGACACGATGAAGGGGATGCCCCTGAAAGGGAAGCTTCCCAAATAAGGGAGCAGTACTGGTCACATCCAAGGAAAGCACGGCAGAATCAACCCATAAAGAGAAACCGTCTATCAAAAAAACTCCAATACCACAAAATCATCAAACAACCCCACAAAATACCCCTCAGTCAAGACATCAGAGGGATCTTCATGGGTCTGCATGGGTAGAACCGCTGAAGAAAAGCTCTCCCTAATGAAGTATAAAGACGTGTACCTTACCAAGTACACGGAATATATTGAGGGAAACTTTCTGAAGCCAATACCTGGGGACTGGCAGGTGATAGAGGACAAGGTCCTTTGGTTCGTGGACATCAGGAAAAATCGGCTCAAGTGGATAAAAAAGAAGAAATGGCAGAGTTCTCCCAGAAACTGAATAAACCTGCCGAGTATATACACCAGAGGGGCATCGCGATGTGACAATAGAATTTATCATATGAATATAAACACAAAGCAATTTTTTAGGAGTAGATATATATAAGTGGTTTGTCTTGGATTTTTTAAACTATATTAAGGTTAATGTCTCCCCCTCAGAGAACCGCTGTTTTTCTTAGAAAGTCGCCCAGTTTTTATTTGGGCGTATTTATTTATTTATTATTTTTGAAAAACAGTAATCTACGGACACGCGTGTTTCGGAGCCGTCCTCCCCATCAGCGTAGCTTGATTGTTGGTAGGATTCAAACCTTGGACCTTATGTATTTCAGTTCAGCGCCCTTATCATATTTTTAAAAATAATAAATAAATAAATAAATAAAAAATACGCCCAAAATAAAAAATGGGCGACTTTCTAAGAAAAATACCGGTTGTCCGAGGCGAAGACATTAACCTTATTATCGTTTAAAAAATCACAATCAAAACCACTTAAACAGATGAACGAATAAAACGAAGCAGTAAATCGTTTATGGCATCATAGAAGAATGGATTAGGGCGCTGGACTGAAATACATAAGGTCCAAGGTTAGAATCCTACCAACAGTCAAGCTACGCTGAAGAGGAGTAGGTCTCAGAAACACGCATGCCCGTAGCTTAAAAATTATATATATATATATATATATATATATATATATATATATATATATGTATGTATGTATGTATATATGTGTATATATACATACATATATATATATATATATATGTAAATAAAATTCAATACATAACAATGAGTATTAATGTTACAGGAAAAAGGGTTGCCCCCTTGTCCTGATAATGAGAAGAACATTAGATAAGTGAAAAATGAGATTAGGATAAGCCGAGACTCGAACCTTGTAAGCAAGATTAAGAAATAGATTTAGAAGTGGAATGTTAGAATTTCGCTATTGGTAAATTCCATATAAAATAGTTTGATATTGTTTGTATTGTAAAAAGAATTAATTGTTTAATCTTTTATGTAAATTGAATTAAAAAGGTCAGCTAAAAAATGAGCAATGCAAATTAAAAATACATTGTAAAAAATAAGGTAGTTGAGAATTCTTTGTTTGCAGAAGTGTGTTTTGGACAAGCATGTGTTTAGCCATGTGAGTTGATCACGGTTTTGAACCGCACATCTGACGTCATAGCAAAAAGGGGATTCTCAATAATAGAAGCTAGGATTAGCAGATTAGAAGAGTCGAGCAGTCGGGCAGCCAGGTTCGAAAAGTCAGTAAAGTCGGTTGGAAAGAGCTGACATGGTCAGAGGAGGGTAGAAGTTTAACTATATAGCAGCAATGTGATATTCGTGACGTCATCATTATTCGACCGGTCAAATGAAATAAAGATTCATCATTTGTAACTTTTTGGTAATGTGTTAATCATCTTAATATGAACTTTGTATAACCCCCTTCTAAGTAATGTGTCCCCCTCCGCCATCATAAGTAATGCTTCTCTCCTCTGATGTAAAAGAACAGTTTTGCACATTCATTTAATAGTGAATTCTCTCTCTTTCCCTCTCTCTCTCTCTCTCTCTCTTTCTCTCTCTCTCTGTTGTAAATATTTCCCTCAGTATTGTCATTATCGTTATCATGTTAGGATTCCCCCGCTTTACATGTCTCCTAATATGAACCTCCTTCTATACAACATTTATAGATGAGTAAGCATTTTGCAAGATGCCTCATATGACAATCTGATAAGGCCCCCTGAAAACTATTGGTAATAGAAAGTAGAAAACGAACGCTACACATTTTTGGAAAAAAGTAATTATGAAATGAATTTTCGTGCGATTATAATCGAAAAATGGTATGAGCATACTTTCTCTATATAAACATATGCATCTAATAAATTCAACTACTGTTGTTCTAACACACACACACACACATATACATATATATATATATATATATATATATATATATATATACATGGGGGCGCGTGTGTCTGTGTCTGTGTGTGTCTTTATGAATAGCGTTTGTTTTTTATCTGAAATAAATATATAATTTAATCCTCAGACAATAATGTTTCCTTTCTTGTGAGTAACAGACTCAACTTCTGAACTTCTTGCGCTTTATCCGACACGCAAACGCAAGTCAGTCAGCGTATGTGCATATGTATACGCAAGTAAACAGCATAGGCCACAACTTACAATGTATATATATATATATATATATATATATATATATATATATATATATATATATATGCATATTAATTGATACTTAACCTTTCTTCTGTTCCATGTGCCATTCGAAATCGAATTTTTAAAAAATATTCATAGCATCAGTTGATATTGAAGAAAAAATATGTTTATTATTCAAGTTACGTTAGAACCGTGCGCCCAAGTACGCTTCTTAGTGTTTTAAAGAGGAGTGGATTTTGCACAGTAGGTCAACGAAAGTTTTATATGTGTATTTATTTGCATATTTCTTCTATGTGGCATGTATTATAGATTTTGTATACTATCGATTTCCTGCTTTTTTTAAAAATTTTATTTACATGCAATAAATCGGATTGACTTTCATGCATATCTGGTGTGTTCTTTTATAAACTGCTAATAACATTCTACCAATAACCTCATCTGTTCTCATTTTTTAATCTTTAAATAGGTTGCAAATAACCCTTACGATATATACTTTTACCAGATCTTCATTATTTACGCTAATCATTGTTTTTTTTTTTACATGGAGGTCACCACTTACAAAGGCCCGGAAGACACTCAGGGATAAGAATTATATTGCGTGTACAGTAATCAATGGGATAGTGTCGTAGTAATCGTTACCATTGGAAATTTGATAAAGTGACTTCAGGGGGATGTTTATCAGGAATTTGTTTATGTTGGACTTGAAGAGATCCAAGTTGTCGTCAGGTGGGAAACAGGCAAGATGAAGAGAGCTCCATAGGCGTGCAGTTCTAAGAAAGAAGCTTTGTTCATGGAATCTACGTTTTGATTTACGCACAGATAAAGAGTAGGGAAAATTTTGACAGTGGTTTCAGCTAGACGTTGAAGATTGACGAGGGGGGACCAGAGATTGGAGCTCAGACGAACACTTTCCATGGAAACAACGCTAAAACAGACATGCTCACAACGTCTCTTCTGTGAGAGAGATGTTGCAGGGAAGAGAAAAGAGCATCCCCCCACTCATCCACGAAGTCTATTCTGTACTTTGTCAAGGCAGGATAGGCTGTTTTAGCAGCTCCTGCCCAGATGTGGCAGCAGTGATCCATCCTTGAACGTACTTGGCTTTTATATATAGTAGTGAGATATCTTCTGGAGCGGTAGAAGAATCCCACCATTTTCCAGCGATCTTGGTAACAGACTTGATGTACGTGTTCCATTTAAGGTCAGGAGTAAAGGTCAAACCTACAAGATTGTCAAAACATGGAGCCTCCCCAAGACGAGAACCGTCCATTTCAATTGATGCCAGATGGGGATCAGAGCCTTTATGTCATACCTTATCGAAGGCCTGTATATGCTTTTAACTTTTAACTTTTTGTATATGCTTTCTTCTATATTTATACTTATAGTTATGATAATTTACTTGCACCGGGTCGCTCCCCCTTTAGCTTTAATATTATTAACTTCTGATTAATTCCCAACTATTAATCCAGACAATATTTTTCCTCATCTGCTTGCTATTATACGCATTTTTACTATCACTTTACTTTTGTATCATCTTCTGATTGATTTTTTTAATTTTTAAATTAGCCTGGGTGCCCGGCGTTTCCTGGGTGTTTGATGTTGTGTGTTGAGCAAAAAATAAATAATAAAATAAAGGAAAGAAAGAAACTGCGGTTGTAGGTAGACAGGCAGGCAGGCTCGAACCTATGGCGCGAAACAGGAAACGTGAAATTTAAAAAAAAAACTTGACGTCTTAGCTGTTGCGCCCATCGCCAAACCGAAAGTGACGTATGTTTAATTAAGACTAGTCAATCGTAAAAAGGGATGATTTTCGAAAATATTCGACGAAAAAAGCGACCCCGTCTGTAGCAAAGTGCCCACTTGAGAGTAAGGAAATTATTGTTTTTAGCCAATTTTTCGATATTTGTCGTCCAAAAAGGTGGAGGTTTAAAGCGATACAGATCTCCTGAGAATCCATCGCCTCTGTCGAAAGCTTTAGGCAGACATACAAACATACATACATACATGTAAACAGACAGGTAATATTTATGTTATAGATCTTTGAATTCTTAATTTTAAAAGTGTTAAATATTAGATTTTGAAATTTATAAATTAAAAAAGATTATAAATAAAAAGGAAATTTATAAATTAAAAAGAAATTTATAAATTAAAAAACAAATTTATGAATTAAAAAGAAATTTATAAATTAAACAAAAATTTATAAATTAAAAAGAAATTTATAAACTAAAAAAGAAATTTATAAATTAAAAAGAAATTTATAAATTAAAAAGAAATTTATGAATTAAAAACGAAATTTGTAAATTAAAAAGAAATTTATAAATTAAAAAGAAATTTATAAATTAGAAAGAAATTTATAAATTAAAAAGAAATTTATAAAGTAAAAATAAATTTATAACGTAAAAAGAAATTTATAAATTAAAAAGAAATTTATAAAGTAAAAATAAATTTATAACGTAAAAAGAATTTTATAAATTAAAAAGAATGTTAAATTTTTGCATTTTTTTCTTTTATTTTTTCTCTCATTACAATGCAAAAATACTTTAATTACATATAATTTATACTTAACTCCTATATTTAATTGTGCATCTGTTTTTTTTTCTATTGCTTATTTAATGATTTTACATCAATATTCGGTTTCCAATCTTATTACTCTATATCTTATCATGTCTTTTTTGTATTCTATTTATATCTTCATTCTAGTTGATTTTATATCTCATATTAATCTCTTAATTTTTCTCATCTTTCGAAAACTTCCACTATGACGTCACTATTTGATCATTTTAATATATAATTATTCCCTATTTCTAGTGGTCGTGGATATGACCTTAAACTATGTCAGATGGTGAGGACGCAGCTTACGGGCGCTGGGGAGTGTGGAGCCACGCTTTAGTTGCTATTGCTCCCAGGTCCACTCTGACTCGGAGTGGTAGTGCCTGTTAGGGTCTCAATTATGGGTTAATAGAAACCAGCTTAAAAGACAAATATACTCTATTATAAAATTGTTCTTCAGAATCACTGGATTCGGCATTAAATAACTTGAAAAGGGTTGATATGCCGTAAAACAAAAACAACCAACCATTTATGTTCATTTTATTTTATCATTATTTCACTTTTATTTTAGGTATTTTATTATTATTACTTTTACTAATGATGACACTGTCGTAATTTTGATACCCACAGTTATAGAAAGCGAATGGAAGTTGTTGAATGCAGCAAAGGCGTTGCAACCTAATATTAAATAAAAGAATCTAATAATTTGCTGTTTGTCAATTTATATTTTTCCTTCAATATAAACTTTCTAAAAGTTTATTTTGTAATTACTACCAGGAATAGAAGATAGAACAGTAATAGGAATATACTGACCAAATTTTAGGTAAAATCGTGAACCATAATTAGAGTTATAAAGGGAAATATAATGTAGTTAATATTTTGCGTGGCATTGTATGTAAGATTCTAATCTCATGAAACGCGAATTTTATAGCAGTAAAGTGTAAAAATATAATGAGTCAGTGACAAAGAGTCTGTCGCGTAACATTCCATGCGTAATTGTTCAACTGGAATTATGCAGGGTGTTCCAAAAGTCTTAGGTACATTTCAAGTCCTAATATCTTCATAACTCTTAGAAAGATGAAAGTGGTACCATTTTAAAGCTAAATACATTAAGTTTTTTGTAAGGCTTTTGATATTTTTCATTTCTTTTTAGATCTAATATCTTAATAGTTCTTAAGATATTCAATGTCAAAATGTGCCCAAGACTTTTGGAACACCCTGTATATATATATATATATATATATATATATATATATATATATATATATATATATATATATATATATATATAGTAAGTTGTAAAATATATGTGGCAATTAAGCTACACACACACACACATATATATAAATATATATATATATATACATATATATATGTATATATATATATGTATATATATATATATATATATATATATATATATATATATATATATATATGTATTCGAGCATCTACTTGGGGAAGTTATTGGTCAAATGTCGCTATAAGCTTCAGTCCAATATAAGTAGTAATGTTTATAGTTATCCCAACCAAAAATTTTTAAAAGCTCGGTACAAGGGTAAGGAGTAGAGATTAATATCATAAGCTTAAACAAAGTATAAACCGGGGATTTACATTAACCTGATGGAGGTTGAAAGTCAACCACTATCATTTAGAATTAAATTTTTTGTCATTGGGCCCCGTTTGTGTATCAACATTTCTTTGACTGGCGGATTTTTATCATCACTGAAAAGTTTTTTTAATACATTAACCGCAACCGCAAAGAGTTTAAGCCGATATTAGGAACTGGATTTAATCCCCCGAGAACTCCTGCGCCTACGGGATATTTACAAAGGATTACATCACAGGCTGGACTTACGCAATGCGGTTTGATTTCTTTTTTTCTTCTTTTCCTCTCTCTTAATCTTTTTTCGTCGAACCTTAAGCAAACATTAATTTACAAAGAATTATAGACAAGCTGTATTATACACTCTATGACAAACATCATGAAATGAAATGCTTAGAAGAGCAAATCTTTCGCTCCACTATCTTTATGATCTGCTATCTTCTTTCCGTTAAGAAAACAAAACCTTACATCCTTTTAAACTCTGCGGAAGAAGGATATTTTACCACCCTTCATTATTGGGAGTATTCTGTCAAAAAATAATTTTTGTATGTAAAACCTTGGTTTACAGTCTTTATTTATGCTTATGCTATATATATATATATATATATATATATATATATATATATATATATATATATATATATATATAGATATATACTAGCGGGGGTACCCGGCGTTGCCCGAGTGTTTGTTTCTGGGACGGGGGGGGAGTTTTAAAAAATGTTATGGTAGGTAAGTAGGAAGGATCAAACCCGGAGTCATGAGTAAAAGTAGGAAAATAAAGTGTGAAAAAAAACAAAAAAAAAAACATCTGCAACGTTAACAGTTCGGCCACCAAGAAAAGTCCATTCCAGTTGTTTAGAAAAAAAAAAAAAAAAACAAGACTACGGTAGGTCGGCGCGAACGTGAAAATATAATGTGAATTGTTCAGCACGCTAACCACTACGCCACAGAGCACTGCAGCTTAGTTTAGTGATTTTAAATAACTTCACATGAAAGAACTACGAAGCCAAACCGGTGTTCTCTTCTCAACTGTTCCTTGTGAACGATCCCCAAACGGTGTTAAGTGGTGGCAGGGGGAGGAGGAATTTATTAGAGAGAAAATATTTTACCACTTCCATTGATCTTAACCGATTTTGGCCGTGACTTCTCAGCAGAAAAAGTATAGAAATCTAAGATTATCGAAGAATTTAAGAAATAATAAGCCTATAACACACCTCAGATATTGTTCTGTCGTTTGTGCATATTATATTTGCATGAAATATATTGTTTTTTAATCCTATTAATGTCAAAATCCGACGGGAAAAAATGAGTTCATTTTATTTATATAGAAGAATATATACTAGCGGGGGTACCCGGCGTTGCCCGAGTGTTTGTTTCTGGGACGGGGGGGAGTTTTAAAAAATGTTATGGTAGGTAAGTAGGAAGGATCAAACCCGGAGTCATGAGTAAAAGTAGGAAAATAAAGTGTGAAAAAAAACAAAAAAAAAAACATCTGCAACGTTAACAGTTCGGCCACCAAGAAAAGTCCATTCCAGTTGTTTAGAAAAAAAAAAAAAAAACAAGACTACGGTAGGTCGGCGCGAACGTGAAAATATAATGTGAATTGTTCAGCACGCTAACCACTACGCCACAGAGCACTGCAGCTTAGTGTAGTGATTTTAAATAACTTCACATGAAAGAACTACGAAGCCAAACCGGTGTTCTCTTCTCAACTGTTCCTTGTGAACGATCCCCAAACGGTGTTAAGTGGTGGCAGGGGGAGGAGGAATTTATTAGAGAGAAAATATTTTACCACTTCCATTGATCTTAACCGATTTTGGCCGTGACTTCTCAGCAGAAAAAGTATAGAAATCTAAGATTATCGAAGAATTTAAGAAATAATAAGCCTATAACACACCTCAGATATTGTTCTGTCGTTTGTGCATATTATATTTGCATGAAATATATTGTTTTTTAATCCTATTAATGTCAAAATCCGACGGGAAAAAATGAGTTCATTTTATTTATATAGATAGAAAGAAGAAATAGAAGAATAGATAGAAGATAGAAGATAGATAGATAGAAGAAGATAGAATAGAAGATAGAAGAAGAAGAAGAAGAAGAAGAAGAAGAAGAAGAGAAGAGAATAGATAGAATAGAAGAAGATAGATAGAGAAGAGAAGAGAAGAGAAGAAGAGAAGAGAAGAGAAGATAGATAGAAGAATAGAAGAAAATAGAATAGAAAAGAAAGAAAGATAGAAGAAAGAAGATATATATATATATATACAAATATATACATCCACATATATATATATATATATATATATATATATATATATATATATATATATATAGATACACAGACACATATATACACCCCCCACACACATATATATATATAAATATATATATATATATATATATATATATATATTTATATATATTACTTGAAGGCCACCTAGAATTACTCGGTTGTAAAATACGCTTACATATGATATTTTGATTAATGCAAATTTCATATTTATTGTATTATCCTGGACTCAATATATAGTAATGGTTTCAAAAGTTTAAAAAAAAAAAAAATTAAACGTGCGCCACTACCGAGATTGGAAACCAAAACATTAAGCTTACGATTTATTTTTTGCTATGAAATAGCTATTACAGTAGGCAGGCATAATCATAATGCCGTCGTCTGACCTTCACCTGGCAAAATCCAATTTTAAAAAATTTCACTCTTTTGCACCGATTGTACTCAGCTAAAACACACATATAAAGTTTCGCATGTACGAATACTCTATATATTAAGTTCTATTCTGTAGACCAGAGGAGTTTGGTAGGCATATTTTAAACATATATTCGTGTTTACATAACCTTTTTACGCAAATATTATGTAAAATTTTACCCAAATATTACACAAGTATAAATTATATAGAATATCTGCATCAATATAATTACACGTAATAGTTAACTAAATATGCTTATCACATGAGAAAGCCGAAAAAAAACCCTAATAGTAAATGACCTTAAACGAATGTTTAAAAGAATACGCAAATTCACTAGATATTTAACCGATGACTGCAATTCCATGACCAATTTATAACAAGTGTTTTTGTTTTTTTAATAAATTGAAGAAAGCTTTTAGCATGAATATTTATACACAAAAATACAAATTCATAAGAGTATTAATTAGCGGGAGCGAAAATAACTAGCAGTAACAAGCCTTAAAAGTATAACTGTTCAGCAGTTGTTTACTATGAATATATTTTTTGAGGATTTAAAAACAAATAACTGTATTAAATTATGGCTCCTCGATTATGTTCATCGAATATTACTAGTCTTATTAAACTCGAGGAAAACAATTTTCTGGCGGAGAGTCTTAATTTTTACTCGAAAATATTTTAGCTAATGTATTCATGGTAGTTTTGCTCTCCTCGCTAATAAAGAAAATCTAAGCTATTTATTAAACTGATATGTTTCCTAGGATTTATATATATGTAATGCATTATGTTTATGAAATTTTACCAACTAAAATAAAAATAATGAAAATAATACACAATATATAAAATTAAAAAACAAACAAACAGAACGTCACACCTTATATAATTATATATTTTTATCATTTTCTTTATTATCATTACGATTATCAGTAACATTTTTGTGTTATATCATTACTAGCCTGGGTACCCGGCGTTGCCCGGCTGTTTGAAAGTGTGTGTTGAGCAAAAAAAATATATATATATATTAATAAGAAAAATGGTAGTAGGAAGGTAGGTTCGAACCCGTACTTCGGAGTAGTAAAAGCACGTGAAAAAACGCGACATCTTTGCCGTTGCGCCCATCGCCAAACCTGGAGCGGCAAATGTTTAAATTAAGTCTAGTCAATCTAAAACAGAGGATGACTTTCAAAAATATCAGGGGAAAAGGCGAGCCCTCCTTGTAGAAAAGTGATCAGTTGAGGGTGAAGGAATATATGTTTTTGACTAAATTTTCCATATTTGTCGTCCGAGAGGACGACCTTTAAAATATTACTAATTCTGTGAAAATCCATTTCCTCTGTCCAAAGTTTTGGGCAGACACATAAAACATACATACATGCATACCTTTAAACAGAGTTTTGCCCTTTTTATTATAGATTATCAATATTATTATCACCAACTTTCATTTTTTAATATCATTATTAATATATTATTATAGTTATCATTACCATTATCATTATCAATATTATTATTTTCGTAAGTATTATTTATTTTATTAATATTATAATTATTGTTATACTCTTTATTTTTAGTATTGCTTTCTGTATTATTATTTTTTTAAGATTATGAATATTATTATCATTATTATTAGTCTTTCATATTTTCTTCTAATTGTGTATAATTATTAAGTTGTTTAGTACTTGAGTTCGCTATTGTGTACCCCTGATATACCTGTGCATTTTGGCTGAGGCTATAATTTACTGGCTATCTCTTCTCCGTTTTCCGAATAATTTTTGCATCTTAGAAGTTATTATTCATAATGTGTTTTCTCTCTGGTTGTTAATGTAAATCCGAATGAGATATCACTGCGGGCAGTCCGCGTTAGACACATTGCCGCGCGCACGTGCGTGCGTGTATACGACTACACATACGAAATTACCATATTGGCTCTGAAAACAATTAACGTATGCTGGCTGGTTCGGATGGAAATAAATCCAATTTGTTAAAAACGATGTTTACTTGTCCGTTTTAGTTCATAATATCTGGAGGACTTTACAAAACCCCCACAAAAGAAGGTTCGCAGAGCTCTCTTTCTTGTGTCGATAGACACAAATGTACTGAGCAATTAAACGGAATTCATTCGCATTATTTGTATTATTCGGCATAGTGTTCTCATCTTGAGCGTTATTGTCTGGGAGTTGAAGTTTGAATTTTCAGTGCAGACAATGCCAAGCATTCAGTGACAATTTAGTTAAGATTTATATTCTGGTATCGCCGACAAAACGATTGCATGTAATCCCAGACAGATTCGAGATCGATAGAAGGATACTCGTCTAACAAGATACAAGTGAAGAAGGTCGCTGTTTATATCGGCCGAATCATTAATCTATATAAATAAAGCAGTAGATGCATGTGTATCTGCGCGTAAATATAAAACCGATCACCTCTTAAACTATATATAATATTTTTTATTGGAATTCATTATTGAGATGAGTATTATTTATATTAATTTATTTTATTGCGGACTATTATTCTCATCTTTATTAGTTGTTGTTTCACGACGTTTCGGCCAACTGTTCCTCTGGCCTTGGTCAGGTGGTAACCGCGACGGATAGGAACTTTGAATCTCCTAACTGCATTGTCAGCAATCACTGCCGTCCGTAGTTGTCGTCACACCAAGTTTTTTTCCAGATGAGAATTGTCTGAAGATAGCGGTTTCAATCCTACCTAAAGCCGGCCAGAGGCTTACTTGGCCAAAACGTTGGGAGACGACTACAACTACAGATGGCAGTGATTGCTGAGAATGCAGTTAGGAGATTCGAAGTTCCTATCCGTCGCGGTCACCACCTGACGAAGGACAGATAAATAGTTAGCCGAAACGTCGTGAAACAACAGCCCTTAAACTATATCTTAAACTATATTAGTCACATAACACTGACGTTTACAGAAAATTGTAATCATGTATGTTTATCATTTCCTGTAAATTTCAGTGTTATGTGACGAAGGTCCCAGCCGATGTTTGTTGGTTGGTTGTTTTTGTTTTACGGCATATCAACTCTTTTCAGGTTCGTTAATGTCGAATCCAGTGATTTTGAAGAACAATTTTTTTTAATAGAATACTTTTTCAAGTCGGTTTCTATTTAACCCATAGTTGGGACCCAAATAGATACTACCACGCCGGGTCAGAGTGAACCTGGGTGCAATCATAATTAAAGGGTGGGTCCAGACGCCAAAAACTTGTAAGCTGGGGCCTCACAATCGGATATAGTTTAAGGTCATATCCTGGACCAATGTAACCCCAACCTTCTTTAATTGTATCTTGTCAAACCCAAGAATCTTTCTATCGACCTCGAATCTGCCTGGAACTTCTAACAGAACTCATTATTGCATATCCGCTGGATTGTATGCAAAGGATGGTTTATAACGAATAAAATCTTTATTTGGATGGATGAACAACGCGTACATATATATCGGCAAGTTGTCGCGTCGTGTACGAAGTGACGTCAGGGTAGAGAAAAAACTATAAAAAGAACGTGTGCACAGACATTTCAGAGCACGTACGAGAGCACGTTTGAAAGGACAGAGGTCAGTTAGAAGGAGCCCGATGACCCTTTTTTTTCGGGAAATTACTCGGAAATAAATGTTTTTACAACAAGAAAAATCAATTCGAGTTTAACGTTACGTTTAATATGTACGGTATTAGTGTTCTTACTAAAAAAGAATTCTACATTAATCAAAATATAATATTTATGGATATTTTACGACTGGGCAATGTCGGGGAACCTGCTATTTTTATATATAAATGGCTGTATGTCTGTCAATCTGTCTCCATATTTTTCAAACTCTACTTCATCCAAAATTAGGCGCTAGGGACCTCAAATAATTGGATTTTTTAATGGGGCTTTATCATGTTAAAATTGTTTTAAAGGGTCAAAAACGGGTCAAAATTTGAAAAAAAAAATCATTAAACATGTTGTGCATTTGTTTTAATTTATTCTTTTTTTATTAATAATCGTTTTATATGCGTACCGTGTTGATACACTTTTAATGTCACCAGCTTTGAATACTAGAGTTTCTGTTTCAATTCTCGCTGATGTCACATTGTCTTCACTTCCTTGCGACCCACTCTGCTACAACGTGTTGGGTCCCGAGTGCCTACGTGGTAACACCTGTACAAACGATGTTGTTGTCACCAAAATTAATCGCTTGTCTCGCTCTGCACTACTTTCTTATTCAATGGAAGCTGCGCGATTGAGTTGCGGTCTTTTCTTCCCCCATTCTTTGACATGCATTATGATTTAATTTTATCGAAATCATGAAAGTAAAATTCCTTTTAACTCAGAACTTTCAGCAAGAACTTTTTACTTGTGTAACACGTGACCGCTACACTGCATCCCCACCGATTGGTCGTCTTCAGATCTCTCACTCTCTCTCTCTCTCTCTCTCTCTCTCTATATATATATATATATATATATATATATATATATATATATATATACTAGCATGGGTGCCCGGCGTTGCTCTGGTGTTTGGAGGAGGTGTATGCTGAGCAAAAAAAAAACAAAAAAAAAACAAAATGGTCAATTCTTTTTAACTTTAATACCTATTATGACCCCTTAGCATATATTTTTTGGGCTCAAATAAGTTATTAAGTTACATCCATATCCAAGGAACCTATATCTAAAATTTCAAGTGCGTAGAATCAACTAATTTCCCTAACTAAATAACGGATCTCTTGGAAGATTAGAATATATTTAGTAATCATCACGTTGAGTAACATAAGTCATTATTCTTATAGTAATTTTCACATTAATGTTAATAAGTTACGATATTAGGAATAGATATGCCAATATTTACGGATTATATACGAATTAGTATATAATCCGTAAATATTGGCATATCTATTCCTAATATCGTAACTAGAACGACCTTTATTTTATAATCCACTAAGTAGCATTATCTTATTCCATCAGACATAAATGGATAAAAGTATGTTCTCAAAGACACTTATGGGGTGTTGGAAGTTCAGTATATCGACACATTTCTACAGACTGTCCCAAAAACATTATATGAAATTTATACCATTTATCAAACTAACTACTCCCATACATTTGTTAATTATTTTGCTGACTATCGCATCTCATTAACCGTTATCTTCGGGTTGCAGCTGAGCTCAAATTTCTTAACCAGTTAGATTTATTACTAGGGTTGTGACAACAGCATATTCTTTTCATTGTTTTGACTCTCGAGTATATATCCGACGCAATAAGACAGAGTTAAACAACCGAGAACCACATCAGTCTCTACTGTTCTGATCTTGAGTGTCATTTTCACAACGTTTCGATCGAAGTAACCTCCCACCATCTTAAGATATATCTTGTCAAACTCGAGAATGTTTTGATCGAACTCCGGAATTTGCAAGGAATTTCGAACGGAACCATTTATTTACTCCACGAGGGTAGCATGCTCACGTTTCATCAACAATGGATTGAACCTACAGCTTTCAGGAGAATATCGATTTTACACTTGGTTTCAAAATACTTTAACCACTGCGCAACGGGTCCTTGTTTAAGTAAATAAAATAATCTTTTCGAAATTCCGTCTTAATTCACGAGATCAAAGGGACATTACCGTGTTCGACACGAGACCTCTGAAGAAGGTCGAAGGTTACATCGATGGAAACGTTGGAAAAATGACATTCAAGTAAAGAAAACTAGTTGGTAGCATCCAAATAATACAAATCTCATAGTAATTTAATTAAAGATGAAGATAACTGTTATCCATAATAAACACTTTCAGGACTAAGAAAAAGCATCATAACTGGGGCTAGGACAACATCATATTATTTTCATTGTTTTGACTCTCGAGTGTGTATCCGTTGATACCTTATTTAGAGCAAGGTGGTTCTCAGTTGATTCACTTTGTCTAAATGTGTCGGATATATACTTGTAATGTATATTCTGTGTCATAGACCTAATCATAACATTCTTGATACTATATATTTGAATAAATCCACCACCCCGTGTTTCACTCTATGCTGAGTTTTTTTTCTTCTGTCCAGATTATACGAATCAATCCCATAAAATGATATTCTTAAATCACAGATTCACTGTTATTTAACATTTAACACACAAACATAATCCCTTGTCTCTTCTTTTAACATCGATGAATTCATAATTCATATTCGCTCATCGATGCATTTTAGCTCTTTCCTAAAGTGTTTATTAGTTCTATATGGCAAAAACTTCTGCTTCAATAGCAAGCAATGCCCTGCATAATTTCGATTATTCCGGTGACTGTCCTTATAAATGTTATTCTAGCAAGATTTTGAGCGGTGTAGCGTCCGAATTTATTCAGGCGTTATGTTTCTTAATATCTTTGGATGCGGATTGATAATTTGTGTTATTTTTATTATTAGGACTACTGCTCCTATCTGGAGTGTTTTTTTCAAGATGTGCCGGCCTATGTAACCTACGAACTTTTTCAGGTGTTCCTTGTAAAAATAGATACGTTTTTTTTTTAACTTTGAATCTTCATAGAATTTCGAACGGAACTCTTAATTTTATACATATAAATATGTCCGTGTTCTGTAAGCTGTGGCTGATTGGAAATATAGATTAAGTCGCCATTGAATCTACAGCATCAGCCACAATAAGAACTGAACATCCAAAGCCCCAGAAGTGTCTCTGAGAACATACTTTTATCCATTTATGTCTGATGGAATAAGACAATGCTACCTAGTGGATTATAAAAGAAAGACCGTTCTTATTATGAATAAATATGGCAATATTTACGGTTTATATATGAATTACATTGATGTGAAATTTACTAAAAGAAAAATGACTTATTTTACTTAAGGTGATGATGACAAAATATGTTCTTTGGTTCAGGAAATCCCATATATATATATATATATATATATATATATATATATATATATATATATATATAGTGAGAGAGAGGGAGGGGGAGAGAAATAGATAGATAGATAAATGTTATTCATTTATTTGTGTTTTCAATACTTTGTGAAAAAGTGCTTTTTTACAAAATGTGAGTTGGAAATAATTTTATATTTTACCAATTTGGTACCTCCTGATGGAATCGGCATATGTATTGTTATTAAAATATAATTATCCGACTCACACAGACTGGCTAAATTCAGCATCTCTGATGATTCGTAGACGACGAAACACGTTTCAGTGGATAATTATATATATATCAATATATATATATATATATATATATATATATATGTGTGTGTGTGTATGTGTATATACATATCTATCTATTTATCTATATCTATCTATATACATATATATATATATATATATATATATATATATAATATATATATGGCGATTAAGCTACACTGAATATTCCGCGTTTAATCAATTCTAGGACTCCTCAGGCTTATGCGCATAAGCGTGAGGAGGCCTAGAATAGATGACACGCGGAATATTCAGTGTAGCTTAATCGCCATATACATTTTATAACTTACTAACTAGCTCTACCTACGTATTGAGAACTGTTTAAAT
>NC_136497.1:127048295-127148295 GCF_053919585.1 Euprymna scolopes | reverse complement strand
TTTTGTAATTACGAACTCTTCATAAAATGAAATATACATCAGCGTGGCTACCCTACGCGACCTGCTAGTATCTGCTTAAGGCTATCTTTTAAAGTCTGAAACCGCTTGTGTGATAATCATGCTACTTAGCTCATTAAATCCTGGTTTTACGTAGTGTTTCATGTTATATTTATACATTGGGTTGCAATTTTTTACGAAAGAAAGATCGAGCTCGTTAAATAAGGTCACTTTATAATCAAAGTATCGTTAAAATACAACAACTATGTTCAAATTGTTTATTGCCAGCATCTGTATTAGGCAAGCACAAAAAATAAGACCAATAATTATCTAATGCTTTTCCATAATAATATTTCGATCTTTTTAGCTCCTTATGTCTAGTGATGAACGGCTGGTCTGGAGTGATTTACATAAAAACGAAATTTGAATTTTTATTGAAAGGAATTAAATGGCTATAGAAGCCGCGGCTATTTTGACGCAACCAATCTCATTTGGGGTACACAATTTTAATTATACTACAAAATATAACTAACGTTCATATAGTTATAACAGCATCACTATACCTCTTTATCAATACAGTGATCGGCCTGGAACCGTACTTTACTGGCAATCGTCGACTCTAACGATTAAAACTCCGACTGTGGTCAATGATAACAGAAACGACTGGCCTACAGAGAGTTGTTGGCAGAATCAATGCGGATTACGTTATTCGCATAATTCACGATTAAAGAAAAAAAAAATCCGCAGATCAAACGGTCACTCAACGGAGAGCCTATCACCGTCTTACTCCCAATCAATCCAAGGTCACCATACTTGCCTGGATCGGATTCTCCGCGTAAATCTGGATCAATTTACCACTTGTAGACATGACACACGTGTACAGCAACTCCTCGACGTGGAGTGAACATCTCAATATCACGTGTGAACACACAGGTGACGAAAAATGAAATTGATTCGGAAACAGATAATTGATTTTCATTTTGATGCCTGTGTCTGTGATTAGTCAAAGGGATACGCTGCTGCTTCCGTAATCTATTTACACGGGGATCAAATCTAAGTGATTATAAATGAACGAGTTTTGTAGCATCATTTTAAACATTATTTCGCTTGTAAAAAGTTCTTGTAAAGAAAACATTATATTTTCCTTTTCTCCTTTTGGCGGTATTATCCGCGAGAGTAAAGCCTTCGTGGGGAAAGGAAATGTATATGTGCGAGTTTGTTAACGGTTGATTTTTTTTATCTGATATATCTACATGTTTGGCGTGGATGTTTGCAACTTGGAATATATTATTTTTTAAAGTTATTAGCATGAATAGCCTACGTTGCCCGGGATTTTATAAGGATCAACGAATGTTCCATGCTCCCATAATTTTATTGCTTATTATCGACATAGGTTTAATCAAATCAGTTCTGGATCTATCGCAAAGCACAGGAAGGAACCTTACGCAGTGCCTAAGTCTACAGTAGATTATATTCTACATTGCAATGTAGAGAACACACTCTTAATTTTATCAACAATTTTTAATGATGTTTTTTGTGTATAAATCAAAGGTATTATAAATATCCTATAGTTAGATTTGTCTCTTCAAAGTATGTCGCGATTTGTTAGTTTTCGTCTTTCGTCAAGAAATCGCCCTGAAAATGTAAGATTTGGTTCCGCTGACAGAGTGAGTGCTAGAAGCAGTAGTTGTCGGAAAACGGTTAATGCGTGCGGAGTCGTTTGTGCTCATTCGGAAGGGGAGGTGTTTACTTTTAAGGTTAAGGCAAGATCAGAAAGGAGAAAGGTTTTACGATATGCATTTTAAAATGTTTTGACTGGTTCGCAAATACGTATATATATATATATATATATATGTATGTATATATATATATTTGCAAATCAGCCAAATTTGCAAGTATATATATATATATATATATATATATATATATATATATATATACGTATTTGCGAACCAGTCAAAACATTTTAAAATGCATATCGTAAAACCTTTCTCCTTTCTGATCTTGCCTTAACCTTAAATAACCTTGCCTTATATACATACATATATATATATATATATATATATATATATACATACATACATACACTCGCACACACACACACACACACACACACACACACATATATATATATATATATATTATATTTGCAAACCAGCCAAATATATATACAGGGTGACCCAATAATATGTACAAGGTTGCTCAATATATATACAGGGTGACCAAAAAAAAAAAGCAAAAGCTAAATGGAGGCCATCTAGAACATATGCTGTAGAACGGAGAAAAACAAGGCCAAAGACCCTTGTGTTTTGATGTGATTTTTCGAATATAATAAACTAGATATGACCAAAGTTTCAATTAATTTGGACAAAACACTAAGAAACGGGGCCTAATTAGAGTTGGGACCCGTTTTGGGGGGGTCACCCTGTATATATATACATATATATACACACATATATATATGCATATACTAACTAGCCTTCTTACTTATCTGACTTGTAAAATGCGCTTTAATATATAATTTAATTCATGCAGATTTCGTATTTATAATTTTTTAGTCAACTCATATTTATTATATTGGTCCCAAAATATAATAGTGGCCATGGACCAGGCTATCTTTCAAAATACGCTTAAATATTATATTTTAATTGGTGCAAGGTTCGCATTTATTATTATAAAGTCAATACATTGGTTATTACATTGAATTCACTATATTATATTAATTTCAAAATTAAAAAAAAAAATGACATGAAATCCATCAACTAATATTGAAACCAATACATACAAATCTTACACTTTCGGCACGATGTCCAGTCTTATTCATCATCATCACTAATGTTCTTGCTCATAGAAAAATTGTAAAATTACGTTGTAAATATATAAATGTACATTTTTAAATACGGGCACGCGTGCCAAGTTTCATTTTTGGTCTCCGGACAAAAGGAGGGTGAACCTTTTATTCACCCTTCTCCGTACGTCTGTCGGAACTTTTTTAAAAAAACTGCGCCTGGGAATTTTTGGAAATTTGTCTCAAACATGGTATGGGTAAAAATGTAAAAGAACAAATTTTCTATGAAAAGTCTGGTTGCTCCGATGGGTGTACCTTACATGTTAAAATGGTTAAAAGTTACAGTTTAGTGTTTATTAAAAAATGTGATGCCTGGGATTTCTATAAAACTTTCAGGAAAGTTGTAACTAATTGATTTCTATATAATTTTATTTGTCTATACATTGCGATAACTCTCAAGTGTGACTCAGGGCTAATAAAACTCTATTTTTTTTTTTACTATTTTACCGTATTTTCCAAAATTTTCGTTCTATGTCTATTTAGCATTTAGGGGGCTGAGCTCAAATTAAAATATGTTAAGGCCTTGGGGACTTTTGGGGCTAAACGGGGGCAATCATGAACTTGGCCATTTCTTTTTTTTTTTCATGGTGCAGGACTCAAACTTACATGTGTTAAGACCTAACACTGCACTGGTTTGTTCATTTTCACCAGGATTTGAGTTCAACCGGCGACTTTTGGAGCTAAGAGCGGTGAGGGGGCAAATGCTGAACTTGGGCATTTTTTTATGCCTCGTTTACTGTGCACTCACGGGGGACCATGCATGCTTCACTTGTTTTTATTCTTTTTAATAATTTAAATTTTTAGTAACACATTTTACCGGCTAAATAAATATTGAATTTGTTCCATATGGCCAAATCCTGTATGCATAAAAAGTTTTAAGTCCGTGTACAAGAATTAATGCATCAGTTTTGTAGAGACTGTTCAAGAAATAGCACGTTTATCATTCAAACACGGTAGTGTTTGACTATATGGTTAAGTGACAGTTTTAGTCATTTAGAACTGTAGCCTTACTGCTAACTTATTTTTTCCACCAAATTTCAAACAATTCTTACAGTTTATAGATTACCTTCTCAGCTATATTGTGAAAAAATTAAATTTTCGTTCGGTAAAACAAAAGTTATGATTAATTTACTGTTGTTCAAAATCGTAAAACTATAAGGAGGTGAGTGAAGTTTTGTATGACTTGTGTGCATAGCAACTACGTGGGTTCATCGAATACTGTTACTACTAATTCACCGCTGTTGCAAAAAGAGACATAGCAAGTGAAACAAACATAATGAAAGCATAAAAGGGAGATGATTCGGGGATTTTATTTAAAGCAGACGAGTGCTTTATATTGTTATTACATATGTGTATGTTATATTAATGGGGACGAAAAAATAAGACTGAAATAATACAAAGAACAAGTGACTTTACTGGAAACATGGAAAAATCATGGATTACAATATAAAAATGCGAGCATGAAAAGTAATATGCTTAAGCTTAAACATGGTAAAGTAAAGGCCTAGTTATTAAAACTGAAAAAAAGAACAAGATATTCTAGTAAAACTATAATAAATTTATAACTGAAAATATTGCAGCATTAAGAATTTTTTAATTCAATTCATAACATTATATAATCGATTCTTAATACTGCAATGTTTTAAGATATAAATTTATTATATTTTTACTTGAATATCTTGTCCTTTTCTTTTTGAGTTTTAAAAACTAGTCCTTTACTTTTTCATGTTTACGCTCAACCATATTACTTTTCACGCTAGCATTTTTTATGGTAATACAGATATATGCTATGCTTTATTGTATAAAGCTAATATGTCCTAATGCAGTGAATGTATCAGAAAATATGATTTGAAAGAAATTCCTTGCAGTTTAATAAAAAAATGGTGTAATAGTTTTATGTGTTCAATTTTTTTCAAATAGCATAATAAATATATATTGCTATTATTTTACAAATGACTATTTTTGCTAATAAAATATGTTGTCAACTACGCTCTTTTTGTGTACATTAACGATACTTATTTTGCAACCCTAAAAACACAAAAGCTGTGTAAACGTAGAGTGAGAGTTGCATAAATATAAAATATACGCAACTGTAAAATGCATCGTGAAATGTTGGAGTGCTGTGTGAACTTCTGTGTAAGAAAAGTATATTTTATCTAACTACACAATGAAATCTGTGGATGCCAGCATGATTAGTAATCTATTATAAAAAATGTCACCTGACTGTTTAAATGTATGTATGTATGTATGTATGTGTATATTTGTGTGTATATGTGTATTAGGATGGAGAGGGCTCCCGTAAGCCGTGGTGAAGGCAACCTTTCTAGGAGAAGCAAATCTCTGATTTAAAAAAACCATAAAACGGGAGACCAGTACCCGCTTTAAGCTGCTCTGCAGTTTAATTTGTTGCTGGCTATCTTGCTCTTGCTTGTTGCTGGATCTCAACATTTTGTAACCGAGAGAGAGACTTAGCTGTCGTACAAAGCTAAGACTCTGTAACATCATCTTTGTATAGATACTCCCTCAGGCATTTGGGCTCATGGATTTTAAATGTCTGAGGGAGTGGCACTCGTCTGACAAGATGTTGCAATCATTATGTATGTATGTATGCATGTATGTATGCACGTCTTCCGAAAACTTTCTACGGAGGCGACGATTTCTTACGTGATTGGTTTCTTTTAAAAGCTCGATTCTTCGGATGACAAATATCGAAAAATCGGCTAAAAACATTATTTTCTTCATCTTCGACTGCCTACTTTTCTACAAGGAGAGGTCGCTTTTTTCGCCGATAGTTTGAAAGTCATCCCCTCTTTTCGATTGTCTAGCTTTAATTTAAATTTTCGCCACTTCTGTTTTGGCGAAGGACGCAACGGCAAAAAACGTCACGTTTTTTTTTCTTCACGTTCTTTTCCTCCTTCGCGGTACAGGTTCGATCTTGGTTGCCTACTAGTACTTTTTTTTGCTGAACACACACCTACAAACACCCGGGAAACGCCGGCCACCCAGGCTTGTCTATATATCTATAAAAGCGAGAATGTGTGAGGACACTTCTCAACCTATATACTCTATTAAATTTGGGTATCCAGAATTGAAATTTCATGTATATGATAGTCAAACATGTGGAACATTTTCTTAATCCAGAAAAATGACTAATAAGGAGTCAAAACTAAAAAATAAGTGATCGGATTTTCATTTGTTTTCGAACTGTTTCACGAATACGCATGCGTGAATATTTCACGTTACATATTACTTATGTTTAAGATAAGTAATTTTAAAACACCTGTGTCAGACTGGCATAATTCTTATCGTACTTGACCCCCTGTCATTAGATTTTTGTTTCGATCTCATCTCGAGTATTTTTTTCTTTCTTTTACTTATAAAACGCGAATGGCTTAGAAAAAAAAATAACATTATACTCACACGCACATGTCGCAGTTTCTGTATTACTTAAAATATAATATTTATACGTATTTTGTGAAAAGGGGCAACGTCCGCCGCCCTGCTAGTTAGTAAATACTTTTGTTGAGACAAAATTAAACTATCCACATAAAATCTAAATATAGATTATGTAACATTTACCAGCGAAGATATGAAAATATCCTTGAATCTCTACGTAGCCGCTAAATTTCTGTCAGGTATGAATGCAAAAATGCCCCTCTTATTAAAAACCATACATAACTTCCATGGAAAAGGATTATTTGCTTAAATATATTATCTGTTCAACAAAATGTAACACGTTTTTGAATTTTTAGTACAGCGCTGATTCTTTATATTACGTGCATGGGTCGGAGTATTGTTCTCATGTTAAGTATTATTTTTGCAACGTTTTTGTTAGTTTCGTTTTCGACAGGCTTCAGGCATGTTCTTTGAAAATATTGACGATAGAAGGGAGATAATCCCATGACAAGTTTTATGAGAGTATCCTCCCTTTTTATCAACCATCTTTTTTCACACATATGAAACCACAACCAAAAAAAAGAGACAAATTCCAAGAATACGAAAATAACTACAGAGCCAGTAACTTTACCCTTTTTTCCCCAAACAACAACCAATATGCCTGAAGACGGTCGAAGACCAAAGCGACGAAAACGTTGCGTAAATAAAACTCAAGATGTGAACAATAACCCGATCAATACAAGAAATGTAAACTACAACAATGTTTCCTCACAGGCGACTACAGCATGGATGTTTTTAAGCATATTCTAAAGAGAGCTTGTTGAATTGTGCTCTTGTAAAATAAAATTGAATCGATCGAAAACGAATTTGCTAATGTATGAAAAGAATTCTGACCATTGTATTTGTTATATTAAATCTTCTCTAGGAATCTATTAAACGAAGTGTAACAGCCCGACGACGCGCGTATACGATTGTATACGAAATGCAAAACGTCGTCATTGTATGATACGATCGTTCCCGAGGAATGTTACTTGGTTGGGGAACGTCGTGAGAACACTCCCCCGAGAAATAAACGATATCAAACGATAGGCATATGAAAACACAAACGCAACGGGTTGAGATGTGGTCGGTTATAACCGGCTGGCATAAGTCGCTTCTCTAGTCTTCATTGCGCCGTTACAGGCAGTATTTCTATCGTCGCATTAATGGAAGGGGCCGCATGCTTAACTATAACGCCTGGACAAAATAGCGAACACATGCATTTGTATGAAATTATATAATTTATTTTACCTTTAACACTGGTGGAGCATATTTTTATAAAGACCAATTGGAAGCAGACGCATGCAGCAAAACTGCTATGTCGCGTCCGTCGAGCCCATTGTCTCGACTAAGTCTCAACTGTTTAAACCCATACAATTATATTCGATTCTCTCTTTCGATGAAGAAAGAGAGAGAGAGAGATAGAGAGAGAGAGAGGGAGAGAGAGAGAGGGAGTGAAAGAGATAATATGAGAGAAAGAGAGATATTCATACATAGAATGTGAATATTGTTGACCAGTTCTGTGGGTTTGCCGTTTCGTTTTCTAAGGTCTCAAATCGTTTTGACTCGGGTGAATATTACAAAAAAAAAAAACAGTCATTCTTGGCACATGTCATCCCAGATTGGTATATTCTAACATTTTCAAAATCACAAAGAACTTGCTTAATAAATCTGCACCTCACAATTACAAAGAAATTAGGCACAAGGTTTTTTTTAATGTAGACGCCCCAGCTACCTCAGTAGCGGCGCTTTTCATTGTGCCACAATTGTAAGGAAAAAGATAATAAAAAGACGAGCAAACACATTACAGAAGACAATAAAGTGAAATACGATTAAACCGAATGAGAAGTCACACGTGGCGGAAGAATTAGGAAATAAATGTTTTTGTACGAAAAGATTACTCGGAGTTACTTATTTTTCCTTAGTGCCCTTTGACGGCTACAACGTTTGGGTCCCGTGTGTAAATGTGGGTAATGTTACAGATGTTACACAAAGGACCCGGTCTAAGACGGTTGACATGCTAGTATATATATATATATATATATATATATATATATATGTGTGTGTGTGTGTGTGTATGTGTGTGTGTATGTGTATATACATACATGTATTTATATGGATAAAAATGTAGCAATCGTCTGTGATGAAATGTGGGGAACATGACAGCTAAATCAAAATTGTTTCAATATTTCTCACGAATATAAACAAAATTAGTTATTATTTGAGAAGGAATGTAGCAATTAAAGGAATCTGGTTATGTTTATGTTTGTAAAAGTTGACAGAAAAAGTGACACAAAAAGATTGGCGTATTGAGATATGATTGCCAACTAAGCGGACGCAACGATATACCCCTCTCTGTCTCTCTCCCACTCTTCTCTCTCTCTCTCTCTCTCTCTCTCTCCACCATAAACGAGAAACAACGAGAGAATAAAAACGGACTTTTGCCAAAAGTGTTGTTGTGTATTTGATGTCTAGGAAAAAGGTTCACATTATATCACACAGATATGGCTTCGGGACTTTAAGATACGATAATATAGCTGTGAACGAGAATAGCTTCCCAGTAATTGAATCTCAAGATTTGAGCTCGGCAATCCCATAAACAGCCAGTTTGAATGTTGATATGTATTTCTCTTGCATAGAGGAATATGACAAAATCGTTGACCAGAATAAATGAGAAGACAGCATTGCAAAGAAGAACACTCTAACTTAAAAAATGCCTAGCAATCACACCGGAATTTTCCGGTATAGGCGCTTCAGCGTATTATAACAAAGCGCGTACGAGCGCGTATCAAAATACCAGCATCAGAGAATGGTGAAAGACAGATGATTATTATCAGCAAGCAGTTATTAGCAACAAGAGAAGTGTTTGAACGCGTATGCAAACTGAAAAGTGTGGCTAGGCTTGCGCCTGAAGAAAAAGGATGAAAGGATCGGGAAGTAAAAAAGTCGACGTCATAAATGAAGGCGAGAATGAACTGGCTGTATAGGAAAGAGAGAAAGCCAGGTTAGATGGACATGTGGAAGCCAGAGACTTTTTAATTGGAGTCGAGCCGGGAGAATAACGTTAATAAATGCTTTTGTTAACAAAAAAAAAGAAAAAAATGCTGGCCCGAGTTTTTATTTATCCATTTATTTATTTTGTTTGTAACTTCAACGTTATAGTATTAGCAATAAACTGACACCTTCTCAAAGAGGGAAGGCGACGCTTGGGATCAGCATAATATCGCATGGACAGGATCATTACTAGGGCTATGACAAGAGAAAAATCTTTTCAATAGTTTGACTCTCCAGTATATATCAGTTAATATCCTATACGCTTTAAGACAGAGTTATGTGATTCTCGATTTATTCACTGTGTCTAACTGTGTCGGATATATACACGGGAGTCAAAAAAATTACAGGAATATTCTCTTGTCATAGTCCTAATCATTACAAGAATCTTCTCAACTGTATGGATTTTGGTGTCGAGGTAAAAACTCAAGCGGCTTCGAGACACGACGATGTGTTGGCACCTTATCTTAAAATTAGACACAGCTCTGCATATAAAATCATTCACAACCATCTTGGACTATTGGAATTTTGATATGTGCCAAGAAAGCTTACCCAAGCATATAGACGCAATCGGCTAGAAATCTGTCAACGCTTACAATGCTGACGGCGAGGATATATTTTGATAGAATAGCCACAGGCGATGAAGAGAAGGAACCATCAAATTGATCCAGAATCCAAAGGCAGATAAATCGGCTCAGCGATCTCTATCATTTCCTGTTGCACGATGTCAGCGAAGCTGTCATGTTAGTTATCCTGTAAGACAAGAAATAAAACGCGCATTAAGCTCAAACATCGGGTATTCAAAAAAGCAAATTTTGAAACACCATGGTTGTCCACATTTATGTGAACCTGAAAAAAAGGTGACGAACAATATGAAAATGTTATAAATGTACATCACAAATGACACAAAACTGATCATGAAATTAACAGTCATTTCCTTAATCCAAGTATATTTGTACAAATATTAAGTTTTTATTCCCGCTACACAGACACACAACTTATGTGATTGAATGGGGAATTTCATCGATTTGGAGTGTATTTATTGGAAGTGTGGGTCTATGCTTAATCTGCATTGAAACCGGTAAAACTTCGATCTCCCTGCCAGTATATATATATATATATATATATATATATATATATATATATATATATATATATATATATATATAGTAATTTATAAAATATATATGGCGATTAACCTACACTGAATATTCAGCGTTTCATCCACTCTAGGACTTCTCAGGCTTATATATATATATATATATATATATATATATATATATATATATATATATATGTATGTATGTATATGATCACTTTAGTAATACCGGTTTTCGAAAGATCACCGAAGTTGAGCAACGTTGAGCCTGGCCAGTTCCATTTGGGTAGCCTAGTCGCTGTAATCGCTGTATGTATGACTTAATACCAGAGTATACGATTATTTTTTAATCCAAATTTATCAAAGCCGGAAGGCCTCGAGGATAAGGGTTAATGTGTACACATTAGTCAGTGCCATTATAGCGTAGTAAACATAGGTAGTGAGAATTTTGTGAAGTGGATTACTTAAAGGGACGATTCATCAAGAACTTGTTTACGTTGGACTTGAAGACAATGAGATTGTAAGCAACTGGATAGCAGGCAATCGGAAGAGAGCCCCAAAGGCGTGCAGTTCTAAAAAAGAAGCTTTTTTATGGAATAAACATTTACGTTTAGGCACAGATAAAGAGTGTTGGAAATTAAAGTGGTTTTGGCTAGACGAGTGTTTTTCGTGAAAGTTTGGCGAGGGGGGACCATAGACGGTAACTCAGCTGAGAACTTGTCATGAAAATCTCAGTAAAGCAGAGACAGGCTCACA
This sequence comes from Euprymna scolopes, assembly GCF_053919585.1. NCBI lineage: Eukaryota > Metazoa > Mollusca > Cephalopoda > Sepiida > Sepiolidae > Euprymna > Euprymna scolopes. The sequence continues at coordinate 127,137,109 of NC_136497.1, read as the reverse complement.
GCGTCTTTTCTGTGGAAAAGAGCTAGCAGGAAAGAGAAAAGGGTATCCCCCACTAAGCTACAAAATATATTTTTAACTTTGTCAAGGCAGGATAAGCTGTCTCTAGCAGTTCCCGCCCAGATGTGGCTACAGTACTCCATCGTTGGCAGTACCTGGCTTTTATATAGGTAGAAAATAGCATCAGGAGTGAGTTATCTACCAGAGCGGTAGAAGGATACCACCATTTTTCCAACGACGTTGGCAATGGATTTGATATACGTGTTCCATTTAAGGTCAGGAGTAAAAGGGAAGCACAGAAGCTTGTCAAAACATGATGGCTCGCCAATACGAGAGTCATTCATTTCAACTGAGGCAATGTTGGCATAGATACTATAGAGATAGAAGCTTGGTTTTAGATACATTAAAAGTAGCAAGCCTTCTCTTTCCCCATTGTACCAAATGATCAAGATCAGAGGAGAGAGAATCAGAGAAAACTTGACTGCTTAGTCTCTGTGATTTGCTACCATAGATTATTGCGTAGTCAGCATAAATGTCTACGAATGATGGGAAGATGTGATTTGGAAGATCATTAATGTAGATTAGGAAGAGAGTTGGCCCAGGGTGGGCCCCCTTAGGGACTCCATCATTAATACTTAGAGCTTCTGATTTCTGCCCACTAATCTTATAAAACCATCAGAGAGAAATGATTTAATAATCGAGAAGACATTTCCAGCTATACTATAGCTGGAGATCTTGTGAAGTAGAGCTTTATGCCATACCTTATCAAAGGTCTTTGACATGTCAGGAGCAATTGCCATGGATAGGAAGCATCTGTCGAGAGATTAGCTAACCCTATGAGATATAACTGTAAGTACGTCTGCTGTAGATTTATCAGAACTGAAACCATATTGCACGTCACTAAGAAAGATGTATTTGGTGAGATGGTTGACTGCTTCTCTATTAAACTCAGATTCCATCAGCTTACTCATGATGCACAAGAGACATATTGGCCTGTACTGAGAGGGAGCTGAGCGCTCATCTGAATTCTTAAATATCAGGTGTACCTATGAGATTTTCCAAGCTTTTGGGAAGCATTTCTCCTTAAGACAACGCTTAAATAACTTTGCGCCTGTTCTAGTTGAAGCTTTTTGGTCACTATATTTGCAATGCCGTCAAGGCCAGTTATTTACTGGGACCAAGGTTTTTGATTAGCTTGGCAACAGACGTACATATATTAGTATGTCGCATAGCGTGCTTTCAGATACACGAAGAAATACTGGGGGAGGCGGCCTTGGTTATAAAGGGTAGAATTAGCGGCAAAGATCTTGGCAAATAGTTTGACTTAGTCTGATGCTGAGGAGATTACTTCAAGTGCATTGAAGATAATGAGAATAGAGCACCCACTTCTGTTCAGATTACTGTTTGCTATTTGCCAAAACTGATGGGACGCTAGGCGCTGCTCAGCTACTTTGGACTTGACGGACCCTCTCGTATTCTTCATTACTTTTTACAGAAATTGTTGGCAGACCTGAAGGCGGCTTTAATCTCAGTACATCTATTACGTTGGAAACAATTGTAAAAGAGATTTATGTGTGAAATGGCAGCAGCAAATTCTGGAGAGAACTACGGCTGGTTGTTACGTTTTTGCTGGAAATTTTCGAGGGTATGGAACGGTCTATATCTACAATTCACCATTCCGTCTAGTCCGATACTATAGAGGGCATATTATTTTTAGACATGGAACGCAAAGGCTGATCTGATATAAATGTGCGGAAGCTATCCCAGTCAGCAACAGAGTATCGAGATAATGTACGATGGAGACGTACGTCTGAGGACCTATTGCATTTCATTTTTATCTAAACTGATACAACAGGGTGGTTTGAAGATCCCAGTGGAGACTGATCGGAAGATGAACATAGTTCAGGGCAAGCTGTGAGAAAAAGGTCTAGGAGACTTGCATACTGGTCGTCAGTGTCGGGGACACGGGTAGGTTCATGAACAATCTGAGTTCGGTAATAAGCAATGGAGAAATCGTGGCAGAACCTCCCCTCGTCATCGGTCTTGTTTGAGTGGGTTAACAATTCCACATTGTGAAGACTGAAGTCCCCACAGACTTGAATGTTTGCTGAAGGATACGCAGATAGGACGCGATCAATTTTCTCTGATATGCTTTTAAGATAGTAACCCCACTATTGTGGGGGCGATAGAATGCAAACATGGACGCCCAAGTGAGATCAAGTGCAACCCGGAAGCACATATAGGATAAATTAGGATCTTCTCTGGAGATTTCCTGCCACATAGAACGTCGTCTTTAATGTAGACGCACACTCTCTGCCTATGGCGATATTGGGGGTCGGGGTTAGAGGTTAAGTTAGTGTATCCTTTAATTACGATCTCATCTAGGGAAGTAGTCGGTCCATTGCCAGTCTCGCTTAGGAATGATAGGTCAGGTATAATCTCCTGTAATAGAGTTTGAACCTCTGGAATGTTGGACCCTTGCTGTTGGAGAAGGAGACATGGTATGGGGTCTACGTTGCAAGTTGGAGATCTAGGTTTGATCGAATGTATTTTTTTCTGTAAAAGTTTCATGATTCATATTTGGCATTTATGGAAGACGTCGCAGATTTGCTTAGAGCAGGACGGAGAGGAAAAGTAAGCGAAAAGGAAACGAAGATATTTTTTAGTCCATTAAATTTAGAAGCGTGTATTATACGACTTAAGTTTCTTTTATTATTAAAGTGGTTAAAGAAGTTCCTTGGTTAAAATTTTGGTTGTTAAGAGAAGGTTTGGTATTCTTTAGTTGATAAAGTTCCCGATGAGAACTCTTTATTTTCGACACAATATTATTTAGGTTGCTATCGATTTTCTCCTGACGAGATGATAGCCGAAATTTATGTGCTTTATTAAATGCGCGAGGTCTTATATTAATTTGTTGATTTGTATTGGGATTTAATGTTAGTAAGATTCCTAATGTAATTTTGTGGGAACTTTTTGGAGATTTGCAAACCTATACATTTTTGGAAATGTTTTTGTCTCAGAAATAAGAAAAGCAATGTTTGAATTTGCCCAGATGCGTTTATAACGGCTATATTTGATTTACAAAATGGCCGCCGTAAGATATACGTTTTGTAATATCTTGGTTTCTAAATAAGCTGAAACACTGATTTTAACTACTAAACCTATATTTTCAGGACCGAGGAAACCAATGGTTGTGGTTCTAAAATTTTCCCAGATGTATATGTGGCAGCCATATTTGAATTTACAAAATGGCTGCTGTAAACTGTATGTTTTGTAATATCTCGGCCTCTAAATAAGCTGAAACACTGATGTATACTACTAAGCCTACATTTTCAGGGTTATAGAAGCCAATGGTGGTAGTTATAAAGCAACAGCATTTTCAACATTAACTTTTAGATGCATAACTCGGTTCAAACTGATGTGGTTTTATCTTTGTAATAAAAATATTCATCATAGGTGATACAAAGAGTATATCAATCATACCCTACGAGGTAGACATGATTCACTGTAACAAACCAAGACCACAGCCTACTAAGAGGTGAGAACAGTTTGCCATCGGCCAGCGGATCTCAAGATCCTATCAGCTGACACAGCTTGGATGAGTTTTTGCATCTGCTTTATTCAGAATGAAACCTCGAGAAACCTCCAGCAAGATTCGAGGCTGGGCAGGATAAAACTCACTGCTGTCTTAAAGCCTTTCCTTGGAGCCTTGCTACTACTCCCTGAGGTAGCACACGAGTGGCCAACTCTGCTAACTGTGATCGTACTAGCAGATTAGCTGAGGAAGTTGACAGTTGGGGAAGATTACCCCACTCTCAATAGCTTTGACATAGCTCTATGTGAGAAGGTGGTACAGCCCCTAGATGCCAGACCTGACTTGAAAAAAATGGTTCTTCATAGACTAGGTGAACTATATGTCATAATCGCTGCCCTCAGAGCGCTTGCTGCCTCTATGGAGAACTCAGACATAGATGATGCTTGGGTGGAAGCAGGTGTGTATGGTCCTGCCATGACAAGGCCAATCCTAAAATGCACACACTACAAGGGAGCTCTCTACGCTCATATCTACTCATATATAACAATATTAAATAGCTCTAGAGGTGTTCTTCAAGGAAAACCTACAACTGAATGATGTGTGTCTGACGGCAACAGAAGGAGTAGAAGCTGCATTCTCTTAGGATAGACACGAAAGCTGAATCCGTAACGCCAGCAAACAGCACCCTCCAGGAAGCCTTGATCACTGGTGAGGTCATCACATCATTTTAAAAATGGAAGGAATAAAAAATCGCAGAATGTAATGTTCAAGGCCATGTTGAAGTACCTAGATTGGGTGGAAGTAATTGTTCTTTGTAGCTGTAACTCGGAATGCTGACCTGAAACTCCATCTGCAAGCTGGAAAAGCACTGGGCCAGCTGTTCTTTGCCATGGACCGCATCAAGTATAAGCGACTCTGGCTAAGATACATCGCAGATATACATGACTTGAAGATCAATTACCCTAAGCCATGAAAGGAATTACGATCAAGCAATATATCAGTCACGTAAAGTGTCATTCCCTTTTATCTGTTGGAGCAGATCATGCATGTGAACACCTAATTAAGACTAGATCTGACATCATAGGCATCTTTAAAAATGGTAATGCCAGACAGATTTTTCTGGCCACACCATAACTTTTACGCCTGTCAAAAGTGTTCAAGAGTCAGTTTGATATGGAAGCTGACAGAATTACAGAGCATCGTTAGCCTGGACCAAGTAAAGTCAAAGGGCACATGGTACAGTCGACAAGATCAAGGAATCCATACTCAGCAATGGAAACCCCTTTACCACTAACGGGGAAAAGTTGTACAATGTGATCACTAATGCCTACATTCCAGATAAGTATGTACCACAGATCTTGAATGTTGATATCACAGGACAGAAGATATATAAGGATTACGTGTCAGAGCGGATCAATAGAGATGTCAGCATCTTGGCCCCTGTGAAGAAAGAGAACAAGATGTTCCTTTCTGTGAACAAGAAGATTACAGTGAAACTGAGAAACAATAAGGAGATCAAGGACCTGTTTGCAAAGCTGATGGTACTTTCCAAGTCAAGCCGAGACATCAACCAGAGAGAAGCCATAGGAAACCATGATTTCACTCTGACACCAAGAGCACTGTGTGCTCCTGATAGACAAATGCTGCCAGGCTACGACAAGTCTAAGTTAATCCATGTACTTGAGAAGCTGTCAAGAGAAGTCATGCCCCATGAAGACCAGTCACCTCAAGGTGAAAGTTCTACCTACCAAAATGCAACGGATACAGGATCTACAGAGCACACATGTACTGATCAGTCAAGCCGGAATATAGCACTGGTGGATGGCATGATGCGTGTGCAGAAGCTAAGCAAGAAACAAGCGACTCTAGTGACAGTTAAGGATCTGAGTGACTGCTTTAATGACAAACTGATGCAACTAACATGAGATTATAAGGAATCATCCTAGTTTTTGACACATACCGAGCAAATTCTCTGAGGAGTGCAACCAGAAGTAAACGAAGACAAGGAAAAGCTTCTGTTCAGTATCAAATCAGAGATGAGACTTACATAAAACACATCCCAATGAGGAGGTTCCTCTCCCATGACAAGACGAAGGCTGACCTGACTAACTATCTCGCTGCCCAAACTCTAGAGTACAACAGGGGATAATCCAAGCTGATCATCACATCTGCTGCTGGATAAACTCAGAGCAAAAAAGACCTGGCCTTTTAAGTAAATAACCATGAAGAAGCAGACACGCTGCTGATCCACCAGGCTGTGCTGGCTTCACAGCGAACCCCACCTGGTGCACAGTTAATATTTTCTACCCAGATACGGATGCTTCAATGCTATTGCTGAAAAACATGTCCATTTCTATGGCCTCTGGTGTTATACAAATTGACCCAATGTGGCGAGCTCTAGGTAAGGAAAGAGCAAAGGCTTAGCTAGCCTCCCATGCGTTCACTGGGGCCGACAACATAGGGAGGTCTCCCGTATATGCAGGACAACCTGGCTGCAGATCTACCTCAAAGCAGATTCAGATGTTGTCAATGCTCTGCAAATCCTTATGGATGAAGCAGAAGTGACAGAGGGAATGCTGTCAACACTGGAGTCCTTTGTATGTGCAGCTTAAGTGCCAAAAGGGATCAACATAAAAACAATCCCTGAGCTGCGATGGCATCTGTACTGCAAGCATAGGGCAGAAAGTGACAGGCTCCCTCCGACACCTGGAGCTCTAAAGCAGCATATTTTAAGAGTCCATGCCCAAGCAAGGGTATGGGCACAAGCAGCCATTGCTCTGCAGATTTCACAACTGGATCCCGTAGAAAATTAGTACTTCAAACAATTGCATGGCATGAAACCAATGACCACAGAGGTCATCTCATCCCTTAAGGCCAACCTCGAGGTGGTCACATACAAATGTATATTTGACTGTTCTTTTGGCAGATGTTCCTGCAGGTCTAAAGCTTGTACTGGCATGTGTAAGTGCAGCAGCCAGTGCGAAAACGATGAAGCTTCCCACTCTGTGATTCATAGAAGTGATACTGCTGCTGCTGATGATGATTATGATTATGCATAGCCCTTGATCAAACATCTCATTATGTTTAAGATTGTTGCACAGACATTCAAAGTTTACAGATAAAAGGCAATCTAATAAAAATAACTCCGATTTAGTATGTGACTAAATGCCAGGGTTGTCAATTTTTTTTATCCAACTGGTAGATTACGTGTTTTAATGGGGGTGGGGGTTATAAAAAATGAAATGATAACTTGCACCAATGACGATGAAAATGTACGTTTAGCAGTTAAAATCAGTGTTTCAGCTTGTTAAGAGACCGATATATTACAAAACATACATCTTACAGCAGCCATTTTGTAAATTCAAATATGGTTGCCATATACGTATCTGGGAAAATGTTATGACGACCACCATTCGCTTCCTGGACCTGAAAATGTAGGTCTAGCAGTTAAAATCAGTGTTCCGGCTTATTTAGAAGCCAAGATATTACAAAACGTACATCTTACGGCGGCCATTTTGTAAATCCAATATGTCCGCCATATACGCATCTGGGCAAATTCAAACATTGTCTTTCAGATTTCAGAGACAAAAACCATTCCAAAAATCTATAGGTTTGCAAATCTCCAAAAAGTTCCCACAAAAGTTAAAATTGTACCATTAGGAACCTGACTATATGGGGAGATGATTAAATCATTTTGATGAACATGGAGGGGATCATGAGTGCTATTAATGTTAGGATGATTACTGGGAAAATTATTATTATTATTATTATTATCATTATTATTATTATTATTATTATTATTATTATTATGGTTATTATTATTATTATTATTATTATTATTATTATTATTATTATTATGGTTATTATTATTATTATTATTATGGTTATTATTATGGTTATTAGCATTAATATTATTACTATTATTATTATTATTATTATTATTATTATTATTGACAGTCGTAGGATGGTCATTAGATAACGTGTTTGATTCGTTTATTGAATCAGTAATTCTATTAGATGGTTAGTGTGAGGGGAGAGAACTTAATGACAGAACATTCGTATCTCTTATGGGAGAGTTACGTGGGAGCTCTGTAATCGTGCATGGATATACAACATCTCTATTGATGGAGTCATTATTGAGTGGGCAACGAGTCTTGTTGCTACAATTGCAGTTATTTTGCGGTTTAATTGGGAACGGGATTTTTGGGGCTGAACTAATTTTTTGTTGGTAGATGTTCAGGTACTTTGTGTTAAATTCGGCATAGTTGAATTAGAAATTCTGATTGAGTTTTTATTAAAAAAGGAATATATATATATATATATATATATATATATATATATATATATATATATATATATAATTCTCTATGTACACGTGCAAGCGTATCAGCATGGCAGGGCCAAGTTAGTTCGAACCCAAAACACCAGACTCGGAGTCTGGCGGATTCACTGCGAAAATATATATAATTGTAATTATATAAGAAATCTCGTTAAACATATTTTTTTTTATTCTTTATCATTGCGTATATGAAACTAAAGTAATATAATATCTAATTAGTGCTAGTAATTTCGGTTTGTCGCAATTTCGTAAATCAGTTATGGATGTAATCATCGAAGACGATCGCTGAACGTTGGTTTATTTCCTTTGATTTTATCTTAAAATAAAATTACATAATGGTAAATTATAATTCCTAATTATTGTTCATCGCAATATATGAATAAAGAAAATGGCGTCGATAATGTCTAATTTAATTTTATTTGTTTCGTTTTGTTTTCAGTGTAATATAGATACGGATCTTCGCGCTAAATCCTAAAGCTGATAAGCAGAGTTATAGCTACGAGACAGGAGGTGGGAACAAAAATCTGCTTCAAGTTTTATTCTGTACTAGCAGGCTCAGTATCCCAGCATTTTCCGATTTAAACTCTAATGAATTATTACACTTTAAACAAGTAAATATTTGACTAATTCAGAGGAAGTTAAGATTGCCTGTGTCTCTACTTGATTGAGCATGCCATATCTATTTTATTTTCTTGTTGAATACTATCGCTTCATATAGCATTATAATGTTACAGGAAATCTTTAATAGCCCGGCTTTAAAGAGACAGAAAACCGCAGACAAGGTTTGAAATAATGCGTTCGAAGCTAATCTACATTTGTATTTTCACTCGTAATTGCCATTTCGAACTTTCTTATCATTGTGCCACTTGTTGTACACATATTTGATATAAACTAGCTCAAATATGTTGCCGCTGTTTTCATAGTTTAGCTATATATATATATATATATATATATATATATATATATATATATATATATATATAGTTTTAAAAAAGTAATAGGCGGAAGTTTCTCGAGAACTCTTTCGGCTATCATCTCGTCAGGAGAAAATCGATAGCAACCTAAATAATATTGTGTCGAAAATAAAGAGTTCTCATCGGGAACTTATTAAATGTTCCAAAAGTACGGGGACACTAATTAAATTTATTTACGTTTAAAAACGATTAAAATATTGGCACTACGAGGGAGGAAAAAAAAAGCGGGAGAAAAAAATTCAAAGTTCCCCAAAGAGAAACAATGCGTTTGATGTTTCTTTTTGCCAGCACAAAGAAGGTCGACGCACCGAAATAGAGACGGCCTCCAAAATCTTTAAATGTTTTTTGGAATAGTTGAATTATTGAAAATCCATGGATTAAGGAAATTAACATAACCCACTTCTATATATTCCTTTTGTCAAATAATAAATCCTTAACAAGAATATATGTGTCTATATTTTGATTGTCAGAATTTAACTTTAACCACTAACCTAGCTCTAAAACAGCTCCTTTTTTTGATAAAATGCATGCCCATTGGCTGATAGGAAGGGGCGCGGTGGATACTAGAAAGCTGATTGGCCAACTAGAAATCCTCAACATATATAAAAACAAGAAGCAATGACAGAATTCGCGCATAAGCCTGACGAATCCTATAGTTGGATGAAACGCAGAATATTCAGTGTAGGTTAATCGCCATATATATTTTATAAATTACAAACTATCTCTACCAACGTATTGAGCACTTTTGAAGTAAATACTTAAAGTTTACGCATAAATCTATACTTTCGTATATTAAATTTATGTGAATAAATGAAGTACTTATATATATATATATATATATATATATATATACACACACACTTATATCGAAAGATATATAAAATGAAAGTGAGATAAATCAAGAAGTATAAAAAGAGTGAAAGAGAGATATAGAGAAATGATATGTACCACCAACACGTGCCCAAAGAATGATATCCAGAAAGCATTCCTGAACCAGTCTGTATCTTTATTGCCATACACCGAGAAAATTATCTTTCTATCGTTGATGCTCTTCTCAGATGAAGATGGCTTCTTTGCACACCATTATAGAAAAATCCCATTTCTTTCATTCGTCTAGATATTGTATATCTAGAAATAGAATTTCCTACCCCTGTTTTGAATTCTTTGCTATGGTTAACATAAGTTTTCTTTTGATCCTTCAAAATAGTTAATTTAAGCATGTAGTCGTCCTTCAAAATGGATGCTCTAGGACAACCAGATCTAGTTTTCTCTTTTACGAAGCGTTCCACTTCGAACCTTTGACCAATTTGCATCACTACAGAAAAATATGTTTTGATATTTTCCTTTCTTAAATTATCAAAAATCTGCTTATGACTCATTTTGGACTGCCTTAATCCTTCAATTACCTTTTTTATATCCTTGCCAAGATTCGGTCTTACCATATGTAGGATAAATGTTTCCACTTATTATTATATGCTATAATAATAATGATCTGCAAATAGAAATTTTCAGTTAAAATTAAGAAATTTCATAGAAAAAATATCTAAAAACGATTTCTCCCTTCTTTCGCTCTTGGTCCATTTTTTTTTCTCATGAGGGTACGCTTATAAGAGATGTAGAGCCTCGAAACATGCATTCCGTAGATTAATGTCTAAAGAAATAATAAATAAATAAATAAATAAAAATAATATTTGTTCACGCCCAAATAAAAAATATGGACGATTTCCTAAGAAACAAAGTATTCAAGGTGATGATGTTAACCGTATTATTATTTAAAAAATCGACAACAAATCTACGTATATATATATATATATATATATATATATATATATATATATATATATATATGTGTGTGTGTGTGTGTGTGTGTGTGTGTGTGTGTGTGTGTGTCTTCTCTCAGCTTATTTTGCCATTCTTTGCAGTCGTCTTGAGCCTCCAATTATCAATAGTATTTAACAACTCCGACTCGGGAGAGGAGGGGTTGGAGTTGCGCAACTCTTGCCACGAAATATTCTATACGCTGGTACCCTTACAGTGGGTATATATAGCTACCATGTATATATATATACATATAACAATGAGTTTAAATTCCCATACCCTCTGTACAAAAATATATTGTGCTAACAAGATGTACGCCCTTCTGTGTTCTGGAAATGATTAAAATATGGCATACACATACAAAAATTGGTCTATGAAGGTGACTCACACAGTATGACATACGCATACAAGTGTGTTCCAGGTCTCTCTTACATGGGTTTGTCAGAACAACCTGCCAAAAGGATACTTTTGCCCAGAAGTAAACATGACCAAATATCCCAAATAATAAAGTATTTGCTTCCCAAATAAGATCTCATCATTATGGTTAACCCAAAGTAGCTTTTACGAGGAATGGTGCGCCTTCTCCAAGTAATAGCACGAAGCTGGATACTTCACCAGATAAGATGAATTCTTGTCTTGAAATCCTCAGGGGACGTCAAACTCTGGTGAAAATGAAGAGACGGTGCAGTTTTGAGCTTTACATATGTAAAATTTAGTTATGCATCATGAAAAAAATGACTTAGACAATCATTTGCCCTCCATGTAGCCCCCAAAGTCCTCAAGGCATTACTATATTCAATTTGAGTTCAGCAACATGCAAAACTTCTAAATAGATAATCACGGAAATTGGACAAATATGATTAAATAGCCCCAGAAATGGTGATTTTATTAGCCCTATAAAATCCTCTGGGGCACACTCAAGAGTTATCGCGAAGTATAGACAAACAAAATTTCACAAAAATTAGTTAGTTATGGCATCATTTTTTCCATAAGCACAAAAGTGTTAATTTTAGACATTTTAACCCGAAAGTTACCTCGAAAGGGGGCAATCGGAGGTTTCCGGGAAAACCCGTTCAATTACTATTTTTACTCATACCATGTTTAATGTGTGTGCAAAATCTTTAAAAAAAATCCAAGGCGTAGTTATTGAGGAAAGTGCGGAGAGACGAACGGACAAACGGACAAGGGTCAATTTACAGGTCCGCCCTCCTTTTGTCGGAGGATCAACCAGCAAACGAAATGACTAAAGCCTTGATTTTCCTCACATTAAAAAATTAAATAATAGTTGATTCTGAATTTTTGGAGAAGATTGATTAGTTGTAATATTTTGATTCTTCGATCTTCTGCTCTTATGTCCCTGTCGGTGGGGCATTAGAATACGCCGATTGCCCCCTTGCAGAGGGTAAAATCCCTTAATGGGGGTCCTGGATATGACCTTAAACTACATCCAGTGGTGAGGCCCCAGCTTGTGGACTTTGGGCAGTGTGGATACACCCTTTAATTACCATTGCTCCCAGGTCCACTCTGACCCGGAGTGGTAGTACCTGTTAGGGTTCCAACTATGGGTTAAATAGTAACCGGCATGAAAACAACAAATATATTCTACTAAAAATGTTTTTTCTTCAAAATCTTTGGATTCGGCATTAAATAACCCGAAAAGGGTCGACATGCCGTAAAACAAAAACAACCAACCAACTTCTGCTCTTAACTTGCACAGCATTTCTGTCGATTATCCCTTTGGACTCTCTTCTTTCAGGTCCTTATGAACTCGGGAATATTTCTTTCATTTAGCTAATCTTTATATTGGACTTGGAAGTTTGCACGGAATTCCCAACGGGCCCCTTTATTTAATCAACGGGGGTTGCATGCTATCGTTCGAAGAGCCCTGGTTGGCCGGAACTCGTAAGGATTTCGTAATTGTATTTTCGGTCGATCGCACTGAGTATTAAACCTTTAATCTCGATGAATGTTACTTTTATAACTAAATTTGCTCGAGTACATTATCCACTTAGCCTTAAATTCTAGTGCAAATTGTAAGAGATTTAAACCTATCTAAACATCTTTGTGTTTTACTACACCGCCCCCACACATCTTCTTAACTAATATTCCTGGTGAACCAAGTTCAAATGATACCCACACGATTGCAGTTAAGGGAAAAACGAGGATACTAAAAAGGGCGCTAGGTTGATTTCAATGAAAAGCCGGTGTTGCTGCCCAATACTCAACTTTATAATCTTCAAAGGAAGAAATTAAAAAAAATGTACTTATCTATCTGTACTCTGATAAATTCGTGTATTGATATTCATATTACAAAATCCTTTTTTCTATTTATTTCAAAAGAATATAAAAGTTTGTGATATATGGATCATGAGATTGTATTTATTTGCAAAAAGTCTAGCTACTGCGCGTATTCTTTATAACATTCATTTTGATTAATTCCCTATTAGTTTTTCGATTAAGAGATCATAATCATTAGTTAACTAGTACGTATAATTATATTAATGCAGATATTCTAGATTATGTTTTTACTTGAGTAATATTTGTAAAAAAAAGGTAATAATAAACACAAATTGGCTAAAAAGCATTGATACTTTAATTCTCAACTGGTCAATTTTCTACAAAGAGGGTCGTTTTTGCTTTGGCGTCGCCATTTTTGCAAGTCATAATATCGGTTAGAATGATTTTACTAGTTTCAACGTTGAAAACTTCCGGTTGCGTCATGGAGTAGGGGTAAGACGTCAGATTTTATTTTGCTTTCTTTTCCTCCTTCCTGATGCAGTTTCGAGCCTGCCTGCCAACTACCACTTTTTTGTTGCTAAACACACACCTCCAAAAACTCGGGCAACGCCGGGCACCCAGTCTAGTCCTGTATATAAAAGACAAAATGTGAGTATGTGTGTGTGTTTGTATGTCTCGCAAAAACTTTCGACAAAGGCGACGAATCCTCACGAGATCGGTATTGTTTTAAACCACGACCTTTCGGGCGACAAATATCAAAACATTAGCCCAAAACATTAAATCTTTCACCCTAAACTGGGCAGTTTTCTACAAAGAGGGGTCGTTTTTTTTTGTCGCCATTATTGTTCAAATCATCGTATCGGTTGAATTGACTTCGCTAAATTTCAACGTTCTCAACTTCCGGTCGGACGATGGAAACATCAGCAAAGATGTCACGTGTTTTCCCCTTCGTGTTAAGGGTTCGAGCATGCCTGTCTACTACCATATTTTTCTTTCTCCTACCAAACTGTCTACTCTTGTTTCGCCTCCACTCCCAGCTACTACCACTTCTTTTTTTTTTAATAACCTCTCTCCCGGGGTTCCTTACCCGACCTAGGCAACACCAGGGAACCCCGCTACTATATCACTTATTCTTTTTTCAATTCCACCCATCTGGGGTTCCTTACTGCACAACACACTCGAGAAACGCCGGGTACCGCCGCTAGTATAATAATAAATACGAAATCTTCATGAATCGGGGTATCACATTAAAGTGTATTTTACGACTGGGTAACGCTGGGCGGCCTGCTAGTATATATATATATATATATATATATATATATATATATATATAGAACAAGATACTTTATAGTATCTATTTCTACATTATCTATTACTGATTATTACATTTCCCACTTATTTAGTTATGAACTCAATTTCCAACAGTTCTCTAACATATTCTACGATGTAAACAACAAACCGATTCTGTTGGTTACGATAATGATGCCGCTTACGACGTCGCTGATGATGAGGAGGATTAATGGGGCTGCTGCTGCTGACGACAACGATGATGATGATGATGATGATGATGATGATGATGGTGATGATGATGATGTTGATGCGGCTGCTGCTGCTGATGCTGATGATAGTGATATTGCGGATTATTACATTAGTGATAGTGACGATGGTGAGTGTTATGATGATAGTGGCGTATATATGTAAAATTATTTTATTAATAAAACGTACTTTTATTAAAAGCAAAATAATATCATTGCTATTTACCGTTTTTGTTTGGTTCGTGAGCAGTAAATAATCGTCTGTCACCGCATTTACGAGCTGTTCATTGCATTTAAAAAGAAGAATTAGTAATTACTTTCGAGCACACTTTCTGGCGATTTGTTTAAATTAGTTGGCTGTTGGCTGCTGATGAATCCATTTCGGAGTGAATGTTTACAGTGTAGATTTATGATGTAAGCGAATGGTTTGGACAGGTTTTCAATATATTTACACGGTAAATAAATAAATTATGAAGAATAATACAAAGGAAGAGAGACACAAATATCAAATCGAAAAGACGTGAAGAGAGAAAAAATATCTGGGATGAGAACTTGGGAAGGATAATTGCATATACAAGCTGTTTAGAAAGTTTCATTTTTTTTAATTCACGATTTATGTGCATATAACGTTGCTTGAGAAATAAGACAGGAGGCAGAAGAAAATAAAGTATCAAAGAAAAATAAAACGAAGCTAGAAAAAATAGAAAGATGTAGAATGACTAACGATACATAGCGAGTGCGTATACAATGTATTTATAAAATCCTAAAGAATTTATAAACTGTTTCTGTCTTAGGTTGTGTGTATTAATACGTTCTATAACTGCGTACATGTTGAATAGTGGAGGTTATGTTTCATTTGTATATTCATGTACGTGTAAATGCGTGTATGCATATACGTCGTATAATTTAGTTAATCGTCTAGTGTGTATATTTTAACATTTGCGCAACAGTTCTAACACGAAACGATTGGCGTGGACATATCGAAACAGTTGTAGATAAACAGTTCTTTTTAACAGATGTAAAAAAAACACAACACATAGCTGGATTATTTACGAACATTTATTATAATGATCCGACCGGCATCTTCAGAGATTACACGTTTACACATCTTCGCTGCCTGAAATGACGCCGCCCTCTGCGTCATGGAGAGATCAACTACCCTTTCTGAGACGGCCATTCTCTCTGATGTCCAGCTAACGACTGCCTAGAATCTCACCAGATCTATATTCCATCACGTGTCTCATTGCGTCTCATTAGGTGTCTCATACCAACAGCTGATATAACGCCAATCTAGTTATTTGTTTATGCGAAACAAACATCAAGTCTACATCTATTTCTATTTTCACATCCACTTTGCGATATTATTATATTATATATGTCAATTTATTTTTCCCAATGCAATTGTTTTTATTTCTAATCATAATAATTGATCCAATCAATTATTATTATTATTATTAATAATAATAATAATAATAATAATAATAATAATAATAATAATAATAATAATAATAATAATAATAATAATAATGTTTTGTCCCTTGGCGACACCATTCGTTGCAATTATATAATTGCACGTTTGTCGGAGTTATAAAGACTCGTTATTTTCATAAGGAGAAATAGATTGTCCATGTGTATGGCTACACAAATATTTCTTTGCATTCAAGATGCATTCAGTTCAACCGTTCTTTGAAAAACTAATTCAGCCTCTTTTGGAATCACGGTCGGTCAGTATCGACTATTTTCTCCATGTGATAAATGCTAACGGACGATCGTACCCCCCCCCCAAAAAAAAAAACCCCTCACATTTTACGATTCTTTACTCGCTTCACCACTGTCCAGCTGTCTTCACATTATAATAAACGGTGTAGAATAATTAATTAATTAAATAAGATATTTTATTATTGTTATGAAAAGCTGTATAGTTAATATTATTTTCGGGTGTTGTTTTCGTTATATATTTTAATACATAGAAGCAGGTCTCATTTATATACGTACACTCTGGTTCTAAGCGCCAAATTTCTCTGATCCTTTTTATTTGTGTGGTAGGGCTGCTTCAGAAAAAAAAAACAAATTCACGAAATTCCTCTTTGAAAAAGCCGTTCTGGCAACTCTGCACAAGAATATCAGAGTAACCTCTCCTTGATGCAACCACTGTTTTGAATATAAACATAATCTAATATATAAACGGCTGTCCGTCTGTCTGTCGCTCTACCCGTCTCCATATTTGTTAACTCTATCTCCTCCGAAACTAAAATCCGCAGAGCAGCCCCCGGGGCCTCATATGATTGGATTCTTTACGGATTATTCTGTTATGGGTCTTAAGCTGGTTAAAAGTTGTTTTTTAGGGGTCAAAATACTCGTTAAACATTTTATACATTGCTCTTATTTTATTTTTAATATTTACCTGGTTTATATGTGTTTCACGCTTGTACAGTTGTAACGTTCGGAGCTTTGAATGCTACAACTTCAATTCTAGCTGATAGCACCTAAATACGTTTTTTTATTTACTTTACTTTTGAAATTACGTGTCTATAATAAGATATACGAAGTCAGGATAAATTAAAATATCATATTTAAGCGTATTTTACGGACGTCATCCTCCTCTAGTAAAATATAGTTATTTTGTTAATTGTGCGAGAAATAACATTGCTAGTAATTTGAATGTACAGGAATACTCCTCCGTTACATAGAAAGGGTACATTCGAAATAAACAGTGCACAAGAAGATTTCCCGCCAAGAGGTCCTTGACTGAAGTGACTTATAGATTGCATCTTACAATGTGATTTGATTATTTGTATTGATTTGTGTAGCACAATGTTACTTTTTGAAGTTTTATTTGAACTTCTATTCAATCTCATCATAATCTATCATTGATAATATGGGTCTCAAAGCTACATCACTTTTATGGGTCTTAGAAAAAAACATAAAAACAGGGACGAAAAGAACCTGTGGGTCGGATGAAATTGTAAATGGAAAAGGGAAGAGCACCACTTTTGACCCATTTGATGAGTCGTTTTTGAAGCTTGGTCTCCACAGAGATAGTAAAACCACGTGTGACTAACGTACACTAACGTACTGTACTTGCAATAACCCTTATCCCTGAGTGGCTTCCGGGCTTTGATAAGTGGTGACACCATGTAAAAAAAAAAATCTCATTTAGGCCAGTTTATATTTAAAATAAAATGGGCACTATTTTCTTCGTAATGGTAATAAACATATATTCGTTACCTGTTATTGTTTTTTTTTTCTATCCAGAACTGAATTATTTTTCTTATTCATGAATATATCAGTTTCATCAACATATCTTTGTTGATTAAATATATGTCTAATTGCGTGGAACTTTCATAGACCGTGCTAGTTTATGTAATAATCAAACTAAAAAACTAAATAAAAATACTAGAAAAATGTATAAACTAATCCGATGCATATCTATCTATCTATCTATATCTATCTATCTATCTATATCTATATATCTATAAAAACAGAGATGTGTGTGCCACAGACGATTTCTGATTGGTTAATCCAATAATCACATCTCCTAAAAAACAATGGTTTCTACGCTCTTACCTTTACCATAAAATATTATGGCTTTATTTATTGTCCATCTTGGAAGGGTTTAATTTTTTAATAACTTGTTATTCACAAATTAAAAAAATACGAAACTAAACTACACGAAATCAAACGCTCCGACAAACTTAATAGTAGTACTAGCAAGCACACGCGCACACACGCACACACACACGTTCACTACCGTCACGTTGTTATGGCAACCAAACAATGTTTACAAAATGTCTACGCACGTTCGTAGACATTTTGTAAACATTGTTTTTAAAAAATAAAAAATAATACTTCTTTTATGTTTTAAACGACTGTAATAGTTTATTTTGGAAGTATATTTCATAAAGAAAATTGACAACCCACTTTAAAAACAGAAATTACGAGTTTTATATATTTTATTCGCAGTTTTTTGTTGACTCTTCTGGCGGCCATGTTGTAAGCCCTAACGGTATTTTTGGAGATTACCCAAATAAATGTTATCAAAGGCAAGATAAGTTACTTTTCCACCAAACTGGATATATTTTTCGTGTTTTTATTCAATGTAGCATATTTATTCAGCTCGAAAAACGGGTTTGTATTACTGTACACATAAATTCGAAAAAGTTGTCAAAAACCAAATATATAACAAATACATGTTATCAAAGGCAAGATAAGTTACTTTTCTACCAAACTGGATATATTTTTCGTGTTTTTATTCAATGTAACATGTTTATTCAGCTCGAAAACCATACGGTGTTTACCGATGTATTGGAAAATTCAAGATGGCGCCTCACTCCCTCTTTAACACGGTAAGTTTGGGAAAAGGTGTTATAAATAAAAAACTAGAAAAAATACTATTAAAAACCCGCCGAATATATGTCAACCTATGTCACGGTAACATATTGAGCGAGTTTTTAACAGTATTTTATTCAGTTTTTTATTTATAACACCTTTTCCCAAACTTACCGTGTTCAAGAGGGACTAAGACGCCATCTTGAATTTTCCAATACATCGGTAAACACTGTATGGTTTTCGAGCTGAATAAACATGTTACATTGAATAAAAATACGAAAAATATATCCAGTTTGGTAGAAAAGTAACTTATCTTGAGGCCAAAAAAATAAATTTTCAGGGGTCATAATAGGGGTCAAAGTTTAAAAAATTACCCCTTTTTTTTGCTCAGCATACACCTCCAAACACCCGGGCAACGCCGGGCACCCATGCTAGTTTTATATAAAAGGACATCATTAAATAAATAAACTTAATATCTTCTCAATTCTCTATGCACACTAACTCAATAAAACCGAAATAAATGTTCGTAAACGCATAATTTGCGGATTCATGCCCCAAAAAGTTTCGAATATATGAGAATTCTGTATAATTCATTTCTAAGTTTTACTATTTTATTGTGTTAGACTTTTATAGCAACCAAAGTGGGAATTTTCAGCCTTTAACTTTAAATCATAGATTTTCCCAGCACCCTGAGTTTGGTGAACATGTCAGCAATTCGGTTTTCAAAAAAAAAAAAATTGTTACATTTTCACCCCAAACAAGGCGCATTGCCACTTTAGTGTAGGGGGCTACTATCAGGGCAGCAACTACTGGGGCACTATGTTGGGATTTGGGCAGCAAGATGCCGATTCACGTTGCACTTGAACTTCTGCATGTCAGTACAGTTAGGGAAGCAGGAACCTGGAATGGAATTCCAGAGTCTAGCGGTTCTCGGTGTAGAAACTACTGCAAATTGAAGCACCATACGTATAACTCAGAACATCCGAAGGTTAAACATTTGCATAAGGATTTTTTATGGTACGTGTTGTTTTTAACGAAAATCCAATCCCTGCGATGTGCGTCCACCATAGTGCGCGCTGCAACTACATTTGAATAAATAAATAATAGAATTATTATGGTGAGGGGGGAGAACATCTTTGCAAATGGACAACAATATAGATCCAGTTTAAAAAAAACAACGCGTGAGTTCGATGCAAACTAAAACCGTTGTACAGACAAAGAGATTTGCTTAGCAAATCGGCCACTAATATAACCTAGCCAAGCAAGACAAACTTGGAAACTTTCTCATTAATAGTAGATTCAACAATATCTAAGCCATTGTTGCAGAGGGTCTTAGTAATGAATTTAAGCTCGTCATAGAAATTATTTCGGAAGAAATTATCAAGACCCTATATGTTCAAATCTTAATTAAATTAAATTTTTGGTTCGTAGGACAAAATGAGTTCCAACGCGTATAGAGGCCAGTAAATGTTGATTTACGATAAAATATTGTAAGAATACTTGAAGATGTCTTGGGAACAAGAACATCTAAAAACATAAGAGTAGAAGTAGTTTATTTGTCTACCGTAAACCAAAGAACTGGCTGACCGTTAAGGGACACCAAAAGCATCCGCTTTAGTTTCGTTGTCAAATAAGCAAAATTTATGATCAATGGGGAATCCAGGGCCACACTATCCGTCTGCTTGTACATAATATCATAAAGACTGAATTCAACCGATATAGTGGCGAATTTCATAAATTCTACAGTAAATATTTTCGGAAATTAGGGGAGTTGGAAGTTGACTCCGATATAAAGCGTAAGCACAAATATTAATAATCTCTAACAATGGGACGCAAGTAAAAATACTAGAAATATCAAAAGAACACATAAATTTGTCAGAATGAGTATAGTTAGCAAAGATAAAATAATATTTAATGTAAAATTAACTGTAACGTTATATAACAGGTTCTAAAATACTTGCCAACCATTTAGCTAATTTTGTTGAGTGAACCCTATCATTGGTAATATGGGTCTCAAATCTACATCACTTTTATGGGTCTTAGGAAAACCATAAAAACAGGGACGAATAGAACCTGTGGGTCGGATTAAATTTGAAATGGAAATGGGAAGAGCACCACTTTTGACCCTTTTATGAGTCGTTTATGAAGCTTGGTCTCCATAGAGATAGTAAAACCTAATTTAACAAATGTAGAGGTATCACCGAGGCTAGTTATCATTTTATTGAGGTAATCTTGGTGATCCATTATGGCTACGCCAAGGCATTTGTTGGGTTTTGTGATAACTAAAGATTTAATATGGCGAAGTGCTTTGATTGTACGATAATGTTCACTTCGCCATTTAGATTCACAAAACAAAATTGGTGTGTCAGCCTATGTGCGACATCATTTTGTTTCGCCTCAAAGGCACTGACTATACAATCGGAAACGGGAGAAAGTCTTTCTATTTGGGCAGAAAAGACTTCGAATCTAGCGTATAGCTCTTCACAGCTTTGGGATATAAGAGAAATGCAGAAGTCACGATCATGGGAAAGAATATTGAGCTCAAGTTCAAAAAACTGCGCGGAAGAGAAACTGGGTTCTTCAAGCAACCATAGTTTTTGGGAAATCAAAATTTGCAAATTCTTTTGATTTTTTAACGTTAACCTAAAAAGGCCACGTTCTTTAATTATTGCAACATATCTAGTTTTGTCGAAAAACAGCAAAGTACAAACAGAATATTTCCATGTTTCATGATATTTTTTTTGTATGGACGTGCAAACTTACAAGAATGTTTTGACAAAAATTTGGAGATAAAATCACCTTCATTTTTTTGTCTAAGTTGCTCGTTTTATTTTGAACGAAATAAAAGCGAAAGGACCTTTGTTGTTCAAGCACAAATTAAAAACGCGTTAATAAGTCAGTTCTGATTTTACTTTTAATTTTTATTAATGTATTTAATCTATTGATTAAATCAGGTGCGGGCCTGGTCTTGAAATATTTGAAATATTTTTCCGTAGGTACAAAATTTAATTAAAATATAGACTAATTAAAATGATGATTAAAAAAATGCAAATAAAGGTGTCATTCCTAGATACACAGAGCTAAATCAAGGAAAATTATGACTTAAAAAAACCAATTAAAAACAAAATTAGTGATAAATGTGGCGGGGGAGAAAAATAAAAACAAAAAATTAGCGCGAAAAATGACAAAGAAATGCAATTAACTCCTGAGAGATTTTTTTTGCCTGGGAAGAGTTTCCAAGGACTTAATAAAAATAGTTTCTAGAATTTGTAGATGAAACTTACTAAAGATCCTAAACATGTAAGCATAGAAATTCGAGGCACATGCAAGGTTATTTATAAGGTGCTCGTAAATCGCAGAACCATACCTAAAACATCCGAAGGTGAAAAATTTGCATAACGAATCTTTGGTTGTACATGTTGCTTTAAACGAAAATTCTAGCTTTGCGAGTCCGCTCAATATAATGTGCGCTACAACTACATTTGTAATAAATAAATAATATAATTATAATGGTAGAGAGGAGAACATCTTGAAAATGGACGACAGCATAAGCCTGGTTGAACAACAACGCGTAGGTTCGATGCAAAATAACACCATTTTACTGACAAAGAGCAAATCGGTCACTGATATTACCTAGCCAACATCTATTTGTTACAATTCCCTATATATATATATATATATATATATATATATATATATATATATATATATATATATATATATAGTCTTATTTATAGTATTCCGAGTTTTACTGGGTTTATATAATTGAAAATTCGGTAAGCGTTCATATACCAATAAGTTTTAAGTAAAAAAGCGATGACTTAAACTATAAGCTCCAAAATTACCATTTCTCATAATTGAACATTCATATACCGTTTTAACAAAATCAAGACATCTAGAAATTAATTGATAGCAACAGATAGTTTATTTCATCGTTAGTTAAAATTGTTTCAAGTCTATTCGGACAAATTCAGACCTTACATCGTTTGAAAATTCTTAAAAGAACAGCCTTTCATCAGATGTATTGAATAAAAAAACTAACAATAAACAGTATGGAATCCATTTCCCTTATGAGGAAAAACATGAGAAAATATTTTATTTAATATATATATATATATATATATATATATATATATATATATATATATATATATATTTGTTTGTTCAGAAAGTGTGAGAGAATATATAAAAACAACGATACAGCCCACAAGAGTTAAGAAAACCAACAAACCGGAAGAAAGCGGAAATCCAAGACTCGAATTTCGCCCTCATTTGGGCTGATCAGTAAGGCATATATGCGCTCAGGATTTGAAACCCGAACCTCTTGCAGGTCAGGCGAGAACTCTACCAAATGAGCAACGCACACAAGAATGCCTATTTACTTACACAGATGAAGCAACCCGAGGCAGAGATCCGACAGTGGAAAGAACCTATTCATATATAAGAAGGGACGAGGTATTAAACCAGCTTTAACCCAAGCCGATGCCTCACCAGTAGGAATTTTATATACTTGGAAGGACAATGTCACCCCAACAAGCTCAGGTAACGAGTACTCAATAGAATGTTCAGAACGTATGAGAGAATATATATAATGATGAGCCCAAATGGGGGCGAAGCCCGAGTCTTGGACTTCCGGTTTGTTGGCTTTCTTGGCTCTTGTAGGCTGCGTCGTTGGTTCGGCTGTGGAAAATAATTATATATATTCTCTCACACTTTCTGAACATTCTATTGATTACTATCATTATTTAATATGATAGTATATGTATAAATATATATAATTTATATATATATATAATTTATATAATTTATATATATATATATATAATTTATTCATATAAACATTGATGTCTACATATATGCATACATGTTTCTGTAATCACCTATTATTGGGGGGGCGTCTTCACGCCGAGAATTTCCTTTAAAAATTCAACTCAATATACAAAATGATTTTGTTATATCACCAACAAAAATAGAATCTTATCTTAGATTAGGAAGGTATTTACTTGGAATAGGGGTAGGGAGTTGGTCTGCGGAAGGATTAGTAAGGGCATGCCTCTTATCCATCTATTTGTCTTATGCTATTACTCTCACTCATGTAAACTTCCGTACGGACTATTCTTATTTTTTTAGACCTTTAAAATTAAGTATCAATCTCCGGTGTACTATTATAAAATACTTTAGAATTTCGCCAATTTGGGGTCGATAACGACGGTCACATTTTAAGGTGTTCAACAATTCTAAAACGGCCACCCAGTATGCATACATACATATATACATATATATATATATATATATATATATATATATATATATACATATATATATATATACACACGTATATATACATATATATATATATACACACATACACATATATATACGTACATATATAAATATATATATACATACATATATATATATATACATATATCCATACATATATATATATACATATATCCATACATGTATACATATATATACACACATACATATATATATATATATATATATAAACCGGATACAATAAAAAACAAAAAAAAACAACGGATAATCAGTAAATGACAATCAACGGAGGTTCTATGCCCATGTGGTCTGAAATATAGTCAGCGAATAGTAATGAACATTCGCCCGAATAAAATGGGTTGTGCCACTTGTATAATTATTCATACGCGGCGCTCTTTTAGACGAAACTATCGGAGATGCCCGGGGTTGTCCGGGTGTAAAAGAGAAAAAAATCTTTTGGTAGGCAGGTAGGCTCGAACCCGAATCCTCTACGTTACGAAGGCAGTGGAATGAGAGTGAATGAAGGTAAATGCTTAAAACCTATGTGGGAGGCGTGTAAATTGAATCCCGCCATAGGAGAAATGAAACCCCGCACTTTACTTTGGCTACAAGGAAGTGTTTAGCTACTCCGAGATGTTGTGGGGAGAGGGAATCAGTTCACCATAAAAAATGGGAGTGTTCAAAGGAATAGCAATTGTCTGATATGACGGTTTTCACCGCATTGATCAAAGCTGATTTGATTTCTGGATCACCGTCATGTCATCAGTTTCACTTTTTTTTTTATTATTCACTAAAAAGCCGAACAAACACGCGATACAACGTAATTGCGCGAATTTTATAAAAGTCTATCAAAATAAATCTAGACGCTACGTCCCTTCACAAATCCTCGATATTATAATCTAGGGGGTATATTAACAGTTCCAAGAAATAGTAACCTTCCGAGAATTCCCACGAAAAAAGCCTTTTCTTGACATAAAAAATTGTGCACGCTGCTTTTGCCTTTTATATAAGCCGTCGGATCATCAAGGTCTGGATGCAAACCACGGTGCCGAAAATATCCAATCCATTGGGACAGCGAGCGAGATAAAACAACCCAGCATTTCTATCGGCAAATATGATTAACGATTGGAAGAATATTGTCATATTATAATGAAAAGGCATGAAGGAAATTACCTTACCTTAACTTAATTTAAAAAGGCGATAGAGGAAGATGACATGCGAGGAATTAATTTTTATTTTTTATTTAATTTTTCTTTTTGTTTCTCTTTTCTTTTGATTCATAAATTTTTCTTATTCCTTTTTTTATTATTTATTTTATTTATTTGATCATTTACATTTTAATAATAATAATAATAATAATAATAATAATGATAAGAAGAAGAATTATATATATATATATATATATATATATATATATATATATATATATATATATATATACGGCATAATCACGTTGACACAACGGTTCTCGTCGGATCACCGAAGTTGAGCCTGGTTAGTATCAGATGGGTGACTATTTGGGAATTCTAGGCGCTGTATGTGCTCTCCACTTATCTAGACACTTGTTTCTAGTCGTCCTGTACTTCACTTGCCACAGGTATTTAACAATATCTTCTCAGAAGTGTGGTTAGTGATTGCGCTCTCCTGTCACAAGAATTTCACGAGCAAGCAACCCTTCGTGGGTATCCATAGTCTGTCCAAGACTGAAGAAGTCTGCTTTATATATATACACACCCACACACACACATATATATATATATATATATATATATATATATATATATATATATATATATATATATACACTTATTTCGTTTATTACTTATTTTATTGAGTGGTTTATTTTACTTTTTGTTTTGAGATGAGCGCGTCTTTACTCGGCAAATAAGTGAGTCGCAACCCCATGAACTTTTTAACGCCACGTGAGGCTGGGCTATTGAGCGAGGCGGGAAAAGCTGGAATCATTAAACGTCCACTTTTGAGCAAATTGAACAGTTTAGTTAAATGAAATTCACATCCTGGGTCCTCGGATCGGTGGGGAGGAGCGATATGTGAAAAAATATAGCGATAGGGCCGAAACGGTACGTATTCTCCCTAGACGACCCGAAATTATCCGTATACCGATTTGGATTATCCCACAAAGAATGAAAAAAGGAGAAACTTCATTATATGGAAGAATAAAAGGAGATGCAGGCTCCAGAACGATGCGTATTGTCTTATAACTACAGGACATTATCTGGAAACCGGAAAGAAATATACCGCAATTTAAAACATCTGATAAACTGGATTATATACATTTTTGCAAGGTAATCTGTTTCTTCCAATCAACAACATCTGCGAGTTTCTGCAACTGTTACAATAGCAAATTTCTCTCTCTCTCTCTCTCTCTCTCTCTCTCTCTCTCTCTCTCTCTGTATATATATATATATATATATATATATATATAATAGTAATTAGTAAAAGCCCGAAGAAAGTGCCCAATACTATTGCAGAGCAAATATATTTTTTCACCGTTTTATCTGCTTAGTTATATATGTGTCGGTTACTGAATCGTATCAACGTTCCAGTAACTACATCAGACTACACAGAAATCGTTATTATGATTGGAGAAACGATATTAGAGGAAGCATATAAAGAGATGGGAGGGGTAAAAGAATTTCAATTCGAATTCGACATCAGTAAATTTTTAAGATTAAAAAACATATTGGAAGGTAGTTATGGGCGAGGGAGAGTTTAAAATATTCAAACAGACACAAATAGGAATAAAAAGAGGGGAGATAGAAAGAGAGAAAGGGTAAAAAAGGACGTTAGAGGGATAACATTTTGAAGGCGGGGGTGAGGTGAGACAAATAGAGGGAAAAGAACTAAAAGAAAAAGAAGAGAGACAGGTAGTTACGGATGTGACGCTAACTTGTGGACTGTCTCGGTTAGTTGTTCGATGCATGTGATATGAAGTTTGACATGTTAAAGATCTATGCGGTTTTGGACGGGGGCGTTGTTTGCAATAACTAAGATGCGTCCTCTCAAAGCAAACTTAGTTACATCCAACTTAAGTGCATTTATTTATTTAGATGCATTAACTATCAAAGGTCTCTAATAGTTCACCTCTGCAGACCCTTCCAAACTCCTCCATCAATTTTGTGTCCAAACACTTGAAAGGTTAGACGTAGTTTTTTCAGGAATCACCTCTTATCAAGGTCTGGAGGCCACTCGAGGATAAGGGTTGATTAGTATACATTAGTCAATGTGATTATAGCATAGTAAATATAAGTAGTGAGAATTAAGTAAATTAGTTATTAGGGGGACGGTTCATAAAGAACTTGTTTACGTTGGACTTGAAGACAATCAGACTGTAGTCGGCTCGAAAGCAAGCAATCGGTAGAGCACTTTCCTTGAAAATAACGATAAAGCTGAGATAGGCTAGCAAAGTCTCTTCTGTGGGAAAGAGTTTGCAAGGAAGAGAAAAGGACATCTCCCCACTAAGCAAGGAAGTCTATTTCGAACTTTGTAAAGTCAGGATAAGCTGCTTCTAGAAGCTCCTGCCAAGAGATGTGTCACCAGTACTCCATTGTTGGCCGTGCCTGGCTTGAGTCAAACCTTTTAATATATATATGTGTATATATATATATATATATATATATATATATATATATATATATATATATATATATATATATGTGTGTGTGTGTGGGTGTGTGTGTTTATATATATATATATATATATATATATGTATATATATATATGCATGCACATAAAATTATGAACAGTGCATAGGGCCCGAAAGCCGGGATGAACTGCTAGTATGGTATGTGTATATATATACATATACATATAATTTGTCAGCCCTGTCGGTGGGGCATTAGAATACGCCTGCAGAGGGTAAAAATCCCTCAATAATGGTCCTGGATATAACCTTAAACTATATCCGATGGTGAGCCCTTGCTTGCGGGATCCGGGAGTGTGGAGCCACCCTTTAATTACCATTGCTCCCAGGTCCACTCTGACCCGGAGTGGTAGTACCTGTTAAGGTCCCAACTATGGGTTAAATAGAAACTGACTTGCAAAAAACAAATATATTCTATTAAAAAAAAATTCTTCAAAATTGCCGGATTGGGCATTAAATAACCTCAAAAGGGTTGATATGCCGTAAAACAAAAACAACCAACCAACATATAATGTGTGTAAGTTGTGTGTGTGAGTTTTTTCCATGCATGCTCCTGTGTGTACGTAGCTGCTTTTTTTTCTATTTTGTCTTAACCGTAATACTTGTAGCAAGTACTTTGGAAATAACTTCATAATACGCATGGAATGTATGAAAAGATAAGATACATCTCTATTAAAAATAGCTGTAAACGTTACGTTTAAAACCTTGCTACCGGGCAACATTAGTTTTATTCAATAAAAAGTCTACGTCGACATATTTCGCATACGCATTAGGTTTAAATAATCGAAAATGCCCACCTTGTGTGAAACAGACACGCTGTCTCTAAAATGCTTGTCTCTACGCATATCGACGACAACACAGCTACCTACTCATACTCAAAAAAATAAGTAAAATAAGTGTTCTTTAGAAAGAACGGAGAATATATGTTCTCTTCTCCACGTCCTCCACGTGTTGTTTGAATATCAGCGACAAAGCTTTAGGGAAGCAGTGGGAGTTTTCCGACCCAAGTAAAAATGGCAGACAAGATGGCGCGTTTTTTTTCTCTCCTATTGCAACAAAGTAAATGTAAATGGTTTTGGGGCGTTTTTTTTCAGCTATGAAACTCGATTTTTAATATCTGAGTGTTCGAAAAAAAGTATATAAGCTGGAAAAAAAGTTAACAAAAATATATCTATACGACTATCTATGGCTATATTTATATTCATACTAAAACACGCACATAAATGTGTGTGTTTTAAAAGATAGTCATCAAAAGTGGCACACACACACACACATATATATATAATATATATATATATATATATATATATATATATATACAATTATTTAATATAATAATTATTAAATACATACAAACACTAGCATTTACTCCTTTCGGAAACCATCAGGGTGCAGGGTGTAACGATTAACGCCAGTCGAGAGAGTCGAATCCTGACAAGAGATGTCATATCCGGTTTGATTAGCTAGGAACCGAACAATTCGGCTACCGTCAACCGCGAGAGATACAGTTGAAATTTAAACATTTATTTCTTTTAAATGCATTTTATTTTCATTTAAATGCCTCAGTCAGAGTGATCTCATCATTATATGACGATCTACGCATATGAGCTAAGTTGACCGACCTCATTGCAATTAAAAGTGCTAAACAATGAGAAACACACACACGCGCACGCACACACCCCCACATACACACGCATATATATATATATATATATATATATATATATATATATATATATATATATATATACGTTTGTGTTCTTATGTATCTCTGTCCTCGTGTTTGTGTGGTAGGGTGTGTATCGTACATTTACGGGTGTTGGTCTCTTGTAGTAAATCTAATTGAACTTTTCATTTTTAAGATAATGCTCAATAACTAGTCGATCTCTATTATAATAAGCAGCATTTATTCCTAGGTACATTTTTTAATGTGGTGGCAAACACCATTTTTGACTATACATGCCTTCTTTAACTAAAAGATATTTATTTAAAACAGAAAATTTTATATATGTGTGTGTGTGCTCGTGTGTGTGTGTGTGTGTGTATATATGCGTCTATATACGTATGTGTACGAATGGTTTTAAAAGTGGAGGTGTGTAGACCAAGAAGCTCGACATTTCGCCTTTTTTTTAGAGGAGAAAAATTACTATACTATAGTATTTTCACTCTTTAAAAAGTCCCGCGCAATGATCGGACTTTTATGTATTTTTAAACCGTGTCGTCAGAATTTTCTTCTTTTCGCAATTATATATATATATATATATATATATATATATATATATATATATATATATATATATATATACTTACTTATATTTTTGGGAAACAGGAATCTAGCATAGGTCTATTACAAGAAACATTGTTTAAATAACAGCGTATATATATATATATATATATATATATATATATATATATATGTATATATACTGCTGAATTAGCAATATATTAATTTTAACAAAATAAAGTCCGTAAATCGTTAAATTATAATTTTTATTAAACAATCATTACAAATAATTATATTATACAGAATCATATCCCGAACTTCATCAACATATTTGATTGCAATCTAATGCAACAAAACTTTAAATTAAAAAAAAAGCAATTTGAAAATATTCTACACATATCCCTTACTGACAATCACCATAAATTGTGACTCAGTATTTACTATGAAAAATAAAAACTTAAAACTTCGTAGTAAAAAGAAATGTCTTCCCAAACCCCAAATCCTTAGAAAGTATCAATGTTATCTATCAGTTTAAATGACTTTTGGGAAAGGTTAACTCTTGAAACCACCTTGAAATTCATATTTACATCGTTTACAATTCGACCACCCTATCCCGTCGCTTTATCCTGCACAATATATATTTCAATGCAATTTTAAGATCCCAACAAATTAACCAATCTCACTCCTGAAAGGCAAGATAAAATTTAGTCTGTAGCACAGAGATAGTGTAATGTGAAACAAATTTTGAAATAGCAAACATGCTTGATCCATCAACATAAAAACATAATGACCTGGAATAAACGACGTCGTCTTTCAAACAAGTCATAGTATTATAATATGCCTGTCGTAACTTTCACTTTCTATTTTTCGATTTTACCCTATTATTCACACCCAGAATGTAGCTCGTTAGTTATCTCAGTAAACAACTCGGCACTGTTGTCTATGGATATCGACGTAAGACTTGGAATCAACAATGTTGTAGTCAGCTGGTAAATAGACCAGCAACATTGTGTTCCACAGACGGGAAGTTCTATTAAAGAGATTCGTACATCCAAGTTTCGTTTAATTTTATATAGGAAGCAAGAGATAGCGAATAAAAAGGGAAGAAAGAGAACTAATTGCAGTAGTTGTAGTAAGATGAGTTTTTGTTGTGAATCGCTTACAAGAGGGTACAATGGATTGTTAGTCGTAGTGAGCCAATGCATTAGTCTACCAAGAATTTTTAATGTTTAATCCAGACCCAATTAATGCTGGGTAACTCTGCCTGTAGTAATATAAAAATAATACAAAAAAAAAATACTTTGTAATAAAACATGACACGCGCGTCGATACACAAAAAATTACAAATCAAAGCTAATACACTTGTAACTTTCCCTCAACCAATTTCACATTCGTGTTGATGGCATTGCAGAGAATGAAACATGAGCAATAAATAGTTTCCCCAGAGAAAGCGACATAAACACATAAACACGATTTCGCGATAGATGACCGCCTTGAGATTTGGATTTTTTTTTATCGTTTAAATTTTAAATTGCTCACACATCAATTTATAAATAATCTATTATGCCACTAAAACTGACTTAATCAACGGTTGTTTCTATAAGAATGTTCTCATCTTTACAATCATCTTCCTGTCCATTTTTTTACTTAGTCCATATGTGACGCTTTGAAAAGAGCGAAATACGACTTTTAAAGGCAAAACTGCTTCGAAAAATGCCAAATTCCGAAAATTTAGCATATAAAAATTGTCAGCCTGGTACCGTTGAAAAAGAATATGAGAGTGATCTCCCTTTGGTTTAGCCTCGTCTTTGAATATAATAAGAAAAAGAAGTATACATGATTATTGCTGTAAAATGTGAAAAATGAACTCGTAAGTTCGACGTGCAGCCGTTCTTCACTGAAGTCAGAATAAACCTTAACGTTGAACTATGAACATTCGAAAGAAACAGAGCAAACCAAACATTGTTTATCAATAGTTCCTGGACTGAAGATGAAAATTAAAGATAGTTCCTGACAATATGGTTTTATTATTTATATTGAACTATGTAACACAATATTACTCTCTGTTTATTTATTAGAACTTACTATTTTATTTTATTTTGGTTAGACCTATATTCAAAATGAAATATACACTATTTTAACAGTAACGTTAGTAAATACTTATTAATTTGCATTGTGTTATTGGTTTTTCTGTGCCCAAAATTAATTATTTTTGCTATACAGAAAAACTGACCTTATGAAAACATTTGTTGGTTAAAAATATTTTTCATTCCGTGGAATATCCACGGGCGCTAATGCTGTTTATAATAATATGCTAAGAAAATTATATCAGGTCCATGAAAAAATACTTGCAAATTGAAAATTATATCTTGAAAATTAACAATTGTGTGTTTCTGAAAATCTAACCCGAACACTAACCGTAAATAGTTTGCTATTTGGAGTTTGATTTCATCTATCAACCAGCATATAAAAGCCTCGCTTGTAAAATTTTCTAGGTTAAGATGTGAAATATGAATACGTGCTTGTGCATTTAGCTACCTAGGTTTCTGTAAATGTTGTCTCTGGCTAGACCGACGTCAGAGGTGTACGGCCAACTGCTGAATAAATAGATCAGCCTATGAAAAAAAATGTATACATATATATAAACATAGAACTTTTAATAAACTGGAAGAAAATGAACTTTTTTATAAACTGGAAACAAAATAACTTTGAATAACTTGGAAGCAAACGAACTTTGAATAAACTGGGAGAAAGAAAGCTTTTAAGAAACCGGATGTAATAAAACTTTTAACAAACTGAAAGGATTTCTTTAATAAACTGGAAAAAAACGTTTAATAAACTGCAAGAAAAAAATTGTAATAAACTGCTAGAAACAAACTTGTAATTAACTGAAAGAAAACAAACTTTTAATAAAATGGAAGAAATTTTTTTTTTTTAATAAGCTGGACGGAAATTTTAATAAACTGGGAAAAATAATAAACTGGAAAAAAAAACGTTTAATAAACTGGAAGTAAAATTTTAATAAACTGGAAAAAATGAACATTTAATAATTTGGAAGAAAAAAAGTTTTAATAAACAGGAATAAAAAAACTTTTAAGAAACTAAAAGACAAAACTTTTAAGAAATTGGAAGAAAAAAGGTTTTTATCAACTGGAAGAAAACACTTTTAATAAACTTGAAGGAAACAAAAAATGTTGAATAAACTGGAAGAAAATAAAAATTTTAATAAGCTGGAAGTAGACAAAAACTTTTAATAAACTGGAAGAAGACAAACACTTTTAATGAACTGGAAAAAAACTTTTTAATAAACTGGAAAAAATAGATCTAAACCACGCACAAATGGAATCAGTCTAAAAACATGGAAAATATGAACATGAGTTTATTAATATTGGATACAATTTAACATAAAGTGGACATCTCCAAAATAATAACAAATAATATAGTTGTGGCAAACGAAAAGAATACAAATAAACTGCAAAACGAATGTGTTATAGGGCCGGAATGAACTGCACTGAATTGAGAAACTTTAGTAGAGAAATTTACCAGGGTTATTTCTTATGGATTCCCAAATTAAATGAAACCGCCTTTAGCCTCAATCACCGCCCCGATACTAATCCGGAACTGGCACATACTTTTTTCCATAAGTGTTGTGGAGACGCCCACTAATTAGCATACGTGGGTGAACAAGATATAGATAAAGGTATCAAGTCAGCAAGACCGAAGAGCTGTGTTCGAACGGCGGATAGGCAAGACGCATGTGCCGGTTGCTCCATGAAAGACTTTAACACGCCCTCTGCCGGACAATGTTCCAACTGCAGTACAACTGCACCTTTGTAAATATGTATTTTATTTTTGTCTTAATATATTTCTATTGCCTTTACTTTCTCCGTTCGTGTTGTTATTGATACAGAAACAGCAATAAGCATAGTCGAGAGCTCGGTGAATACTCGGCGGATGGCATCGATCAGACTTAATTTTGTGTTGTGCGAGATTATGTTGGTCTTGTTCGCGACGTATGACCAAACGAAATAATTCTGCAAATTACAGTTGGGGAAAGAGAGACCCTGTGAGAGAAAAATGCAAAGTCGTGGCACTCTTTCTGAAGCTAAGCCTTGGTCTCTTTGGGCTTTTTGCCCGCCGTCGAGTTTTGCTGCCAGAGGCATGGTCTGCGGCGGCCATCTGATTGCACCAGGGGATAACCGTACTCTTTCGCACATCCAGGTACACATTGGTGTTGACTTTCAAGCAGACTTCAAAACTGTGAGGTGGCATGATGTGGCCCTCACTTGAAACAACATCAAAGCTCATTACAGTGACCGGAAACTTCGTTGAGTTATGCCCTGAAGCGTTGGACCGCCCTCATTTGTATTTTGAGGGTGCTGGCAATTACCTGTTGTTATAAATTTAATCAGTAGAGAGCATGAGTCGTACAGAGGCGCATCTCTTAACTCGCATCAGTATTTTTGCTCATTAAGATTGAGCAAGCCCCAGCTTTTAAGTGTTTTATATGATTCACGAGGCGCAACTTCCTGTCGCACACACTCCACATGTAACTATTCGCTGCGGACACCATGCATGTTCAGAAAGGCATCTTGCAACAGGTTTCCAGTGCACCATCATGTAGACTTTCGCCTTTTTGCCTACCCGCTAGTAGTTGTTAAAGTTTTGTTGTAAATTACACTTTCCTGAATGTTGAAAAGGCAACATTTAGTGAGCACTATACTGAGAATACACTTGAAAATTACTTAAAACTTCTACTCGATATAGGCTGACAGTAGAGGAACATGGTATCCCCATGGATTTAATAACGACTTCCGTTCGAAATCCCATGCAGACTCCGGAGTTTAAGAAAAAAAAGATTCCCGAGTTCTACAAGAAAAAAGCTAACAAAGTTTACATCGCCTAAACCTTATACAGAATAACGTTACAAAATTGGAATCACAGTCAAAACAATTGAAATAATACACATTATCAAAATTTGTCTGTAGACATACACTGTCAAATTAAACACACGCAAACTGGTTAAATAGAAGTAGGCGAAAATAACAGCCATGCTTTCACACAGACCTATAAAAACATGCAATGTTATACAGAAGACAGCAATCCGACAAGGCAGCAGAGAAGAAAAATGCTTTTAACGAATATCGATGCAGATTTATCATTTTTATAGTTGAACATACAAGAAAAAAATAAACTAGAACGCAAGATTAAAAAAAAAAAACACCGATAGAAGATATGCGTCCAACGATAAAACATATGTCCTGTTCTCGTCGTCCCATTAGAAGCACCTGACAGCCAACCAGTGGTGCCGTTCCGGCATTGCATGCGTTCAGTCGGGGTTGATCGTCTTTTATTATTAAAACTCCGTCCAGGTGAAAGTGTCCACTAATATTGATTTCAGGTCGTTAGGTTAAAGACAGTGATCGATATGATTTTATCAATTATCTGACATATTTATAGAGTCTTAATGTGTTCCGATGTAATATTGATATATGCATCTTAATTAGGGCGTAATGTCTAGCTATCTTTTTTACATATACACATATACGCACTCTACCCCCCCCACACACACAAATAATTATATATATATATATATATATATATATATATATATATATATATATATATATCTAATTGTCTGGTATGAGCAATTTTAAAGTCCATTGTTTAAATTGAAACTAACGATTCCGATGTTGTTCTGATCTTTTCTAAAGCACACGTACATAAGCGCGCGCACACACACACACACACATATATATATATATATATATATATATATATATATATATATATATAGTCATCCACATACGGTACTGTTTCGCTGTTTCACAGCTCATCAGTGCGGCTAGACAAGCAACTGCCTCAAGCCAGGATCGAAACCTGACCGCCTAAATGACAGTCAAGGCTTTTCACCATTGCTCTATACGACTGCTGCTGTGTGGGTAATGAATTTAACGATGTTTCGATTTTGGCATCGTCTTAAAGCCTCCGCTCGATTTAACTTACACAAAGAGCGTCGCTTGATACACTAATGGCAGTTTGTATATCACTTCCCGAAATGTTCAACCCAAGATAGTGAGCATATATATAATAGTTTGATTGCAGAAATTCCCCTCTGGACCAAAACTCAGTAGGTTTGCAACAGCATATGCCACATACACATTTATTATGTCTCGATTAATAACCAATATTATAAGTAACTTTAGAACGAGATTTTATGTACATTTACTTGTTATAATAAAATCCATTATATCCTAGTGGCAATATCATCACAATCTACCATCTTTAGGCAAGTACTTTTAATGTAAAATTCCCCTACGCCGCCAGTGAAGACTAGGAAGCAATATACCCATTATAACTATATTGTCCTGGCAATTTTCCAAACTGGAGCATACACGAATAGACATACAATTATCTTTCGATTTTCCGATTCGAAGATAATAATTTCTCATTTCTAACACGACGGCAATTCTCATTCGCTAAGAGCTGAAAAATCTGTTATCCAGGAGTATACACCTTATTGCAAAACTAACGCGTCAGTTGAGTATTAAACCAAATACAAAAACTATTAACCGCTCATTATCAGAAAATTAAGTACGAAATTCCTCACAGTGACCTACACCACTCTTACAAGAAAGAACACCTGCAAAATATATTGCATTTACGGATAACATTGTTATTTTTTTGGCTTTCGAATCTCCAAAACAAACCGACTTTGTACTTTTTTTCCCTCTGTTTTATAAGGGGGCGTTTCTTTTTTTTTTTATATATATACTTTTGAAAACATATTCCCGCCTATTACCATGCACACATTAACATAACGCAGACCGCCCTTACAAAAAAACTAAACAAAACAAAAAACAAAACAAAAAATACTAATACTTGGAATTAAGGTGACGATCCATTATTTTATGCAGGTGTTTCATTATAGACTAATTATAGACCCACTTTTCTTAAAAAATGAGGACTTTTCTGTTTTTGCGCGTCGGAATACTGAAACGAATATCAAGGTTAAATGAAATGCAAAAAATCATCTCACAGGATAAGGTATCTATTTTAAAAGCCTTTCTTAACATGGGGACGTTACGGCTGACTATTCTAAAAGTCGTTTTTAACATGAGGAGGTTTGGGTGTCTATTTCGAAAGCCGTTTTTAAGATGAGAATGTTGGGGGCTGGGCAAGAACAACAACACCCGTACCTTAAGTTTCTCTGACAGGGGCAATTCTTCCACCGGCCAACGCCGGTTAATGGGTCCTACTAGTATATATATATATATATATATATATATATATATATATATATATATATATATATATATATGTGTGTGTGTGGGGGGGGGTGTTTGGAGGTGTGTGTTGAGTGAAAAAAATGGTAGTAGGAAGGCAATCTCGAACCCTGAGCGCGAAGTAGGAAAAGAACGGGGGGAAAACGTGACGTCCACTGCCAAACTGCAAGTGATGTAGGTTTAAATTCAGGCTAAATAATCGAAAAGAGGGAATGACCTCCTAAAATATCGACGAAAAAAGCGACGCCTCCCTGCCCAGTTGAGGGTGAAGAAATTAATGTTTTTAGACAATTTTTCGGTATTTGTCGTCTAAAGGGTCGAGCTTCAAAACGAGACCGCAGAAGTCAATTTCTTTTTTTTTTTCAATTTGTTCCCAATTTTTATCCTTTGAGATTTATTGTTTAGGGCTAAAATCGAATTTAAAAAATTGATCCATGTCGAAGTAATCTACATCTACAATTTCAAGTGTTTAAACCCAAAATTGGCGGAGGTGTTTAGTAGATTTCCCAAGGTCAAATCGTTTAACTTTGATCCATTGTCAGCCAAATTTCTGTCCAAAAACCGATTAAAAAGATTTTTCCAAATCTCAATACTGCTTATGTCAAATCTCGAGTTCGTAGACGGAAAATTGACAGAATAGTTTGGTAGGGAAATGCACACACACACACACACACACACACACACACACACACACACACACACACACAAACAGACAATTTAACTTTTATAGATATACTAGCATTTCAGCCCGGCGTATCCCAGGTGTGACGAGGAGCATGTTGGGCAAAAAAAGTGGTAGTAGGAAGGCAGACTCGACCCCGTACCATGAAGGAGGAAGAAAACGGGGAAAACGTGACGTCTTTGCTGTTACGACCATCATCAAACCGGAAGTGACGTAGGTTTAAATTAGGGCTAGAAAATCGAAAAGAGGGGGTGACTTTCGAATATATCAGCGAAAAAAGCGACGCTCCCTGTAGAAAAGTGCCCAATTTAGGGTAAAGAAATAATGTTTTTACAATTTTCGGTATTGTCGTCTAAAGGGTCGAGCTTCAAAACGATACTGATCTCGTGAAAATACGTCGCCTATGTCGAAATGTTAAGGCAGACATACATACATACATTTATAGATTGGTAGCTCAAATTTTCGATTCAAACCGAATAAAAAGCTTGCTCTATCTCTGAATGCCCTTTATTTAAATTTTCAAATGTTTAGAACAGAAACTGTCTGAGTAATTTGGTAGAGACCGCAGAGGTAAAATCTTTTAGAACTTTGCCCCCTATTGTGACACGTATAAATTTATTGTTTTGGGCTCAAATCAAGTTGTTATATTAGATCCATGTCCAAGGAACCTATACCGAAAATCTCTAGTGTTTAGACCAAAAATCGGCGGGGGAGTTTTGTAGGGTTTTCAAAATTCAAATCGTTGTTACTTTGACTCCTTAACAGCAACATTTCTGGCCGAAAACCGAACACAAATATTTTCCCAACTCTCCGTAATCTGTATATCAAATTTCGAGGCTATAGACTGAAAATTGACAGAATTATTGCGCAGGGAAATGTAAACAGACACGCATACAGACACACACATACGCGTTCACTTTTATAATATATATATATATATATATATATATATATATATATATATATATATATATATATATATATATATACTTTCCTCCCAAATAAAACACATTGCTTACCTTCTCATATATTATCAGTCCGTGGATTAAAAATCTATATATATTTCGTAACGAACGTATATGTGACGAAAAGCCTTTTAGTTTCGACACCAACATTTAAGCATCTGTAAAGAAACATTAGAATTTAAGTAGCGGTTACAAAAAATATACAGTAATTCGAGAGAAAATGAGGTGAGAATATGTCACAAAGTACGTCTTCCACAAAACCGATGCACTTTAATAATAAAAATCTAATTTTCGAAAATGGACTCCGGTTTACTTTTTTTTTTTTAGATTTAGCAGAAATTAAGTTCGGAAAATTAGATTTGAATAATGATGTTTATTTTTTTCTATTTTGAAAATCACTAAGATAATAAATACAAAAAATATTCATATAAAAATTTCAAAAATAGCATCGCTTTAATGGAAAGTTGAATAGTTATTAGGAAAAAACGTGTCTTATTAAGAAATGTGTTTTATTTGTAACTAGTTTAATAAATTAAGTTTCCCTAAGCATACGATTGGCTAATGAGTCTAATTGAAAGATTTTTTTTTTAGAAATAAGAACTAGCGTTTTGATTGATGAATTTTTGTATTAATTTTCAAATTTTATCTCTTTTACACGAAAACTTAAGTACGAAATATCGGATCTATGGATTAAACACTTTTTTTAATACCCATTGTAAGCCCAATTTCTGTCCAAAAACGATTAAAAAGATTTTTCCAAATACTGCTTAAGTCAAATCTCGAGTCCGTAGACTGAAAATTGACAGAGTAGTTTGGTAAGGAAATGTATACACACACACAAACAGACAATTTAACTTTTATAGTTATACTAGCATTTCAGCCCGGCGTTGCCCGGGTGTGACGAGGTGCATGTTGGGCAAAAAAAATAGTAGTAGGAAGGCAGGCTCAACCCTGTACCATGAAGGAGGAAGAGAACGGGGAAAACGTGACGTCTTTGCTGTTACGACCATCATCAAACTGGAAGTGACGTAGCTTTAAATTAAGGCTAGAAAATCGAAAAGAGGGGGTGACTTTCGAATATATCAGCGAAAAAAGCGACGCTCCCTGTAGAAAAGTGCCCAATTTAGGGTAAAGAAATAATGTTTTAACAATTTTCGGTATTATCGTCTAAAGGGTCGAGCTTCAAAACGATACTGATCTCGTGAAAATATGTCGCCTATGTCGAAATGTAAAGGCAGACATACATACATACGTACATTTATAGATTGGTAGCTCAAATTTTCGATTCAAACCGAATAAAAAGCTTGCTCTATCTCTGAATGCCCTTTATTAAAATTTTCAAATGTTTAGAACAGAAACTGTCTGAGTAATTTGGTAGAGACCACAGAGGTAAAATCTTTTAGAACTTTGCCCCCTATTGTGACACGTATAAATTTATTGTTTTGGGCTCAAATCCAGTTATTATATTAGATCCATGTCCAAGGAACCTATATTTAAAATCTCAAGTGTTTAGACCAAAAATTGGCGGGGGAGTTTTGTAGGGTTCTCAAAATTCAAATCGTTGTTACTTTGACGCCTTTACAGCAATATTTCTGGCCGAAAACCGATCACAAATATTTTCCCAACTCTCCGTAATCTGTATATCAAATTTCGAGGCTATAGACTGAAAATTGACAGAATTATTGCGCAGGGAAATGTAAACAGACACGCATACAGACACACACATACGCGTTCACTTTTATAATATATATATATATATATATATATATATATATATATATATATATATACTTTCCTCCCAAATAAAACACATTGCTTACCTTCTCATATATTATCAGTTCGTGGATTAAACATCTATATATATTTCGTAACGAACGTATAGGTGACGAAAAGCCTTTTAGTTTCGACACCAACATTTAAGCATATGTAAAGAAACATTAGAATTTAAGTAGCAGTTACAAAAAATATACAGTAATTCGAGAGAAAATGAGGTGAGAATATGTCACAAAGTACGTCTTCCACAAAACCGATGCACTTTAATAATAAAAATCTAATTTTCGAAAATGGACTCCGGTTTACTTTTTTTTTTAGATTTAGCAGAAATTAAGTTCGGAAAATTAGATTTGAATAATTTTGTTTATTTTTTTTATATTTTGAAAATCACTAAGATAATAAATACAAAAAATATTCATATAAAAAATTCAAAATAGCATCGCTTTAATGGGAAGTTGAATAGTTATTAGGAAAAACGTGTCTTATTAAGAAATGTGTTTTATTTGTTATTAGTTTTATAAATTAAGTTTCCCTAAGCATACGATTGGCTAATGGGTCTAATTGAAAGATTTTTCTTTTAGACATAAGAACTAGCGTTTAGATTGATGAATTTTTATTTTAGTTTTATAATTTTATCTCTTTTAAACGAACACCTAAGTACGAAATATCGGATCTATGGATTAAACACTTTTTTTAATACAAACGTGGCGGCTTATATACTGAAAATATGCCAGTGTTTGCATGTACTGAACCATTGTGAAAATATCGCCTCATATACTACCATTGTGAAAATATCGCCTAATATACGTACTACTAAATGCCAGAGATAATATTGACACGCTTTAATTGGTTGTTTTAAAAACCTTTTATTATCGTTTCATGTTTCGAAAACGTGACAGTTGACGAAGCGAAGAGGGCGTTTAGTTATATAGCATTAGCAATGAACATCAAAGTTAGAGTTCGAAATATTAAATATGTCAGTTAAAAGAATGGACAATGTGAGTCTATAGATAATGGTTAAAATGCGTTAGATGTTTAACAATAAAAATTGGGAAACGTAACATACGCATTTCACTAGCAGTTACAATAAAATACACAATAATTAAAGGGAAAATAGGGTGGGAATATACTACAAAGCACGTCTTTCTCAAAACCGACATAATTAAATTTTTATTTCCATAATGGACCCTGTGTTTTATAAGAAGGGCTGTCCCCTTCTCATGTAAGTAAGAAGGCAGACTAGATAAGTTAAAATGATATTAGGAAAAGCCTAGAATCGAACTTAGTAGTAAAAGATAATGGATAAATTGAAATCCTATGAAGTCAGTTGCTTGTTAATTATTTTAGAAATAACTGGATATTTAAGATGTCAGTTAAGAGAATGGAAAATATGTGTCTCTAGATAATAATTAAAAATAATTTGTATATTGAACAATTAAAATTGGGAATTCCGTGTTTGCCAAAAGTGTGTTTCGACAGACATATGTAAAATCCACATGAAAATTTAGTCAACTTGGTTAACATTACACTTCTGACGTAATGAACAAAGGAGATTCTACATATATTGAAATAGGGTTCGAAGTAAGGAGCAGACAATCGGAAATAATCAGAGTCACAATCACAGCCAGAGAGATAGAGAGAGGGCCAAACAGTGAAGCTGATCTCTTTAGAGGCGCATGGTAGATAAGAGACCATGTACTTATACAAGTTTGAATACCTGACATCATCAATCGGCCGACTGATGAATAAAGAAACCATCAGTATTTTGAAACTGTTTGTCTTCGTGTCATCCTTACCCGTGAAAATTAAGTCACGTTGGTTAACATCACACTTCTGACGTCATAAACAAAGTAGAATCTCAATATATTGAAATGAGAGGGTTCGAAGTTAGAGAGGAAAGAAGATCACAATCACAATCACAGTCACAGTGATAGAATCAGTACGAGAAGAGAGTCGGGACTGACTTAGCGAAACTGATCCCCTTAGAGGCGAAGGGAGAGAAGAGTAAATCATGTAATCATACAAGTTTGAATTCCTGACATCATCAATCGGTATGAACCCCCGCTACACAACTCCTTTTATTAATGAATATTTTGATTTAACGGAGGTTATTTTTTTAATTCAATTTTAAAACCTATGTTTAATTTTTATATTCTGGACATTACAAAGATAATAAAATATTTACATAAAAATTTACCAAATCGCAAATTTTTACGGGAACTAGAAATAGTTATTTACGAAAATATAACGTGTTTTATAAATTTTTTTTTATATTTTATTAGTTTTCTAAATTAAGTTTCCAAGAACATTAGATTGGCTAATGGACTTAATTGAATTTTGAAGCTTTATTTTAATTGGTAATGTTTTAGAAACACGATCTAGCGTTTTGATTTATAACTCTTTAGTTTTATTTGTAAAACTTATTTTCAACTACAACTTTAACATCGGATATATAGAATTACACATTTTCGTAATTTAAAACGTGGCGGCTTTCACACATGAAGAAGGTCGGAGTTTAGCTTTATGGAAACGTTATGAAAAAGCAACTAATATAAGCACAGTAGTCTGA
The DNA here is from genome assembly GCF_053919585.1 of Euprymna scolopes. Taxonomy (NCBI): domain Eukaryota; kingdom Metazoa; phylum Mollusca; class Cephalopoda; order Sepiida; family Sepiolidae; genus Euprymna; species Euprymna scolopes. Next base: position 127,093,898 of record NC_136497.1, on the reverse strand, counting down.
ATAATACAAATATTATGAGCAGGATTTCGTAGTTTGTTTGAAATACACTCTACTAAATATCTTTGGAATCGATTATTCTAAGAACGTGGATATTAATGACTTATCTAAAAACGAATATAACGCTAGAATATTTTTCCAAAGAAGAACAATTAAGACTTAATTAAATTTAGATATTTTATAACCGTCGACACGAGTAAACATAATATTATTTGTCAATAATCATGAAGATAATCGTCGCAAGAACGCATAGCATAATGCAATAAATACTGATATTCACTGCTTAATTGTTTAAATATATGGCATACCTAGTGTATATTATTGTTTAATGTCTTATAAAATATTAGTTGAGCACTGTAAAACTCTGACCAGCATGTCAGGATAGGATATCGGAACAAAAGCTTTTTTTCATAAATAAGTACTGAGTGTCCACAATGTTTAATATAATAAGTGATATATCGATAAAAATGTTAGAGTTTAAGAAGGGAATGGAGGAAACCGAGTTTTGAAGTAATATGACGTATGTAAAATTTAGAAAAAAAAAAACAAACGAAAAATCTTGTTTATTTTTGTGTCTTCATATATCTAGATTTTTTTTCTAAAAAACAATCAAAAATACAAAACAGTAACAAGTGGCTTTCTGTTTAGCATAATAAGGCTGGTAGAAGTCTTTAATATCTCCAAAGTATCCTATTTTTATAAAAAGAAAGAACACTTAGAAACTGTCGTAAAAATCGGAAATACCGTAAAATCCGACCGGAACATTGATAAGTTCAGTTGTCAAGCAGACAATAGAAAAGAATTTTAAAAACAAATGAATTTATGCAGGTATGTAGAAGAGTATTGATTTGGTAACATCCATCTGTTGCGTATTTGTTTATCATTTCTTTATTTTTTTCTGTTAATTACAACAATAAATGCCCTAATCATTCTTCTTTTTGGTGTACGTGTATAAATATAATTTCCTTTTTAATTAAGAACATCTTCAGAATGTTCTCTTAATGTATCTTATCCAAGATTTTGATAAACTCGTTGGAGATTTTCATCTATATTTTTCACTTGTGTCCAAAGAGAAGATCCACAAAACTTTAATTATTTCAGTAGAGGCCAATGCCCTATACTTCTAACGTACAGCTGGCGCCAACGAAATTTGACACTCCCGTTCAGAGCAATTAAAACCTTTTGATAATCAAGTGAAGTCCTTAAGATGGGGACGTATATACATTGAGCGACAAGATGCGAAAAATTTATACATGGGCTAAGGGAGTTATCTTTCCATTCATGACCAATAAATTAAATTAATTCAAATCTATAAATCCATGTTAAATCTGTAAATGAGATTTATAACCCATTCTGTGACGCTTCTCAGTCATATGTTGTAAATGAAAAACTTCTAAACTTGCTTGTTTAATTTTTTTATTGGCAAAAAAATAAAGAATAAAAAAGAATATAAAATTAGGCTAATATTTTTCTGATTCCGATACTCCAGAAAAATTCGATTTTTCAAATTCCCGATTCTGCTTAATTTTCCCAATACTAATATATATATATATATATATATATATATATATATATATATATATATATATATATATATATTTAAATACGGGAGTAGTCACCAACAATGTGGGTGTGTATATGTGTATGTGTATGTGTATGCGTGTGCATGCTAGTGTACCTTGCATTTCATGTTTTTGTGTGATGGTATTAGGTTCTGTTCAGTTCAGGAGTGAATCTGGTGATGAAGTTTTTTTCCTGTGTAAGTAAATAAAAATAATTGTCTGCACACGCATACACATGCACATATACACACCCACACATAAATCAGAACCGACACATTAAAACAAACACACGTGCGCGCATACAACCACACAGACATAACACCCCTATCTCTAATACAACACAATGAACAATACCAACCCTACTTAACCTCGAAACCAACAACACTAGGAGACACCTAGAACCATAGTATAATATCTGTTCCAACACGTCGCTCCCTCCTCAGTCAGGGGAGGAGAACCCCCTCATGACTGAAACGACTATCATCCCTTCTATCATACCCCTCCCATACCTACAGCCCCTTCATTGCCCCCCCTCTTGGGGAAAAATCTTCCCCACACCAGGAACCGATCCTGGGTCTGGCCATACCCACATGGGGAGACAAATAAATAGAAACATTAAAAAATCCCCTATTTTAAATACACCCCTCTTTCTAAACAAACATAATATAAGACTAAAACGAAAAATCACAATACTAAAATCCAAGAATCCAAAAAATAAATATCAAAATAGAATGAAAGCACCCCTACCCTTACTTCAGAAGAGCCAGTCCCCCTCCCCACACATACACATTAGTAACGACCTCGGACCACGGCCGCCTTCCTTAGGAAACAAATAACCCCAAAATACTATAAAACAATATACACATTCCCAAACCAATAAAAGCAAACACACACACGCACACACACGCGCACACACAGACATAAACACACACGCACACACACACACACACACACACACGCACACACACATACACACACCCTACCCCACCCTAAAGGAAAAGAAAAACAACATTATCAGAAAGATATAACGACTACAGCGAGGTCAACGCCTCCCTGGACAAACCAAATAAAAAAGCAATAAAAATTCAGCATACCAATGTATAATAAACACTTACAAGCCTCCACCCCTTGGAAAAACTTCAAACTAACCACGAAAATCGCCATTTTTACACATTTGAAAATAATTTCTGACGAGGACGCATCACAGACCGTCTGAAACGCGAGTAAACGATTTCAATGACTTAAAAACATTATTACAATGATCTAAACATAATTCTCAATGAAAAATCAAGACACGGAATAATAAAATAATGTTAAAAAATACACATTGTTGGTGACTACTCCCTTATTTAAATATACATCTTTCTTTCGTTGGAATTTATTAACCCATTTTATATATATATATATATATATATATATATATATATATATATATATGTGTGTGTGTGTGTGTGTGTGTATGTGTGTGTGTGTGTCATCGACACACTGTTTCGTTGTAACTCAACTCACAAGTTCGGCTTAACATACACCTTTACTCAGCCGGGGATCGAACCTACAACTGTCGCGATGAGAGTCGACGGCTCTAGCCATGGGACCATGAATCAGTGCCGTAAATATTATTCCTCGAGTGTGTGTAGAATCCACAACCAGCCGTCGCAACGGTGCTCAAACAATAAATTAGTAACAGGTTTCGCTTAATTGCTTAAATATGTGTCTGGTGAAAATATATTTACAAAGAGCTCAATCCCAAGAGGAGGGCCCTTTAACAGTCAACCACATACAGTGCTGTTTCGTTGTATCACAACTCATTAGTGCGGCTAGCCATACACCTATATGTATATATATATATATATAGTAGAAATGGTAATTAATAAAAACCTGCAGAAAGTGCTCAATACTGTAGTAGAGCAAATGTGCGTTTTATTTTTATTACGTTATTTTTTCTGTTCAGTTACATTTTTTTTCAGCTACACGACCGTTTTTTGGCCGCTATGTAGCCTCCTCAGACTTTACAGAAAAGTTCGTTTATTATGAATGAAGGAATGAATGATGTCAGGTGAGGGGCGCAAGAAAAGCGGAAAGAGAAAAGGAGGAAGGTGGGAGGAGGGGTGCTTAGTCGGTCAGTAATGCTTTAGTCTTTGAGTTCAAGAACGTTAGGTGGTTGTGGGTCATGTAGCTGAAACAAAAATGTAACTGAACAGAAAACAAAATTGTAATCGCTCGTATACACTGTGTCCTTTGTCAGTATACTTTAACAAGTATGAAGATTCGAATTTAAAATGATTGTAATTATCAATGAGCAGTGAATATTCGAACAAGTGTGCATTTAAAGCAAACTAGTAAAAAGGAAAACTAAATGACGTGACTTGTGAATTGAGGAGTATATATTGTGTAAGCTATGTACTCGATGCATTTCTGTTTTCCTGCATCGCCGACTTCCGTTCTTGAAAGGCACGATACCGTGACTAGTTTCTGTTTCCTCGCTATAACGGTCACCTTTTTCAACATATATATCCAGTAATAATTTTAATAATAGTAATAATAATTTTTACAATCCAGTAATACTTTTAAGGAGCAGAAACATCCGTACCCATATTTAACAATCATTTAATAAACGTAGATGAAATAAAATTTACAAATGTATATCATATCCTTATTATAATTATTACGCTTAGTTGGTTGGTTGTTTTTGTTTTACGGCATATCAACCCTTTTTAGGTTATTTAATGCCGAACCCAAAGATTTTGAAGAAAACTTTTTTTTAATAGAATATATTTGTATTTTTCACGTCGGTTCCTATTAACCCATAGTTGGGACCCTAACTAGTACTAACAATACGACCTGGGAGCAATGGTAATTAAAGGGTGGCTCCACACTCCCAAAAGCCCACAAGTTGGGACCTCACCACTGGATATAGTTTAAGGTCATATCCAGGACCCCCATTGAGGGACTTTTACCCTCTGCAGGAGGGGGGCAGTCGGCGTATTCTAATGCCCCATCGACAGGCCCGATTTTCAGCTTGAGAAGTTAAAACAATATCAGATAATCATTTGAGGAATGCCCTTTAAAATCAGGAGTACAAATATTTCAGCTAGTTGAATTATCCGTATCATTTGGGTTCATCGGAATACTGTTTTATCTTGAGTATCATATTCCCAAGGTTTCGGTAGATGTAACCTCCGACCTTCTTCAGCTGTATCTTTTCGAACTCGGGAGTGATTCTGTCAAACTCGGGAACCTGGAGGGAATTTCGAACGAAACCCTTGCGCAACGACCTGTGGCGCAGTTGTTAGAGTTGTTAGAAAAATCAGTTTAAAAGTGATATTTTTCTGAAGGTTTAATTCTCATTGTGGGAGACCGAAAAATATAATAGCGAACTACATAGGACCTCTGTCCAGTCATGGCCGACGGTACAAGCGCTCGCGCCCCTCGTGAGATACATAAAGGGTTTTGTTCGAAATTCCGTCCAAATTCCCGTTCGACAGAAACATTACCGAGTACGACAGAAATATTTACGAGTTCGACAAGATACACCTAAAAGAAGGGCAAAGGTTACACTGACCGAAAAATTGTTAACATAACTCCAGGTAAGAGCAGTAGTCCAAGGAATCAAAATGGTACGTATACCCAATCCTCATCTCAAAAATTCAGAAACGTAGCTGAATTATATTGTAAGATACCGTGAAAAGATGTAAACACGTCGAAGTCATTAGGGGATGATAATAATTACGCAACAGAGCATTGTAAAATTAGAACCTTCGTAGTCGCAAGGTTTATATTTTACCAACAATTTATTTTCCATGATGCTCGTCACATAACTGAATAATAAAATATAAACTCGTTTTGTGAAAATAGAAAGACAAACAATGACGCCTTCAAGTAAAATGTCGCGCTTTGTTATCCAGTAAATACACACGAGGTTCATTAATATTAAATTAAAAATAATTTAACAGAAAACCTGAGAAACCAATTTAAAATTTAATTTTCTCTTTAGGAATGTCTCATCTTTGGCGTTTGGCTATGACTTAGCGTAGTTGTTGCCATCACGGTCTTGAGGTTAAATGATTTCCTATTTTCCGTTTAATTTACGTTACATATGTAAAATTCTGGAATCCATTTATACATAAATTTATGAAGTAGGAATAAATTTACATCAAGAAATATTTGCTTGTTATTTTACGACATATCAATCATTTTTTAAATTTTTTAATCCCGCCTGAATCGCTGGAAAAATAGTTGGATCATTCTACCGCTCCAGTAGATATGTTACTGACGATGAAATTCTCTACCTGTATAATAGCCAACTACGTTCTAGGATGGCGTAGTGTTATCATATCTGGGCAGGAGCCGCTAGGCGAAACCTATACTGATTTTATAGATTTCAAAACTGACTTCGTAATTTAATAGTTGATGCCTCTTTCTCTACCCTTCAACCTCGTTCCCACAGAAGAGACGTTGCTAACATGTTCCTTCTCTATCGTTATTTTCATGGAAGTGCTCATCTTGGCCGAAAACCGATTACAAAGATTTTTCCAAATCTCAGTACCCTGTATATCAAATTTCGAGTCTGTAGACAGAAAATTGGCAGAGTATTTGCGTAGGGAAATGTACAGACACAGACACGTACACACAGAGACAAGTTCACTTTTATATATATACTAGCAGTTTTTCATGGAAGTGCTCATCTTACCAAACTTTCACGAAGAACATTCGTCTAACTGAAAGCACTATCATTAATTTCCCCAACCCTTAATATTTGTCTAAACATAAAAGTAGATTCCATGAACAAAGTTTCTTTCTTAGAATTGCTTGTCTTTGAAACTCTGTTCTGTTTACCTACTTTTCGGCTGACTATAATATGGTTGTCTTCAAGTCCAATGTAAACAAGTTCATGGTGAGTCGGGCCCCATAAGTAATCCAATTTACCAAATTTCCACCACTAACAATTGCTGCGATATTGCCCTATTGACTACTATACACTCATTAATTTTTATTCTCGAGTGGCTTCTGGGTTATGACAAGTGGTGAATCCTTTGTGAAAAAAAAACAATGGTTTTCATAAATGTTTTTATGTTTGGAGTTCTTCTAATATTTATTCATGCCATTTGATTGTTTTATTAATCACGTATCAACCATTTTCTGATTATTTACTGCAAAATACAGTCATTTGATGTAAACGTATTTTTATCATTGGAGTTCTTGATATCGGCAAATATATATTTACGCTGTTTGCTATGTTGCCTTCGTTTCAGCGCATATCAAATCTTTTCAAATTATTTACAGTCGAATCTCTTAATTTTGTAAGTATTCGTGGTATGCGTTCTTTCATATCTTCATATTTCTTTTATTTTGGGGATAGGTGACTCTCAGAGAAAGGCTGAGAAAATTAACAACGTCTTCTACTAGTGAAGGACAGAAGGACAAGATATTAATTAATAATACGTAAAAATTATTTTCCAACTAGAAATTTTCAAGGACAGAAATACAAGCAAATTTTGAAATTCCGTAATCAGACAGGTATATCGTCTGTAAAATATCTCAACTTGCATTCAATTCAAATAAGCGCCATGTTTATTTTTATTGTGGTTAACTTGTATTGCAATAATTTTTTATTGTTCTTAACGTCGAGTTGATTTTTTTTATTGTTTCGAGATTGCCGACAGAAATGCAAACTTACCCAAGTTTCCGACACTGTTGCGTCAACTAAATACTAATTCAGATCTATAAAACACTACATGCATTAACCGTTAATCCAAGCAGTACAACATTTATGCGGGGGGTGTTTCAAGAGCCGATCCTTACGCTACTATGGTTCCTAATATTCCTCAATGACCTCCCCGATAATATTGTGTCCGAGATGGGTATATTTGCTATTGATACAACGCTCTATAACATGAATCGGGGAAGAACGGATGTACACAAATCTAAGACAATGGCTTAATCCCTAGAAAATGACCTCTACACCGTAGTGGAATGGGGCAGTAAATTGATGATAACATTTAATGCTTTTAAAACGAAGCTGCTCTCCTTTAAAAATTATAAAAAGCCTCTCCAATTACTGTTATCCGTGACAAATAACTCCCTTCCAGGAAATTCTTCCTTCGAACTCCTCGGCTAAACATTCACAAGAAATATTCACTGGAACAAAGACATTGAGAACATTGTGAAGGCTACTGCAAGGAAGGTAGGCTTTCTTTATCGAGCTAAAAGACCACTATTACCTGAGAGTATCCTGCTCCTCTACACTATTCTCCAATGCGTGTAATATTTTGCCACATCTGGGCTGATACATCTACCACTAGTCTCTCTCTCTCCCTTTTTCTCTCTCTCTATCCCTCTCTCTCTCTCTCTCTCTCTCTCGGATAGGGCCAAAAAGATCTTCATTCTAATAGGTTCAACTTTGTTAGCTACGCTTCAACGCCTGCCCCGTTGCCGGAATGTTGTATCCCTGTGCCTGTTTTCATATACTTTAATAATATTTGTGTAATATACTTATCGACGTACATATCCCCGACAATCCCGCTTAGCGGCAAAATCACACCCCTTCAGTGTTGAGATTCCTAAAGGCCAGAAAGAATTATATTCTCACAGATTCGCCCCTAGAACAGCTAGACTTTGGAATTATCTTCCTGCTACCTGCTTCCCTACCTGCACTGGTACATAGAAGTTTAAACGTAACGTAAACTAACGTCTTTATATTTCATAGGCATGGTCCCAATTAGGATCCCTTTTCGTCTAAGTGGCATTATGCCTTGTTTTTGGTAAAAGTAAGTAAAAAAAAAACAACAACAAAAAACGTAGCAGACAAGCAGTCAGAACGTATAGGAGTATCTTTACATTGCAATAGTTTTAGTGCTGCGTCAATTACTAGCATTTCAGCTCGGCGTTGCCCGGGTATTTGGAGGTGTATGTTGAAAAAAAGAAAAAAAGGTCAATTTTTTAAAGATTTGATTCCTATTATGATCCCTTAACATTTGTTTTGAGCTCAAATCTAGTCATTAAGTTAGATTCATGTCCAAGGAACTTATATCTAGAATTTTCAGTGTCTAGACACAAAATTGGCGGAGGAGTGTGGTAGAGTTTCAAAGGTCAAATCCTTGAACTTTGACCCCTTAACAGCCAAATTTCTGGCCGAAAGCAGATTAAAAAGATTTCCCAAATCTCAGTAACCTGTATATCAAATTTCGAGTCTGTAGACAAAAAATTGCAGAGTTATTGCGTAGTGAAATGCAAACACACAGATACACACACAGACACGTTCACTTATAGTAATTGTTTGTATTTTCTTAGGTTTTTTATACCTAGTGACATATGGCCGAGCGGTCCTAGAAGTTGTATCAAAGTTTACAGTTACCCAAACGTGCTGAGTTCAAACCTGAACGAAGGCAGTGAAAAGTAACATTCACAACAGAGAATCAGCAACTATGTCCCAGAGCCTAGCTGGAGTCCGAACACGGTACCCCCGTAATAATAATAAACTCCTAACAAACGGTCCCCCAGTTCGATACAAAACACCTGATGAAGGCTGGAGGGCAAAACGGCCGAAACGTTGCGACTATAATAATAATATGAGGAAGTCAGTCCGACAATCTCAATAAACGTTCACTTATATATATATATATATATATATATATATAGAGAGAGAGAGAGAGAGAGAGAGAGAGAGAGATTCATGAAAACAATACTTTGGTACGACGTAGAAACATACACGACTAATTCTTTAAGAAAAAGAAATTACAAAGACAATAAGAAAAATAGAAATAATAAAAATTAATAACTTTCACGCGTGAAAATATAAAAAAAAAAGAGGCAGTGAAAAATTCTATATTTTTTATGTAATAGAATAAATTAAAAAATTAAATTCAATGTTTAAAATTATATTAGAGTTGGGGGTAGATTTTTAATATATCGAGTTCTCTAAAACCTGCAGCTGTTCATTTCACTGGGTTGCAACTAAAAATAAAGTGCTTGAACATAGTTGAGGGCTCCGTTTTCCATGGAAATATTGATAGACTAGAGGAAAATACATTTGGATGAATTTCTTTGCAATCATAAGAAAAAAAAACGTTTCTATTGATAATTTTTCTATTTCTTACACCTTTGTGTATGGCATCAGGTTTTGCATCTACCGACCTTGTCGTGCGTCTTTTGAAGGCAGGTGACCACATTGTTCGCATGAACTATTTGGATTCATCAGCACTTTTATTCTTACAGTAAAGATATATAAAGCTGTCTTGCTAAAAAGTATGTACTCCTTTCAGTTAAAATAAACGATTTTAATTAAAACTTATTTTTGTCGATTTTTATATTTAGCCCAATCGATATTTAATTTTCGAAAAGACAGTATTAATATGCGAAAACAAAACCTTCCCTCAGTCTTGAAATACTATGGATATTCACTGTAACGGTGCACCCGCATGGAATTATTGTGGCAAAGGTTGAGCAATCTCTAATCAAATATCTGCTGAGTTTGCATTCTTAAATAACGGTAAGTGGGGAATTCAAGACGACTTGAAATAGTGTTGAGATAATATTTTGGTTAAAAATGCATAGGTTTAGTCATCATAACAATGTGCTTTGTACTATTGGAATATAAAGGTGTCATTACAATTGGAATACCCCTTCGTAGTAAATCATAAACAAAGAAAGTATAATACGAAAATGCTTTAATTACAGTAAAAAAAAAACGCACTAAATTATTAAAAAAGAGAGAAAATTAACGGAAATAGAAAAAAATAGACGGAGTCATTAAAATAACGAAATAGAAAAGAAACACGCGGGAAAAGAAAAAAATTATTATCAAAAGGGAATGAAAATGGAGTAAGACAAAAATGTAAGGAAGCAGTCAGATAGAAACGCCAAGTCAAAACCTTGACCTCCGCTGAAGAGCTTGGATAAAGAGAAGCTAACAAGAGGTTAATCAAAGCATTCGACTCTTCCTTTAGGACGGAGTATGGGAGTCAAACATCTTGAACGTTCTATTTGATCCTCCTCATAAGAAACGATAGTTTACACTATTTCCCCGGCCGTATACATTACACGAACGACTAAAGGATATTTTTTAGATAAGAGAGAACGAAGGTTTTGATTTCTGAAATGAAGTAAGACTCACGTCTTGACTGGTAATAGTGCTACTTTCTGAGATAGAGTGTTTGTGGGAGGAATGGGCTTCATTATTTGCCTGCTCTTATCACAGCGTCCGAACAACGGCTCAAATACGCAGCGAAGTGCAATGATAAGTTTCTCTTTCCAATAAATCTATAAAATCGAAATAGCGTTTATCAAATTGATTGCTTTTCTTATCAATTGTGTTGCATAGTGATCTTGGTTTTCAAGAATCGATCTTCATTTCGCTCTTCTTCTCTCTCTCCGTATATATATATATATATATATATATATATATATATATATATATATATATATATATATATAATCATCCACATACAGTACTGTTTCGCTGTTTCACAGATCATAAGTGCGGCTAGATAGGCAACTACTTCAAGCCGGAATCGATATATATATATATATATATATATATATATATATATATATATATATATATATATATATATATAAGGTACTTTGCTGTCTGACTGTATGTCTGCCTGTCTCCATATGTTCAAATTCTATCTCCTCCGAAACTAAATCTCACAGAACAGGGCGAGGGTCCTCAAATGATTGGATTTTTTATGGATCGTTTTTTTTATGGATCTTTAGCCGGTTCAAATAGATTATAAGGGGTCAAAAGAAGATCAAAATTGAAAAAAAAAGTCGTTATACATTTTGTATAAATTTTTTTAGTTTATTTTTTAGCAGCACAAATGCGTGTCACATTGGTAAAGTGGTCGTAGAGAACTACTTTATATATATATATATATATATATATATGATTGCAACGTCTTGTCAGACGAGTGCCACTCCCTCAGACATTTAAAATCCATGAGCCCAAATGCCTGAGGGAGTATCTATACAAAGATGATGTTACAGAGTCTTAGCTTTGTACGACAGCTAAGTCTCTCTCTCGGTTCAAAATGTTGAGATCCAGCAACAAGCAAGAGCAAGATAGCCAGCAACAAATTAAACTGCAGACCAGCTTAATGCGGGTAATGGTCTCCCGCTTTATGTTTTTTTAAATCAGAGATTTGCTTCTCCTAGAAAGGTTGCCTTCACCACGGCTTACGGGAGCCCTCTCCATCCCAATACACATATACACACACACACACACAAATATACACGATGCTAGTTGGCCGTTGACCCAGAAAAAGAGTTCATTCGCCCTTTGGAAGGTCTTTTTTTTAATCCTTCAGGGAGTCTAGCCGCCCTCCTCACCAAACAAGTCTGGTGGGGGAACCAGTTTAGTCGCCGGTGACCCGACCATGAGGCAGGTAGTACTGGGTTACATGGTACCAGTAGCATATTACATGGTACCAGTAGCATATGACATGACCTATATATATATATATATATATATATATATATATATATATATATATATATATATATATATACTGTATATATATTATTTAATTGGGATTCATTATTGAGATGGGTATTATTTATATTAATTTATTTATTGCGGACTATTATTCTCATCTTTATTGGTTATTGTTACCCCCTGATGAAGGCCAGAGGAATAGTGGGCCAAAACGGCGTGAAAATCACAACTGATAAAGATGGAATAATAGTCTGAAATAAATAAATTAATATAAATAATACTCATCTCAATAATGAATTCCAATTAAAATAATATGTATACCATTCGGTACGGACCAGATCATGGCAGATCAGATAAAAATAAAAACGTGGATTTATAAGATCAAAAAATCCAACCTTGATCGCCCTTCGGGGTCCCGTGGCGTAGTAGCTAGGGACCTTGAATCTCTACGGTTCCAGATGAGCATTGCCTCAAGATAGCGGTGTCTATCCTACCCAAAGCCGGCCAAAGGCTTACTTAGCCAAAACGTGATGAGGCGACAAGAACTATGGATGGCAGTGATTGTTGAGAATGCAGTTAGGAGATTCGAAGTTCCTATCCGTCGCGGTTACCACCTGCCGAAGGCCAGAGGAATAGTTGGCCGAAAGTTAACATGTCTGTGTGTGTCTGTGTGTGTGTCTGTCTGTCTGTGTACGTTTCGCTACAGAATAATAAATATGTCAATTTTCAGTCTACAGACGCGAAATTTAATATACAGGGTACTGAGATTAGGGAAAATCTTTGTAATCGGTTTTCGCCAGGAATTTTACTGCTAAGGGGTCAAAGTTCAATGATTTGACCTTTGAGAACTCTATCAAACCGCTCCGCAATTTTTGGGTCTAAAAACTTGACATTTTAGATACAGGTTACTTGGACAGGGATCTAACTTAATATGTTATTTGAGTCTAAAACTTATAAAGAGGTCATAAAAGTGTCAGAATTAAAAAAAAAAATGATCGTTTTTTTTCTTTTGCTTTGCATACACCTCCTAACACCCGGGCAACACCGGGCTAACATTCTAGTACACACATATATATATATATACTACACAGTCACGAGCATGTTTCTTTTAACAGCACACTACTGCCTATGTAAAGACAAATTAAATGTATTCCTTTCTAAATTCCGGTATTGAACACTCTTGTGTTAATCTCGTTATATTTCACTGTTTACCTTACCTTTGGAAAATATCTCTCTCATATATATATATATATATATATATATATATATATATATATATATATATATATACATATATATATATATATATATATATATAAGTGAATGTGTCTGTCTGTCTGTTTGTGTACATTTCCTTACACAATATCTCTGTCAATTTTCAGTCAACAGACTCAAATGTTGATATACAGCGTACTGAGCTCTGGGAAAATCTTTGTAATCTCTTTTCGGACAGAAATTTGGCTGTTAAGGGGTCAAAGAAAACGATTTGACCTTTTAGAACTCTTTCAAACTTCTCCGTCAATTTTGGGTCTAAACACTTGACCTTTTATATATAGGTTCCTTGGACATGCATCTAACGTAATAACTTGATTTGAGCACAAACCGCTAAATGTTAAGGGATCATAATAGTGGTCGAATTGAAAAAAAATTGACCTCTACGGTCTCTATAAAATTACTCAGAAAATTTATGGTCTAAAAATTTAAATTTGACATAAAGGGTATTAAGAGATAGGGCTAGCTTTTTCATTGGTTTGGGTTGAAAATTTGAGCTACTAATCTATAAATGTATGTATGTATGTATGTATGCATGTCTGCCTAAAACTTTCGACAGAGAGGACGGTTTTTTACAAGATCAATATAGTTTTTTAAGTTTGACCTCTCAGACGATAAATATCGAAAAATTGACTAAAACATTCATTTCTTCACCTCAACTGGCCACTTTCCTACAGGGAAGGGTCGCTTTTTTCGCCGATATTTTCGAAAGTTATCCTCTTTTTTCGATTGTCTAGCCTTAATTTAAACCTGCGTCACTTCCGGTTTGGCGGTGGTCGTAACAGCAAAGACGTCAGGTTTTTTCCCGTTCTTTCCCTCTTCGTGGTACGGGTTCGAGTCTGCTTTCCTAATATCACTTTTTTTGCTCAACATACACCTCCAAACACCGGGCAACGCCAGGCTCAAATGCTAGTATATATATATATATATATAAATATATATATATATATATATATATATATATATATATATACAGTGTATCACAAAAGTGAGTACACCCCTCACATTTCCTACAAATTTTTGAGTATATCTCTTCATGGGACAACTCTGAAAAAATGATTTTTGACACAATGAACAGTAGTCTGTATGCAACATATATAACAAAGTTAATTTAGTTTTCCCTCATAATAACTCCAAACATAGCCATTAAAAGCTAAATCTCTGGCAACAAAAGTGAGTACATCGCTTACAATAAAGTTGTCAATGTTAACATACAACATGTCAATTCTCAATATTTTGTGTGGCCACCATCATTATCCAAGACTGCCTTTTCTCTCCTAGCATGGCTTCACATGTAACCACTAGAATTCTCTTCTACTCTTCAATTACGACGTCGCAGAGCTAGCGGTTATTTGAGACTTTGCACACCTCAACCATCTGCTTGAGGATGCCCCATAGATGTTCTAAAGGGTTCAAGTCTGAAGACATGCTTGGTCAGTCCATCACCTTTAGTCGGAACCTCCCCACTAAAGCAGTGGTTGTCTTGGATGTGTGTTTTGGGCCATTGTCGTGCTGAAACTCTGCTCTGAGACCCAGTTGCTGGAGGGAGGGGATCATGCTCTGCTGCATTATTTGATAGTAATTGTTGGAATTCATATTTTCCGCAATGAAATGTAACTCTCCAATACCTGGAGTACTGATTTAGCCCTAGTGCATAACATTCGCTCGACCATGCTTGACTGTAAACATGGCAGACTATTTTTGTACTCCTAACCTGGTCGCCGTCACACCTGCTTAAGTTCATCAGAAAAAAAACAATGTTTGTTCGTCTCCTCAGACCAGACGATATTGTTCAAGAGGACACACGCTTTCGGCAAACTGTTTGCAGACTTTATTGTGTATTGCCTTCAGAAGAGGTTTCCTTCTGGAGTTACAACCATGCACACCAATTTGATGTAACAGGTTGATATGGTCTGAACACTAACAGGTTGATACCCAACCTTATGTTAACAGCACTACTATGCTGACTTTTCAAAGAAAGAATTTAGATGTGACGCTCAGTACGTGCGCTCAGCTTCCTTGGACGACGTACCCTAGGCCTGCTATTTTAAAAAGCTGGATTATCTTAGCCACTGTGCTGTAGCTCAGTTTCAAGGTGTTAACAAATTATTGTAGCCTTGGCCATCCTCATGTAGCGGAACAATACGTTTTTTTAAGATACTAAGAGAGTTCCCTGCGATGGTGTGCCAAGTTGGAAATTTCAGTGACTGGTAAGAGAGAGTGTGAGAGCTGCACTAGCAGTATCAGAATTTTGGGGACATTCGCAGGCGAAGTCGCCATTTTGAATATACACCTATCTTTCTATCAGATTTTAATAATAGTAAAACGTAATTTAAACCCGTAAATTTTATTTCAATAAAACGAGCAAAGACCAAATTTTAATATCATAAAAGCTTTAATAGAGAAATAAACAATTTTAGTTATTTTTCCGTCGATTTCTTCACTTAACATTCGAACAATAACATTACTTGAATCGTACGATAATTATTTTAACGGCAAAATAAAGAACATACCTGGTTAATGAGTAAGATATGCTTTCTTTTAATCTTCCTGTATGAGAATTTATTCATATTTATGTATTATAATCCATGTATTTTTAAATGGAAGGATTTTTCCAACACACGGCGACGACGGCGTGTCTTTAAAGCAAGTTGTAACGACACCGGAAGTGAAAAATTATCTCTTACTATGTACGGAGGCCTATAAGTGTAAAAAAACCCACTAATTCAGAAACCTTAATAATCTCGATATTGGATTATATTCCTTCAAATTTTCCACTTTTAAAGGTTTTCGGAGAAGCTGAAAACATAAATAACCATTTATATATACGGCAAATGAAACTAGTAGTTTCCAAGATAAAAATTTTTACAAATGGTCACAAAGTGGGGGTCACTTTTCTATAATGATGTGACGTCAAATGGGTACCCACTTTATGGCCACATTGCAATGAACAGATTGACGGTAGCAGTACGTTTTTGCCTGACTTAAGGGAGATAACTTGTCCGGTTTTTTTTTATTTTTGTGCCTTGACGTTATCGTAGACAAAATCTGATAGTTTTCATTTTTTCATTAACACGAATTACGATATGACGCAGATGTGCAATGGTATTTTTCTTTTTTTAATATCTTAAAGAAATACCTGAATATTTTTTTTATTATACTATAAATCTGCATTATCCGAATTCGTCTTTTTTTTATATATCGAAAAAAAGGAAACCAGGAATTAAATATAATTATATAAACTGATCGACTATTAATTACTGGAACATTCTAAACAAAAATTAAGCTTCCACGTAAAAAAAACAAAACAAAAAAAAACACGTGGTTATCGAAAAAAGAAGGATTTAAATTTTGGACTTTACCGGTAAATTACCAGATAAGTGATATTTTTTGTTGTTTTAAATTTGAGTATTTTATTTATTCATGTTTTATCTTCAATTTGTGATATATAAAACGTTTCAAGCAAAATTAATTATTAAATTTCTCATAGACATTCCAAAATGGGGGGGTGAATTTATAAAACAACGTTTGTCTAAAATATTATATTTAGTTTATCGGAAAGAGCATAAAATTTTACATTCACCCTGAAAAAAACGTAACAATTGAACGAATAGGAAAATTTGGATAGATTTTTAAAGTTTAAAAATTGAAAAATATTCATCTCATAAAAATCAATTGATTTCACTACGTAACAAAATGGCTTCCCAGAACGCACGCACGCACTTTGTAAACAATGTTTTTTAAACAATGAAAAATAATATTTCTATTATTTTTTAAACAACTTAAATAGTTTATTTTGGAAGCATATTCTATAAAGAAAATAAATAACCCACTTTAGAAAGAGAAATTACGAGTTTTCTATATTTTAATCGCAGTTTTCTGTTAGGGGTGTCAAAAATTCCCCCAAAATTTTGATACTGCTAGAGCTGCACCACAAATTTGAATACACCTTCCATTGCCGAGACGAAGTAGGTCCATTCCATAGTCGTATTTCGCCGCAGTTTGCTTGATCTGTGTTAGTTAAGAGCTTTTCTTGTGTGTGGTACGTCTCCTCAGTTGGCACAATGCTTGCTTCATGTGCAAGATGGCACGGATTTCGAATCCAGGGTTCGGATATGTCTTATTGATGAGCCCAAATAGGGCCGAGAGTTGAGTCTTGGTCTTCCGGATTGTTGACTGTTATGGCTTTTGTCAGTTGCGGTGTCGTTTGACTCTCGAAATAATTATATAATCTATATATATATATATATATATATATATATATATATATATATATATATATATAATACAGAATAAAAAAAACCTGAAGTTGAAAAAAATGTTGTTAAGACTTTTAAACCTGTAAGAAGGTATACAAACTATTAATAGTGGTTTTGGCTAGACGAGTGTTTTTCGTGAAGGTTTGTCGGGTGGAGACCATAAATTGAAGCTCAGAAAACCACCTGCTATGGAAATAACGATAAAACAGAGACTAACTCGCAACTACTCTTCTGTGGGAAAGAGGTTGCAGGGAAGAGAAAAGGGCATCCCCACTAAGCTACAACATATGTTTTGGACATTGTCAAGGCAGGATAAGCTGCTTCTAGCAGCTCCAGCTCAGATGTGGAAACAGTACTCCGTCATTGGCCGTACCTGGTTTTTATATAGGTAGATACTTGCATCATGAGTGAGATATCTACTGGAGTGGTAGAAGGATCCTACCAGTTTCCCAGCGACCTTGGCAACGGATTTGATATACGTTTTCCATTTCAGATCAGGAGTAAAGATCAAGTCCAGAAGCTTATCAAAACATGAAGCCTCCCCAAAACGAGAGCCATTCATTTCAAGTAATGCCAGATGCGCATCAGAGCGTTGGTGATGTAAGGATAGAAGATTGTTTTTTTTTGTTTTATTTGCTACGTATATATTCATCAGTGCATGAAATCTTTCAAAATAAATAAAAATAAGGTATCAAAGGAATTGTTGTATTAGAACACGAAAAACTAATGGAAATATGACTATCTTCTGCATACAATCGTATGCTAAGTTGAAGGAAATTTTCTGACTTGTATACCCGTTATGTAGTTCCGGTTTCTATGTGACACTATATATTAGTGCCCTAGTTTGTGTGGCAGCGTGGCCAGGAAGTGATTTGGCCGTAGGCGGGGGGAAGGCACACCGAAATAAGCGACCAGAATACACCCCCACGATTCTCTTTCTTTCCTCGATCTCTATTTTCTTCCGGGCAGCGTGGGGTAAGATGTATATTTTTAGCCCCCCTCCCGTGGATGAGAGGGGAGAAGCAACCCCCCCAGCACTAGTTAAGGTTAGTTAGTTTTAATGGGCCAAGTGTGTTAAATTAATTGTATGGTCTGTATGTTGATATTGTAATATATATTGCATACATTTTATAAAATGATATAAAAATATATATATATATAAATAAAATAGATCTCGTATACATTGTGTATTATGTATTACGATTGTGGCGTGCGTTGTTTGTGTCTGTATTGAATGCCTGCTTTAAGTCAAAGGAAACAAACTGGAAGACGAAAAAGATTCAAGCAAGATTCTACCAGAGCGAGAGCATAGTACTGAGTGAAGGTGACAGCCACACTCAACATTCCAGGTAGATCTTCGTACGCAGACCGTTTCCAGGACAGTTAATATAAGACGTGGGTCGGTCCCCGCAAGTGAACGACCTATACGTATACAACTGTTGTGGTAGTGAAATGCTGAAACGGATTTGCACATAGATATAATATAATACAATATACTAACAGGCCGGTCGTAAAATAGGCTTAAATATGATATTTTGATTAATGCAGATTTTGTGTTTAGTATTATACTAGCATGGGTGCCCGGCGTTTTTTGTGTATGTTGAGCCCCTACCTCCAAAAAAAAAACGCGGTAATTTTTTAAAAAAACTTGGACCCCTATTATGACCCCTTCACATTTATTGTTTTGGGATCAAATCAAGTTATTAAGTTAGAGCCCTGTCCATGGAACCTATATCTAAAATTTCAAGTGTTTAGACCCCAAGTTGTCGGAGGAGTTTGGTAAAGTTCTTAAAGGTTAAATGGTTGACCTTTGACCCCTTAATCGCAAAATTTTTAGCCGGAAAAAGAGCACATCGAGTTTCCTAAATCTCAGTACCCTAAATATCGAATTTCGAGTCTGTAGACTTAAAATTCGCAGTGTTATTGTGTAGGGAAATGTAAACAGACATACTATAGATAGATAGATAGATATATAGATAGATAGATAGATAGATCTAGTAAACAAAAATATATACGTATACTTAAATATATATTGAAACAATAGTGTGTGTCCTGTAAACTTTTTACGCAAATATTATGCAAGTATAACTCATGTAGAATATCTGCATGAATATAATTACACGTAATAGTTTAGTAAAGATTATTATCCCAATATAAAACCGAAGCAACTAATAGGGAATTAATTAAAATGAATGTTTAAAAGAATATGCAAATTAGCTAGATCTTTTGCAGATGAATCCAATTCCATGACCTATATATAAGAAAATTGTATTTTCTTTGTAATAGAAAAGAAGGTTTTTAATATCAATATGAATGCACACAAAAGAAACACGAATTTATATTACATTGTATCCAATATATAGAAATAATTTAAAAAGGTAAAAAAAAAATTACTCGTGCGCCACCACTGAGTATCGAAACCAAAACGTTTAGCTTATCATTTCCTGTTTGCATTTGACCTTAATGCCTGAGCTATAAATACGTATTGGCACAGGGCTAAAAAAATAATTATGAACTAATAGCTGTTTAGTTATGCATGCATATTCGTAATGCCGTCGCTCGACCTTCACCTGGTAAATTCCATTTAAAAAAAATTATACTTTTCCACAGATTTCCCTCCGGTTAAAACCGAAATATAAAGTTTCGCATGAAATTTATTGTCCTATATATTAAGTTTCACGTCTGCAGATCAAAAACTGAAATAAATATATATAGGAAAAGGTTTGTGTTTACTAAAAACTGTTTACGCAAATATTACGCACGCGTGAATCATGTAGCATATCTGCATGGATATACTTACACGTAATAGTTAAATACAGATGATCAACCCATAAGAAAACCGAAAAAAACTAATAATGGTATTTATTAAAAAGAATGTTTAAAAGAATATGCAAAATAGCTAAGTCTTGTGCAGATAAATACAATTCCACGACTCATATATAACAAATTTGTATTTTCGTTTTTAATAAATAGAAAAAGGGGGTGTTAATATGAATATCAATACAAAAAAGAATATGGGAGTATAGATAATATAATACTATATACTGATAACGTTTGTTATGCCCGTCATTGGCTGGTGAGTGACGAGCATTCACTGTAGGATGAGATTACCGGCGATCACGGGTGTCTGTTCATTTGGCGATTGTAGTAATTGTCAGTCGTATTCGTTTATGACCGTTGTTAGTTACGGCCTCTTTATGCCAAAATGAAATCGTTCGGTTTTAACTATCGGTCAGCGGGAGAACAGAGAAATGTTAAAGCTCGATTAAATTTTATGGGTGTTGTAATATACAAACAAAGCAGGGATAACTTTATTTCTCATTCTACTTAACCGAAGTGGCAGCCTGGTGCAGTTTGCATTTGCAACATTTTGACAAGGAAAAGTAGAATACAGTATTTTTTTTTACACGGTGGTCACCACTTATCAAGGACCGAAATCCACTCAGGGATAAGGGTTATGGAAAGTACAGTACGTTAGTGTGGAGATTTGATGAAGTGTTTACTTAAGGGGCGGTTCATTAGGAATTTGTTAACGTTGGACTTGAAGACATCCAAGTTGTAATCAGCTGAGAAGCAGACAAACAAAACAGAGTTCCACAGGCGTGCAGTTCTAAGAATGTATTCCGTTAGAGTTGAGGTAATACCTGCAATAGCATAATCACGTTGACACACCGGTTCCCGTCAAATCACCGAAGCCTAACAACCTTGAGACTAGTCCTTTTCTCTTCCGTGCAACCTCTATCTCACAGAAGAGATGTTGCGAGTCTGTGTCTACTTTATCGTTATTTTCATGGCAAGTGCTCGACTGAGTTTCAATCTATGGCCCCCCTCGACAAACGTTCACAAGAAACACTCGTCTAGCTGAACACACTATCAATAAGTCCCCCGACACTCTTTAACTGTTCCTGAACCTAAACGTAGATTCCATGAACAAAGCTTCTTTCTTAGAAGTAAACGCCTGTGGAACTGTCTTCCATTTTTTGTTTTCCAGCTGACTACAGTCTGATTGTCTTCAAGTCCAATGTAAACAAGTTCTTGATGAGCCGTTCCACTTAATTTAACACATTTACCGAATTTCAATTACTAACGATTATTATATTGTCCAATTGACTACTATACACTCTTAACCCTTATCCTCGAGTGGTCGCTGGGTCTTGATAAGTGATGATCTCCATGTAAAAAATATAGGAATTTCAGATGCTGTATGTAGAAGGATGTCGACACCTCTCTGCAAAAGTTGCAAAAACCTAATGTATCTCGTCATCTCCCCTAACGGGTATATTCATACCACTTGGGATTGCTTGTGAATTTTATATGAACATGGAACTTCCTCCTTCGGACAAAGCCGATTAAACCCGAATAGAGTTAGAGTTAGAGCTAGGGTTAGTGCCGTTTTACACACACACACACACACACACACACACACACACACACACACATACACACACCCACACACACACACAAACCTTCACACGAATATTACGAACATTTTAATGTGTACGACAATAAAAATGTTTTTCACTGAAATGCGAATTTTATTTTTAAGTTTCTTATTAACGAAAAAATAAATACCGACTAGTGTGATTACATAGAATAAAAATACTAAAATATAAAATAAGTTAATATGTAAAAAAACGATTTTTTTAGGTAATCGAAAAAGGTTTGTTTAGTAAAATATGTTTTTTTATTATTAAAATTAACTCGTCATTATTTAATGACATATGAAACTTTTTTAATATGTACAAAATTTACAATATATGTGACCGAAGTATAAATTATTAGTATATATCTTGAATAAGTACCATGTTATTGTTAAAATTACTAAGCAGTTAACATAAAATGCCGGAATATGCCGAAATAATTTTTCATGATTTTTTATTACTCCTGTTGTTACAAATAACAATAACGACTAAGGAATGAAAGATTAATTTAAAAAAAAATGAAAATTGATTAAAAAAAATGAAAGATTTATTTAAAAAAAATGAAAGATTTATTAAAAAAAAATGAAAGATTGATTAAAAAAAATGAAAGACAAATTACAAAAATGAAGGATTAATTAAAAAAATGAAAGATTGATTTAAAAAAAATGAAAGATGTATTAAAAAAATGAAAGATTTATTAAAAGCTATGAAAGACTTATTAAAAAAAATGAAAGATTGATTAAAATAATGAAAGATTTATTTAAAAAAAATGAAAGATTAATTAAAAAAAAATGAACAATTGAGTAAAAACATGTTGTTAGAATGAAACCAAATACATAATTATTGGGCAATCTTTACAAAACTTTAAGAAAGTAAATTAAAAATCAATAAAATAGCATTAATTAGCCATGAACAACTATTTTGTTGAAATGCAAACACAAATATTTTTCTTTTACATTTTATAACTTTTGTTGTTTTTTAAGAAATATTTGTATATTTTGTTATAACAGAATAGTAGCAAATAAATGTTTTCTTAAAGATCGTTGGCTACTGTTATTTCATTGACTCAGAGCTTCGGCACTGTTCGACATTTGATATAAACTACCCGGAAAATTGCGACCATATCACTTTTTTCTCTCATGAGTTCTACTTTTTTCTTTTTTATTTTGAAGTGAACTTCAATCGATCCTTCCCTCTTGCCAAACTTTCATAAAATACACTGGAATACAAATACAATATTGGATTTCCACCCCTCTCTAATTTTTCTTAAATCTAAAAGCAGATTCCATGAACAAAGATTCTTTTCCAGAACGTTTGGACGAGCTGCTTCCCAGTTGAATACAACCTGGAAGCCTTCAAATCTTATGTAAACAAGTTTTTATTGAGCTGTCCCCATAAATAAACCCATTCCATTCAATTTACACCATTAACGATTACTACAGTACAACCGTAAATAATTAAGCTTTATCCTCGAGTGGCCTTCGGACTTTGATAAATAGTGACCCCCAAGAAAAAAGTGCCTCATAAGTATAATTAATTAAGGTTGATGTACAAAAATAAATTTTTAAATGACCGAAATTGGAAGTCTTTTTTATTGGTTTAAGAATAAACTGTTAGGACACATATAGGCTCTATCACTATGATGTAAAAACTGTAATTATAACGGATTTTTTTATTTTAAGATAATTCATTAAAAGCACTAATAATCTGAAATGTAATGGGCATTCATTAAAGTTGCCAACAAAATGGCCAACCAACTGCCTTTAGACATACTTGAATAAGTATCTGTGTTTCAATTTATGTTAAAAATGTTGTGTAGTTCCTCTACTGTTAGAACCGAAAAAGAAATGGTCGCCCTTATAGATATATAGATATTTCTGGATGTTATCTGGTTCTGGAGTAAATTAGTCGCTATCTATCTATCTATGTATCGATCCAGCTATCTATCTATTAAACTGGCGAACAAAACAAGAGATGAGATGGAAACTGTGTTTTTCGTAAAATTGTCAAAACATAAGAAAACTGTAAACTGCACAAGTCTCCGGAAGTCTAATAGCTGACCGAAATCGACGTGTCTGACTGTCGTGTGTTCTAGTTAACTGAACATAGAGTTGAGTTGGATTGAAGACGTAAAAAGAAGCTTTTCCTGTAGATGCCTTCTCCCCAGAGAGAGAGGGAGAGTCTCAGACGTGAGACATGTAAGAACAAACCACTCAAGCAAACATCGTCGATCACTCCTCTGCAATTGTCAATACCTAGAAGAAATTAAAAAAATATAAAAATACACAGCATCTTGGTCTCTTTTTGAAACATCTATGTTTTTAAAGAATACTTCTTCCTAAGATTTGGCTGAAGAACTCTCACAGAACGACAACAGTAAAAACAGGTACGCCGTCAATGTATGTGTTTATGTATTTATGCCTGACACACGCACGAATATCAACACGTGAACGAAAGAGTTAAGCATATATATATATATATATATATATATATATATATATATATATATATATATATATATAGTTGTAAATATAATGGCCCGAAGTCTCTCGAGAAATCTTTCAGCTATCATCTCATCAGGAGAGAATCGATAGCGTAAACATAATACTATGTCGAAAGTAAAGAGTTCTGATGGGGAACAATTGACTGTGCCAAAAATTACGGGGACACTAAAATGAAGTGTGTTAACGTTTAAAAAACGATTAAAATTATGGCACAACGAGGTGAATAAACACACACACACACACACACACACACACACACACACGGGAGAAAAGATTCACAGTTTCCCAAAGAGAAACACTGTATAAGATGTTTCTTTCTGCCAGCACAAAGAAGGTTTCCGTACCGCAATAGAGACAGACTCCAAAATCTTTAAATGATTTCTGGAGTCCGCTGTATGTAGTACCTCGAACCATTCAATGTTATATCTATCGGCACATCACGGGTTGTCAACCAAATGCTGGCAAATAGCAAAGTTCAAGGCTGCAGAAGGAGGGAGACTACCAGACCCCATCCTCCCTTGTCTGATCTTCGATGGAACATGCTGGTTCATCCATTACAAACATTTAGGAACACGACGAACAACCACAAGACATTTATATGAACACCACTTCATAATGTTACATGTGTAATCCTTCGGAAATCACATATTGGAGAATTTTAGAATATTATATTTTACATTTTTCAAATCTTGTCGATAGCTGAATACATAATGTTTCGCCAGGTCTATCAAGTTTACGCACTCGCTAAATGGGGTGCCTACCTACTAGAAAAGGATGGACCGCGCCAGTTTCTCAACCTGATATTTTACCTCGCGGTACATGCAGCGCCTCGCCTTCCTAAAAGGTCACCCATCTGGCACTGACCAGGATGAACGTTGCTTAGATTTGGTGATCTGGCAAGAACAGATGTGTCACTGGGATTGCGTGAACGAAGCTTCTTTCTTAGAACTGCACGCCTGTGGAATTGTCTTCCGTTTTCCTGCTTTCCAGCTGACTACAATATGGTTGCCTTAATCTGATTGTCTTCAAGTCCAACGTAAACAAGTTCTTGATGAGCCGAACCACTTAAGTTAATAAATTTACCGAATTCCCATTACTAACGATCACTATATTGTCCAGTTGTCTACTGTACACTCATAACCCTTATCCTCGAGTGGTATCTGGCCCTTGATAAGTGGTTATGCCTATGTAAAAAACAGATTTGAATTACACGACAAACTCGTGTATTGAGTTTAATCTCGGCTACGGCCGTGCTGGATGGATTAATGGATTCATATTTTCACACATTCGACTATGACTGTAGTGAAACCACTATTTTATTTCAACAAAATCTGTACTGAAACAACCATTTTTATTTCGGCTATAACTGTAATGCAACCACTATTGGTTTTGACTAGTAGCTATATTATGAACCGAAGAAAAATATGTAATATAATATAGTATATTATGTTGTACAGTAAAGATTTAAGTGACGGGGATAGTATTTATTTATGTCAGCATTTCTAGAAAGATATCAATAACCGTATGAAATAAAAAAGCACTATATATAGAACTAAAATATAAATCACCTAAATAGAAATTTATAGATTCATGTTAACCTGCTTTATAAGTATCATAAATAGATAATGACTACTAAGTGGATAGGAAATATTTGGTTAGATTACACGTCGCAGTAGAGATAAAAAAAACCACACAAGTGTTCAGAAAAGTGGTCTTCGAGAAAGCAGTCTTCGGGACGCGTAGGTGGTGTCAGAACCGAAACGAAAAGTCACATGCGGTCGAAAAAGGAGAAATGATTTGTTTAAATATTTAGAAAAAATGTGCTGTTAGAAATACCAGGAATAAAGGCTTTTGTTAAAAAAAGAAAATGTGTCGAGTTTTTTCTCTTTCTCATGTTCCTTGCGACGGAGTCTACAACGTATTGGGCCCGTTAAAGTGTAATAATAACGTTTGAAACGTTTCGGTCGATGTAACTTCCGACTTTCTTCAGGTGTAACTGATCAAACTTGGGAACGTGTCTTTCGAACTCGAACTTTGGATGGAATTTCGAGCGGGACGCTTTATTTACTGGTGTGGTCCTAAGTAATTATCAAATCGTATTGCTCACTCGCCCCCATTGAGGATTGAACCTTCAACCTTCAGGAGAATATCACTTTTTACAATGGATTTTTTCACCTATTTTACCCACTGCGCCACGGGTCCAACAGTGATAAGATTAGTTGGAAAAAAATCAATTGTAAAAAGTGATATTCTCCTAAAAATTCAAGGTTCGATTGGAAATTACATCTGCGAATTACATAGGACCTCTATCCAGTCCTGACTGACGGAACAAGAGCATGCTATCCCCGTGAAGTAAATAAAAAGATCACGTTCGAAATTCCGTCCAAATTGCCGAGTTCGACAGAAACATTCCCGAGTTCGACAAGATACACCTTGAAGAAGACCAGAGGTTACATCGACCGAAACGTTGTGAAAATCACACTCAAGATGAGAACAGTAGTTCTATAAATCCAAATAATAAGAATAACCATTGTTCATCTTAAAAATGTAGAACTTTATACCGTTAAAAGAGTTGCAAAATGTTACACATGACCACTCACCGTATCGTAATAACTGTAATATGATAATTCCTCAAAAATCGAAGGTGAACAAAGTATTTGTTAAACGTTTTATTGTTACATAAATTTGTGGGATTTATTAAGGACTAAGACCAAAATCTGACTGTAATGAGACTTAAATACTTTATTTCTTTAAAACTCAACAGGTTGTACGCTGCTGTTTTTGTTGGCAACCGAATCTGTTTTACACTAACTAATGGTTATTAAAATTTTGAAAAAAATAAAAAATAAAACGATGTATTTTTGTGTTCATGTGGTATTAGAATTAGAAGATTCGGCTATGAAAAAAATATAATCAAGGTAACCAGTCTTGAGGTCGCTGAATTGTCAACCCGATTTTACAACCCTCGCGCCATTTTCCTCACTGTGAAAGAGAAATAATTAAAGAAGAATAAAGAGCAAGTATTTATGTAAGAAATGTTTCCGGCGGTGTAAAGAATAAGGTGTTGACAGCGGCAACGAATCAAATTAGGCAGCGAAGCATCATCATCATCATCATCATTATCAGAAGAAGAAGAAGAATAAGAAGAAAACGAAAAAGAAAAAATTAAAAAAAAAACCCAAAAAACTCTGAGCAGCGCAGAGCGTTGGTTTATTGTTTTTGAAGACTACATTCTAGAATATAAAACCGACAAATAATGAGGTTTGATAGTCATTTTTTATGATTGTTTGGTTTCGTTCGAGTGAAATCGATGTTAAGAACGTAATTACATACAAATAGTAAACCATATAAGTGAAATTCATTATGTTTTCTATATAAGAAAATGAGTTCAGGAGGCGCAAACATGTTGTTTGTTGTCTAGCAGCTTCGTAAAATGTCCTTAAACGGCATTTCACTGAATGCAAAAAAAACAAGCTTGGAACGATTATAAAAATATACATAACAAAGCACGAAAACTAGGACACTGTGAACTATGCATGATACGTTATGCTAGCATGAACGGAACCCAGCTATACGTTCCGTGTTTGTGACGTATCCTTAATGGTTTACTAATGTGTTCAGTGGTTCTTCACTTTCTGAACCGTGATTGTCTATTTATGTTGTGTGATGTATATATGTACACGTGTTATGTTCCGTGATTGTCTAAATTTATATACGTGTATGGGTGTCGTATATCCGATATACCTTATATTCACTAATCAATCTGGGATCCATAAACTTGAAGGAGCTGGAACCTGTTGGACGAAAGGCATTCACTCCAAGTCGAGAATTGGTTTTAGTTTTTATTCACTTTCTCAGATGTCGTCGCAGATGAATATGGAAAGTGAGCTCTTTTACTTGCGATCTTTAACAGGCTCTATTGAGAGACACGCCACCTCCTTCCCAAGGAGGGGCAATCATTAAGCCAACCGCTGTTCATCTAACCTGATCCAACTCACCATCTCCAGCTAACCTGATCCACGTGATTGATAAGATGCTTCAGATAAACTTGTCTATGGTCTAGCTTTGTTATATTTTGACAGGTTTTATGAAAACATCTTCATATCCATCTCTTGTCTACCTCTCCAGTTGGATAGATAGATAGATAGACCGAGATAGATAGATGAATAAATAGCTACAATGTTAGATAGATTACTTATTCTTTTCTTGCTATTCCATTACATGCAACCTGCATCTTGAACACACAAGCCAATGGTACAAGCACAAACTTGAGTTGCAAATGAAAGCGGAAATTGTTAACATGGACTTATCTACAGATAAAAGCATCCACGCAAGGGGACCAGATGCCATTCTAGTTTACAAGAATGGGAAAATCCTGCTAGCTCAAAGTTTTGTCGTTCCACAAGATCACATAGTGAGTATCTAGGAGATAGAGAAGCAAAGACAATATGTGGACTTGGACAGAATACTGAAAGGCATATAGAAAATGAAGAAAGTTAAGGCAATACCAACACTCATAGAATAATCCCGAGACAACTTCGGAAATATAAAGAAATCGAAAAAAAAATGGATGAGGACACACAACTGAAAGTAATAATTAAAACGGATGAAATATTAAGGAAACCCCTTGAGTACGGAGAATATAACACATGAGCTACAAATGAAACCCGACCATAGAAAAAAAAAACGCACCAATTTTCAAATTAAACGATGGTTGAACACCACATGGAAACAAATAAAACGAAATTGTTTAATCAAAAGATTACTAACAGACTCTTCAAAACAGTGCCGTCATTACACAAAGTAGTCAAAGAAGGTTGGAGGATGTAAAATCTGGGAAGAGAAAGCATTAACTAATTAACATGAACAGATTAGTATGGAACAGAGCTGGAGCCTTGGATAGGCATATTGCTATACAAATTCCAGTGATGATAAATGGTCAGGACCAGTGGGAAATCAATAGAAAGCGGGTGTTAGGATGATACAAATTCATTTGCTAAGATGATAGGAGTACTAAATATCTTGTGAAAATTGTTGTCACCTAGACACCAAAGAACAACTCTTCTCTTTGTTACAAGTGAGTAATACTTGATGACGGTGTATGTAAATATATAGTTTCTTTATCTGATGTTTTTCAAGTAAGTTTTTTTTTCTTGACATTAAGTTGCTCTTTTTTCGTCTTGAGTAATGCCTTTTCTTAATGATCGTTTTATTTGTCGCTTTTTTTCTTTTTCTTAAACTTTCATCTCTGAACGACATCCAAATAAATAAAAAACGACAAACACTGGTATAGGTCCAAAACGTTCGTAAGACCATATTCGCCCCAAAATAACACAATGGAAAAACGGGATTGTGTATTTATTCTATCTTTTGGTAACTGTCGTTCAATTAACCAATATGTGAATATGTGTGTGTGTGTGTTTGTGTGTGCAACACATGTTGTACCTTCTCGAAATGTGTAGCAGAAATATATTATGTCGCAACCATCATATACATATATCTTTCTTTCCAAAAATCCTATGGCGATAGGTGACTTGCACAGGATTGGCGGGCTGGGAGTTCATAGCTCTAAATCTGCACATAGGCGGCCAATGATTTATCTAACACCGTAAACTAAATCGCTTATTGGGGAGGAAGCGACTTCGGTGCATGATCACATGTATGGACAGCCTTCTCTAGGAATACGCTGTTCACCCATGAACGTGGCAAGGGTCTAGAAAAATTAACTCAGTGCCTATCCTTTTTTTTACGTTGGAAGCAGCTCCATATTTGCAAGGAAAGCAAGAAAATATTGAAAAATATGAAACAAGGAAAATGAAAATTTCATCAGGAGAGGAATAACCTAACTGTTGCTACGTGGAATGTGAAAACTTTGTTCGATGTTCTAGATAATAAAAGACCTGAGCGCAGAACAGTTATTGTTGCGAGAGAGCTCACTAGGTACAGCATAAATATTTCGACGTTGTCTGAAACACGCCTGAGTGACGAAGAACAATTAATGGAAGTGGCTTCGGTATACACTTTTTCTGGAACGGAAATCCATCTGTGGTAAAGCGAGAAGGTGTTTTGGCTTTGCAGAGCGGTCTACTTTAGTGAAAAGGATTGAACAGCCGTGTAAGTTACAAAATCACGATAATGCATCTTCCTCTTGAACATAGTAGGTATATTAAAATTTTATCTACATATGCACCTACTATGGATTATGACAAAAAACACCATCACAGCGATTTAGCAAAATATCAGCCGTACTGTTATATTCTAGGCCCTAATCTGAAAAGATCTTACTAATGGTTGATTTAGATGCAGGAGTATGTAAAGATTACCATACCTCTGACTCCATCGGGCAGTTTGGTGTGGACACGGTCAAAAGTAATTGTCGACATCTTCTCCCTCTATGCAATACTGATAACTTTTTGATACGATGGAAGCTGACAATCTGTATTAGGAAGAAGTATAGGTCAGGTAGTGTTAAGATTTTCAGGCGAGTTGATGTATCAAAACTGGGTGATTCAAATATACGTGAAAAATAAAATACGAATCAAGTGCGCTTGAAAGCCAAATCACAACGCAATAATAGGAAAATAAACAATTTATTTTATTCAAATTAAATCAACGTTTCTACATGGAATTCACACACTTGACGTTATTCTCGTGTTGCCTCTGTACATTTCCAGCATTTCTAAATACAACTGCTGCGATAAAACGTGCGGCTCTATACAAACGGGCATTTCTTTCTCCAATGTTGCAACATGGCAAGGAAAGAGAAAAGGAAAAAAAGAAAACAACACACTGAAGATGGAGTATAGCTACGAAATATATGTTATAAATCTACAAATAAGTAAAATATTTATATTAATTAATTTTTTTGCGGACTATTATTCTAATCTTTATTGATTGTTTTTTTCACGACGTTTCGGCCAACTATTCCTCTGGCCTTGGTCAGGTGGTAACCGCAACGATAGGTATCCGAATCCCTTAACTGCACTCTCAGCAATCACTGCCATCCGTAGTTGCTGTCGTCTCACCACGGTTTGGCCAAGTAAGCTTCTGGCCGGCTTTGGGTAGGATTTAAACCGCTATCTTTAGACAATGCTCGTCTGGAACCGTAGAGATTCAACGTATCTATCAACTGCGCCACGGGCTAATTCTGAGACGCCAGAGGAATACTTGGCTGAAACGTCGTGAAACAACAATCAGTAAAGATGGGAATAATAGTCCTCAATAAAATAAATTAATATAAATAATGCTCATCTCAATAATGAATTCTAATTAAAATAATATATGAGTAAAATATACATTTATTTTCCTACTGTTACGTTGTGATTTGGCTTTCAAGCAGACTTGATGTGTATTGTCTTACGTATATATATATATATATATATATATATATATATATATATATATATATATATATATATATATATATATATATTTAGCTCTTATGCGTAGATCGTCGTATAACGATTTGATCACTGTCTGTCTGACGTAATGAACATTTAAATTAAAATGTTTAAAATTCAACGCTATTTCACACGATTAATGGTAGCCGAATGGATACGGCCTCCGCTAATCGAGCCAGAGATGTCTCGTGTCGCGGGGTTCGAATCGTTCGACTGGTAGTAATTGTGACACCCTGCACTGAAGAATCCCGAAAGGATGAAACACTAGTGTCTGTAGGTATTTAATTATTATAGTAAAAAAATAATTATGCCAGCCCCTTTAAGAAATACGTTTCTTATCGTTGAGCACTTTCTGTTGAATAAAAGTCGGTCAATTTAGCTCTTATGCGTAGATCGTCGTATAACGATTTGATCACTGTCTGTCTGACGTAATGAACATTTAAATTAAAATGTTTAAAATTCAACGCTATTTCACACGATTAATGGTAGCCGAATGGATACGGCCTCCGCTAATCGAGCCAGAGATGTCTCGTGTCGCGGGGTTCGAATCATTCGACTGGTAGTAATTGTGACACCCTGCACTGAAGAATCCCGAAAGGATGAAACACTAGTGTCTGTAGGTATTTAATTATTATAGTAAAAAAAATAATTATATATATATATATATATATATATATATATCAGAGATAAACATTCAAAAAGTAACGTTGCTTTACATTACACTTTTTTTACTTTAATAGTAGCATAATTCATCTTACACATGTTTCGTTGAATAATTGCGATTTACGAAACAACTAATTAGTGACGAGTTTTGCTTCTCCGAAAAGAATATAGTTATAGATTTGTTTCCCTTTAGTTTAAAAAAGAAAGCATGCTGGAAAGAAATGGGAATCTTTTAAATTCAAGAAGACAATATCTTATATAAATTGTTAGAATCCATCTTGAGTATTAAAAAAAAAACGCGTTGGAACACAATGCACAATGAGCAGGAGAAGTTTTATTATTTATATATCGCCAATTAAACGTATATATATTTTCTCGCATTTTTTTTTATTACCGTTGCAATTCCATTTTATTTACGAAGCAAAGCGAATAAATAAGAGGAAGCAGAAATGGAAGAAAATTATATAATTAAGACAGAATGCTTTTGAAATATGATTCCGTATAATTTTATATCTCTTTGCATTAAGCTGCATGAAGATATTAGCCAACATTCACGTATTTACTTAGATGAAATATTTGTTCATTATGATAGAATTATGAAATATGGCGTATGGTACATTGCATTGAAAATATTATCAATTGTTACATATATTTGCAATTATGCTTGCATAACGATAATGGTCGTTATGCAAGAGGATTGAGAAGTAACTGTGATGTTCGCAAGATTTATTACTGATATATTGTTTAGCCTGCAGTGAATAAATACGAAAGTGAATAACGTGTGGGTTTTGAATGTATACAATTATATAAATGCAACTCTGTCTATTAGTGTGAGTTCGTTACTTATAGACTCGAAAACAGTTGAACAGATTCCTTTAAAACTTCCAGAATTTTAGTGCATAAGGCTGGGAATGATCTTAGTTAATTTTTTTTCTCAGAACACCCCCAATAATTACCGATAATTATAACAATAATCGAAAGATTCATTATCTGAAAGTACTTCTTTTAAACTCTTGGGCCTAACGTTCACAGGAAACATGAGATTACATTGAGAGCATTGCCAGGACCGCTGCGAAAAAGGTAGGCTCTCTCTACCGTGCTAGAAAGCTATTAACGGCCGAAAGTATCCTTTATCTCTATAAGGCTACAATTCGCCCATGTATGGAGTATTGTTGTCATATTTGGGCTGGTGCATCTGTTACTAGTCTTTTACTCCTAGAAAAGCTTCCAAAGAGAGTCGCCAAATTGATAGGTTCTGAACTGTGATCTAAGCTTAAGCCTCTGTCCCACATACGAAATGGTGCGTCCCTCTTCCTGTTCTCCAAGTATTTTAATTGTATGTGCTCTGAAGAACTGCAAACATTTGTGCTCCCAGAACGTAAATGCCCTCGACAAACCCGACACACAGCTAAATCCCACCCCTACACAGTGGAGATCCCTAGATGTAGGAGATCTTTCTACTGCAGTAGTTTCTTCCCCAGAACAACTAGACTTTGGAATTCAATTTCGGATCCCTGCTTCCCCAATTGTACTAGGATGCAGAAGTTCAAGTGTAACGTGAATCGACATCTTACTGTCCAACTCTCTACATTGCACCCCAGTAGCTTATGTCCCTGAGTTTAGCCCCTACACCAAAGTGACAATGTGCGTTGTTTGGGGTGAAAATGTAATTAAAAAAAAAAGAAACCATTATTATAATTTATCTATCATTGGTAACGCCATTTGTTCCATGCCCTCGCTTAGCAACAATGATAGAACAACGGGTCGTGAAAATTCTACTGTGGCTAATTGATGGCATGTTTTTTCTTTATTTCTTTTTGCATGACGTGGTCTGTAGGTTAAAACTCGACACGGAAATTTCTTAATCTTTTTTTTACATTAACTGCAAAGAATTAAAAATTTAGGTGTCAAGGTGAGTGCAGTAGTTCAAGTAATATAAACTTTACGCATTAATTTTTCATGTGAATTCTGTGTTACTCATTAAGTAATCTTGGATTATCCTGAAGAAGGGTGCCCTTGATTTTCTGCGAAACAGAACTACGTGAAATTAAATCAGTTAAGACTGTTCTGAAGCGGCTCTAGAAACTGGTGATGAGAAATGACGTTTATATTAAACTAGTAGGCCGCCTGGTGTTTTCCGGTTGTAAAATACCCTTGAATAGAATATTTGATTAAAAAAGAAAACAAATCAAGAAATGAAAGTGCAGGCTGTGAACTTACAGATCATGGTGTAAAACACAAAAAACAAAAACAAATAAATAAATTAAAAAACGTAAATTTTTACGTTTCCTCCTTCGTGATACTTATTTGAGCCTGCCTGCCTACTACCACTTTTTTCTTTGGACAACTCACACCTCCGAATACCCGGGCAACTCCGGACACTCAGGCTAGTCTGTCTCTAAGGGGCGACAGATAATGAGGGTGCAATGAGCTTCACATTCAAATATGATGACGGACTTAAAAATTCTGTAGCGAATGGTCGCCTTTCAAACATTGACAATACTGGTAGAAAAATAGGCGAACAGAGCCCCTAATGTAGAGACCTGGACGCGCATCAAAATGCTGTAACCGCTGTTAAATGATTGGACGCAGCATTCTCATAGAAGCCTGGTCGTATCTCAATATTCCTAAACCGACTGCTTATATTCGGGCAAACATAGCCTTTCTTATATAAAAGAATTGAAATAATGTTTCTAATTAAAACGCACCGGAACGGATGCTTGCATGAGGCTTGCATGAGACTAATATAAGAAATAGAAAGACAACTGCAGCTGCATATACGCAACAAAGTACAAAAAACGCATGGCTTGAACAAGCAACCGAATTTATTACGTTTTACAAATCAGCAGTATTATTCGTTCACAGGGGAATAAATTGATTTTCGTTTTCAAAATGTAAAAAAAAAAAGTACGAAGACAAAAAAAATACACTAAAATAACAGTCTCCGTTATATATCGTAAACAACAAAATACAGTTCAGCAGATTTATTGATAGTAAACTGCACTGAGACTGCATAGCAAATGTGCATAAACAAGCAGCGTAATCCGCCGTTGCTCGGAAGTTAAGAAACAAGCTCATGTATCTTTGCATCAAAACTTCTTTTATCAAATATAAAGCCTGGGTGCCCGGATGTTTGGAGGTGTGTGTTGAGCAAAAAGAAAGTGGCAGTAGGAAGGCAGGTAGCCAGGCTAGAACACGTGACGCGAAAGTAGAAAAACGAGTGAAAGAAAATCTGACGTCTTACAGCTACTTCCTGACGCGACCGGAATTTTGGACCATTAAAATTAAGCAAAGTCAATTAAAACGGGACGATGACTTGGAAAGATGGTTCGCAAAAAATCGACCCCTTCTCGTAGAAAACTGCTCAGTTGAAATTGAAGAATTAATGTTTTTAGCTATGCTTCGATATTTGTCGTCCGAAACGTCGAGTTTAAAAATGATACTAATCTTGTGCAAATCTGTCGCCTCGAAAAGTTTCAAGCAGACATACAAACATAGCCACATACACATGCGTCAAAAAGAAAGTCCGCACGTGTAATTTTTAAAACCTGCATATTTAAGCTAAATCTAATGTAACTGTTTAAACAAATTATACCTCATTTGATTGGCCTTTTATTCTTCTATAATTTTACCTGTTCATATTTGACATTTAATCGAACTATTCTAGTTATCATATCATTTAAAAAAAATAACTTTAAATGTAGAAGGCAAACAGAAAGTCAGCACAATGGAAAAATGTTATTTAAATGTAACTTTAGGACATTAATGCAACACAAATACAAAATGAGACAATTTTTATTTTTGTACCTTTTCTCCACGTTAAAAAACGACCCTGGTGTCTAACTCTGTCCCGTGGGCAGGCATAGAAAATAGGTACAATAGGAATGCAATGAATAGTTAATATTTAGTAGTATACCCCTTCTGCAATTTGACAGCCTCCAATCTTTTGAGAAATCCTTGAATTAGACTGTAGCTATACTTCGAGGAAAAGGCATCCCACTTCTCTTTAATTTTTGTCCCTTGTGTTTCAAAATTTGACATTTATCATTGCGTAACTGTTGCTTGATGTAATGCCATACGTTTTCGATAGGATTGCAGGCTAATCTAAACATGGAATATCATGCTCTTCCAAGAACCTCTTGACATTGCCAGCTGTGTGAATGGGAGAATAAAGTGCATGAAGATGGGATTATCATCCAAATTCCGACCAAAGTAGGAAAGGAAACGTTCAGTCAACATATTTATATACTTGGTCTAATTAATTCGACTTTGCAAGCGAAGTATAGCCCCTTGACCATTTGTACTAACAATGCCCCACACTAAAGCTGAACCTCCACTACCTTGCAGCGTTGAAACTGAGCACCTAGGATTACATTCTTCGTCTTTCATCCGACGGACGTACTGCCTACAATCACTGCCTAGCCTACTGAACTTGCTTTCGTAACTAAGAAGCATTTTAACCTATATGAAGAGTCATTATCTTCATTGCATCTGACGTAGTCCAGACGGCGCTTTCTATTCTTTACAGAAATCATTGGCTTGCGTCTTGCAAAATATCTTCGAAAATAAAATTGCTTTAATCTGTTCTTGAGAGCTCTTTTTAACAAAATTGCACTGTTGTTGGATTTGGGGAGCCGATTCAAATCTGTTTCTTAGGCTACGCATCTTGATAGCATGGCCTTCCCTGCTAGGAGTAACTCTAGTACGACTAGATTAAGGTGCATCACGAACACTTCCGGGCTTTTGGTGCTTTTTCACAGTTTTCGCACCGTTTTCTCATCACATCTCAATCTGCGTCCGATTTCTCGATTGGATAAACAAGAAAGGTGGAGATTAATAAGCTCCTAACGATCAC
The DNA here is from genome assembly GCF_053919585.1 of Euprymna scolopes. Taxonomy (NCBI): domain Eukaryota; kingdom Metazoa; phylum Mollusca; class Cephalopoda; order Sepiida; family Sepiolidae; genus Euprymna; species Euprymna scolopes. The sequence goes on along the minus strand of NC_136497.1, from coordinate 127,056,530 downwards.
TAAGAAAAAGCCGTGACATGTGGACTAAATGTTACGTTGTATTAGAATAATTGTGATTAGAGATGGTTTGTTGCCTGTTGGTGGATATTTTAAACTGATTTAGGAACGATAATTTAAGCTGGTTTTAAGCGAATTTGTTGCTGCGGACATTCGTTTTGCCTCCTCAATTTGAGATTATTTTTTTTAAATTGACGTGAACACTAGAATATTTCAATTGAAAGTCAAATACAGACAGGTAAAATTCTAGAGGAATAAAAGACGAATTAAATTAGGTAGAGTTTTTGAAACAGTTACATTAAATTTAGCTTCAATTTGCAGTTTTTGTTTTAAATTACAAGTACCGACTTTCTTCTTGCCGGCACTGTACATACATACACAAATACATACATACTCTGAAATAGACAGATGAGATGCATATTATAGATATGCTTTATTAGGCGAGGATCAATTAACTGGTTATAATTAATTGAGAAATTGTTTCAGATTTGAAGGGTGTTTTAACAAAATATGAAGTTTGGTTTACATGCGTTGGTCAGTGTTTATTTGCCATAGGAAGAGCACAAAATGAGCAAGTTTCTTGAAGCATATTCATTGGAAGTACATGTAAAACACACAAAGGTGATGTGACAGGGATTAAGGATTGGTAGACAATGTAGTAAATTAAAGAGGGGTGATTCTTTTCATCACACTGTTCTGCGACCAAAGGACCAGTGTGAATGGATCGGTCAAGATGTGAAACAATACTCGATGCACCTACGAATGGTGCCTTTATAGAGATAAATGGTGCTGGAAGGTGTCTGCTTGTTTCTATTCCTTTAGAAAGAGACCACCCTACTTTTGTTGCATAAGTGATGGGCAAAGAATTTTGATCATTGAAAGTGACCTAAAACGGAAATAACCAGACAGCATGCACTTTAACCTGCGGCGGAATATCGACCAAATAAGATGAGAATTCCAATGTGAACGTCGGATTCGATGTATTGAATATAAATATAAGATATGGATCAACAGAAAACACATGCGATCAACTACGTAACTAGTTTGTGTATCCCTTTGAAAAACGAGTGTTAGTTCATTAATTATTTATTTTCATGATTATTCATTAGATGATTGCTTTCATTATACTACTGCACTGAATTCCATTTCTACATAGTTTCTACATTCTGGACGATTGCGCAGGATTAAAAAAGGAACATATTATTGAACTCGGATATATATATATATATATATATATATATATATATATATATATATATATATATATATCAGCCCCTTTAAGAAACTTGTTTCTTATCGTTGAGCACTTTAGTTTTATTTTTTACATGGAGTTCACCACTTATCAGGGCCCAATGGCCACTCAGGGATAAGGTTTATTGTGTGTACAGTAATCAAAGGGATAGTGTAGCAATAGTATTGGAGAATTGGTAAGGTGTCATTACTTAGGGGGGCGGTTCATCAGGAAATTGTTTGTGTTGAACTTGAAGTCGGGAGGGAAACAGGCAAGCGGAACAGAGTTCCACAGGCGTGCAGTTGTAAGAAAGAAGCTTTGTTCATGGTATCTACGTTTTGATTTAGGCACAGATAGAGAGTGGGGAAAATTATTGACGGTGGTTTCAGCTCGTCGGGTGTCTTTTTAAAAAGATTGGCGAGGGGGGACCAGAGAATGGAGCTCAGACGAGCACCTGCCATGGAAATAACGATAGAACAATTACAGGCTCGCTACGTCTCTTCTATGGGAAAGAGGTTGCAGGATAGAGGAAAGGGCATCTCCACCAAGCCATGAAGTCTATTTTGTACTCTGTCAAGGAAGGATAGGCTGTTTTTAGCAGCTCCCGCCCAGATGTGGCAGCAGTACTTCATCTTTGGACGTACATGGCTTTTATATAGATACAGAATTGCATTATTAGTGAGATATCTTTTGGAGCGATAGAAGGATCTCACCATTTTCCCAGCGACCTTGGCCACAGACTTGATTGATGTGTTCCATTTAGGATCAGGTGTAAAGTTCAGACCCAGGAGCTTTTCAAAACCTGGATCCTCCCCTAGACGAGAGCTATCGATTTCAATTGATGCCAGATGGGGTCCAGAGCGTTTATGGTGTAAAGATAGGAGCTTGGTCTTATATGCATTAAATGTAACCAGCCACCTCTTTCCCCACTATACCACGCGCTCAAGATCAGAGGAGAGAGAATCAGAGAGAACATCATCATTTACGGCCTTTGATGTGTTGCCATAGATGGTCGTGTCATCAGCATAGATATCAACGAAAGATTTTAGTATGTGTTTTGGGTGATCATTGATGTAGATCAGGAAGAGAGTGTTGCCCAGTAGTCGGTTAATTTAGCTCTTATGTGCAGATCATCATATAATGATTAGATCAATCTGACAGACGTTAAGAAGCACTAAAAAATGTACAATTTCTAAAAGATTTATTGCGGTTAACGGTAGCCGAATGAATTAGGTCCTTGCTAATGAAACCAGGGGTGGCTTCTGTCGCTGGGTCCGAACTAGCACTGATGATTCCCGAAATTATGAGACACTAGTGTCTGTAGATATTTAATAATAATAATAGTAAATAATTATATATATATATATATATATATATATATATATATATATATATATACTAGCAAAAGTACCCGTCGTTGGATAGGTTCAAAAACAACCTACAGAAAATGGACTCCGATTTATGAAAGTATGATAGTTTATGAAAAGGAAGGGTTGTAAGGAGATAGTTTCGAATTTTGGGGTATCAAAACCAAAGCAAAATGTGATGAAAGTAAAAATAAGATAGATAAACCCCATAATTTATTATACCATACCTGTTCACACTGACACACTTATCACAATATTTGGAGGATCTATATTAAAAACCTTGTTAAACTTTGTGAGATATTTCCATTCTATGGAGGGCAGGCGCGAACGAACACCCCATAATTTTATTATACCATATTTCTTCAAACTGAAACAATTATCAAAGAATACATACGCGGATAGATATGAAAGTCCTTAATAAAGTGTGTGCCTATTTCCATTCTATGGAGGCCAGGCGCGAACGCAGACACTACAATTTTATTATACCATCCCTATTTAAGTTAACACATACTTATACAAGTAATCTTATGTACATCTATATCAAAAACACTTGTAAACGTTTTTTTTTAATTTTTAAATTTTTTATTTCCATACTTTGTCAACCAAGCGCGTACGCAGATCCCACAATTTTAATGAATCATCATTATGACAGATCGAACATACCTATTCATGTGTCTCGAAACATTTTCTATCATTATATGTGCTAAATTTTCTATAATAGTTAACCATATAGGAGACAAATCGGGACCAGACACACACCCATACGTTTAGCTTTATATATATATATATATATATATATATATATATATTTGTAAACTGTTTTTGTTTGTGTGCAGATAGTCTCTACAAAACTCCTCTCTGAATATTCGATCTACCGTTTAAATTTGACATATATGGTAACCGGACATTTAGCAGACGTATGATTTGGTTTTTGCTTACACAAATTGCTGCTGAGGGGTTTACATTGGAAAAACAACTTTGATTTTACGGAATGAGCAAAGATTCAAATTTCTACCATCGGCCCGAACAGGCCCAGCCACTTCGAAGAAATCATATTCAATCGCACTATCTTTCTTGTCATATGCCATTACTTGTATCGTTGACTTAACAAGACCGTCTGTTTTGATTTAAAAAAAAAAACACGTCGAAAAAAATAAGAACTTCTATATAATTCGGCTCGCATTTGGTCAAATTGCAACCAAGAAATTATATCTAACGATTGTATAACATTTGTTAGCTACTTGGGGGTTGACGTGTATTTAGTTTAATTTGTGTTTCCTGATGAATGTTGAACGAAGGAACTTTAACTTTTCATTCTCAGAGTAGTTTATGTTTATCAGCCATGGCTATGATTGTTCTTCTGCATTTCTACATTATTTATTTTTTCTTATTCTCTTTTTATTAATTCTTTTTTCATGTAAAACGACCCAGACAAGTCCTGCTGCAACATGATGGAAGGGGCTATAAAAGCTACTTCACGGTAAACTCCGGTCAAAAATAAGCGTTAAGTAGGTTTATTCCAACCAGAAAACAGAAAATTTCCCATTTGTCGGAATATCAGTAATGGAACGTGAGGAATAATAGAATTACAAGATTACATAAAGTTTGCTTAAAGTTCACAATTTATTTTACTGTATTATTTTGCCCCTCCGACAAAAGGAGGGTGGACCTGTAAATTCACCCTTGTACGTTCGTCCGTTCGTCCGTTCGTCTGTCCGTACTTTTCTCAATAAGTACGCCTTGTAATTTTTTTTAGATATTTTACAAACATTAAACACGATATGAGTAAAAATGTTAGAGAACGAAAAACATAATTTGATTTTTATAATTTTTTCTGAAAAGGATTAACTAACCGATTTCTATATAATTATCATTGTTTATACTTAGCGATAACTCTTCGGCGCGTGGGGTGCGTAACATAGTCATATTTTTATGCTTTGTTCACTGTGCATTTACAGGAGACCATGCATGCTTCACTTGTTTTTCATGGAAATCGACAAGTCGTGATGTAACTTGATGGAAGGAGCTATAAAAAGGTACTTTACGGTAAAAAGCCGGTCAACGATAAGTTTTAAGTGGGTTAATTCCAAACCAGAAAATATAATTTTTTTTTCCATTTGTCAGAATATCGGTTATGGAACGTGAGGAATAATAGAATTACAAGATTACAGAAAGTTTGCTTCAAGTCCTTTTTGTATTCAATTTTCACCCCAAACAAGGCACAATATTACTTTGAAGTAGGAAGCTACTATCGGAGACAGAAGTTGCAGATACATTATGAAGGGAGATGAATAGCAAGATGTTTGTTCACATTACACTTGAACTTCTGCATGTCAGTACAGTTGGGAAATCCTTTTAGTCAAGATCAAAGTGTAGTATCTATTCTTCAGCCGCTGCACATCCATTTCTTGTTCTCTTTTGGTGAAGGAGCAGTTCTTAACGACTGAGACAATTTTTTTTTTATTTTTGTACCTTTTCTCCACGTTAAAAAAAACGACCATGGTGTCTAACTCTGTCCCGTGGGGAGGCATTATAAATAGGTACATTACAGTTGAACTTCTACATGTCAGTACAGTTGGGAAAGCAGAATCTCGGAAGGGAGTTCCGAAGTCTAGCAGTTCTGGGGAAGAAACTATTGCAGTAGAAGACTTTCTTTAACATAGGTATCTCTGCTGTGAAGAGGTGGGATTTAGTTGCTTGTCGGGTTTGTCGGGGATATTCACGTCGAGGGGGTAAAAGTGCTTCTAGTTCAGTATTTATTCACATTTATCATTTTTTTCGTTTTTATTTACACGTTTGCTTTCTTTCATTTGACTTCATTCTTTCATTTTGTTTATGTGTAATTTCCTCGTTCTAGTTTTTGCATTTTTCTTTCGTTTCCTGTATCCGATTTTACTTTTTTTTTTACATTGTTTTTTTTTTCAATCTCTCATTCACTCAATCTTTCTCTACCCTCATATTTATCGTGCATCTGGTTTTGCTTCTTTACAATATGGAACGTGTGGCAAAAATTGTGGGAACGCTGGCTTACCTCTTAAAGTGTCTCGGTGTGCGCTTCGCCGCCGCAGAGTCATGATGCTGAAAAGGGTCCAAGATGAAGCCTGCGGTCTTATATAACGATGCAGTTTCGCTGAATCTTGTGTGCTCTCGCGCACATATGCAAATTTGAAGAACTCTGTCTTTTATAAAAACAGGCCACTTGGGCAGATGAGACAGACGTGAAGACGAGTCTACAGAAAGTACTGACGGATGACGCTGCTGCAGTGAGCTGAGGTTCCAAGAGCGATAAACGCCTTTTATGATGTCTTACATCGACACACTGTTCAATGAGTGAGATCAAAGATGCGCCACTGTTAAAACCCCTGCACTCTGCTGGTCCAAATTATGACAATAATACTTTTGCCAGCACGCTTAGAATCCAGCAATAGATTGCCACGAATAACAATGGTGTACCAGAGTGATGATAACAAAGTTTCCGCGTACAGTTATGGCCTTTGTTGTAGTTTCAAGTGAGGGGCACATGATGCTGCCTAACATCCTCGATGTCGGCTTGCAAGTGAACGTCAAAGTGTAACTGGATATGTTGAAGAGTGTGAAGAGCCGTTGGTGCAATCATGTGCAAGTTGGTGGCCGCTGGCAGATCGTGGATGTGGTTGCAGGATTCAGCTAACAAGTCCAAAGAAACCCGTGCTTGTCTTGAGAAGGAGTGCTCCGACTTTGTACCCTTCTCATACTGGCCCGCCTCCTCTCTTAGCCTTGAGAACTTCGTTTGGTTATACGCCGGAAACATCACTAACATGACCTTATGCAAAACCAAAGCCAGTCTGATCGTAGCCATACCTCGAGTGTTCGCTGAGCTTATGCCGGCGCTTGTGGAAAATATATGCTTTCAGTTTCGGACTTGTATCGGGGGGAGTGTAATCGAGAATGAAGGCAGCTACATTAAATTCTGGATTTTTTAATTTCGCCACGCGAAATCTATAGAGTCGGATAACAGATTGAATCATTTGAAATGCAGGGATTTATGTTATAATATTTTTGCATATTCTTATAGCAAAGCATCTTAAATCTTATCTAGACAAAACAATTGATTGGTTAAAAAATATATTAAAACTGTCCCATCGAGACAACAATTGCGGTGAAAGGCGTGTTTTGGAGGGTGGGGTTACAATGTTAAAATTCTATTTAAAATAGTAGAAAAGGGTTTTTTTACTATATTGTTTTTCATATTATAAATCTCAAGCTTTTATCTTTCTGGAAAAGAAAGCTGCTCGAGAATAATGGATTTTACTAGATTTCAATTCGTTTTAACAACTAATAAGTTTTTCTTCCATATTTTTGTTTGCCTATACAAAATTAACTTTTCGTTAATTTGGTTAGTATTTTACCACTGTGATACTATAAAGTGGACCTGAGATTGACTTAGTTTTGAGAGGGGGGCAATAGACAACGAAATAGGAAATGTCCTACAATAAACACTAGAACAGGAAATAGCGAACAATGAATCTGTAGGATTTTTTAGCTCGAGTCTTTTAGATTTGACAATAGAAACCTACAGATAAAACAGGGAGGGACAGCCTCCGGTATCCAGGGTGGGGGCGAACTCAGATACCAACGCGGAGGAGACAGTTAGTTGACAACTAGATGTTCTTCGAGGTGGATGGGAGTTGATAACAAAAACAGTTGGATAGTTTTTAGAGTTGACTGCGAAACAGAAATAGAGATGAAGTGCGCCTGACAGACAAACATAACATCGAAAGAACGGGGAGAAGACACATATATGCTCACAAGTCCAACCGTCAAATATATGTGAAACATTGGCGTTTGTGTTTTTTACTTTCTTTGTTCCACGACTTATTATATCTCGACTTTGTGAAACCACGCGTGTTCCCATCGACAGTCGCCAGCGAGAAAATGACGATCTGGCCATAAGAGGAATAGTCGAACGAAAAATCTGCGATACACGATGTTGGGAGTCGGCGATCTGTCGGGGCCGCACACGTCTGGGCACATCACGAATTCATCCCAATTTAGATACTAGCCAATAGTACGCTGAATGCAAGTGTGGGAGTCTAGATATAGATAGAATTAACAAGTTATTGGTGAACTATCCCCCTAAGTAATCAAATTTACAAAATTTCCACTACTTATGTATACCAATTAACACTTATCAACGAGTGACCTCCTAGCCTTGATAATTGGTTACTCCTTTGTAAAAAAAATAGATAACGCCGTTAAGATGATCACAAAAAATTTTAAATGCGTAATCTACTTTAAATACCCCCCAATGGCAAACTTATTCTATGACTTGATTTGTCACTAAGTTTCGGTTATGAAAAGCCAACAATCTTAAATTTATGTGTGTGGCATATTAGAGGAAAACCATAGCATTTATACTAAAATACATTCTTATGGAGGTTTAAGATTAAGTCTTTAGGGAGGGCGATACTAAGAAATGTTCATGAATTATTTAATATTTCTTCTCAGTCGTAATTGGACCAACGTATTTTGCACTTATGCATAAAAGAAAAAATGTTCCATTTAAAATTCTGCAAGAATTTCTGAATTACAAAGATGCCCGAGTTAGACAGTATAATCATCAAGAATGGTACATCGACAGAAAGGTTGTCAGAATACTGC